>NC_060063.1:23626306-23980401 GCF_020283565.1 Trifolium pratense | reverse complement strand
GTGCCCGGTTTGTCTTGATTTCCGATTGATGAACAAGAAGGAACGAAGTGCTCGACCGGAAGGGAAAGGAAAATTTAATGATTTTATTTTTTGACTCGCCCCCGGTCTCCTTTGGACCCAAAGCCCGCATTAAACAAAATGAAATATTTATAAAAAAGACATTAGTGGAACTCGAACACGCAACCTCGCGCTTGAAGCTCTTTGAACACTCTTTTTACTACCAAATTGACTAATTCACATATTTGAAAATAAATACGAAAAACAATCCATATGATAGTAAAAGACGGGCAAAATTTGGGGTATGACACACAGTTATTGAGTCAAGGCTGTTACGGTTTAACGAGGCCAAGGCGCTGATTCACGATGTCTGTCACAATGAAGAAAGGGAGGTAGCTGGAAGGTTTGCTGTGATGATTTGGATGCTATGGAACAATAGATATGACTGGTTATGGAACAAAGAAAAAAAGAGTGCAACTCAAATTGGTATGCAAGCTTTTCAAATGTGAAATGATTGGTTCAAAGCTCAAAACTTCAAACAAGCTGATGGAGATGAAGAGCAAGCCCAGCAGCAACACACTTGGCAGCCACCATTTGGTGTATTAGAGATGAAATGGGGCTGTTTGTACGTGCAGGAACAGCTTGGGACACTGGTGCGTGTTCTATCATTGAAGCTGAAGCATTGGCTTGTTAGAGGCTATACAAGCTGCTATAAGCATGAATTTGGAGCACATTGTATTTGAAACTGAAATGTGGGATGTCGCTCAAGTGAGTTTGGATCATTAGATGATAGTGGATTTCTTGAAGTTGTTGACTTGTCTTTGGATGAGCCAGGCTTAGAGGCGGGTTTTCTCAATGTGGAGTGAGTATGATATGATTTGTTTTAGATAATTTTCCTTAATTGAAAGTACTCCGTTTGTTTTGGTGGATTTATAAATTGTGTTCATAAATTGCATTATTTTATTAATATATAAAATATATATAGTCGTGTCCGTGTCCTATGTCTTTTACATTAATAGTGTCCTCATATCCGTGTCGTGTTCCGTGTTCGTGTCCGAGTCTAGGCTTCATAGTTTCTAACAATAACCTTTCAATCCTTCTAAAAACCAGGAAAATGTAGATTCCCATTAAGAAATCTCATGAGGCATATTAATTTATAGATACATATAATTTAAGCATATTCATAATTTAAAAATGTAAATGAATAATGAATAATACAAATAATTTGGACCACTGTAGTGTAGCAAAGGAATTAAAGGCCAATTTAAAGAGGTTAAAACTGCATAAATTTCACTGTAAAATTGTTCCTGCATGAATTTAAAACTGCATAAATTTAACACAGATTGTGGGCATACATACTGACCTATAAAAGCATAGCATAAATTGTCACCAGTCTTGTGATCACGGATGATTTTAGCCCTATAATCAAATATTTCAGGTGAGAACGATATGTAATTGCTAATGCTAAATATGCTGACAATTCCACTCTTCAGTAATACTCACAATGATACAGTTCCAAAGCGTGAAAATATTGTATGCAAGTCCTCGTCCTATAATTTAAAGAGAAAATCATTAATAGTTAAGAAAACACTGAATGCTATCTCAGTAGAAATGAGTGTGTATAGAAGGTCTTAGAATTGAGTATTTGGCCTAACTCATCCTTACAAAACCGATTTGTAAAGTGAGGATTGCCTCTAGTTTATAAACACTTAGTCATGCCATATCGCAACCGATGTGGGACTTCTTAACACCCCGCTCACGCCAAGCGCTTTGGGCTTGAGGCACGGATATGAAAGGTGGAGGGTCCAATCAGAAACCTGATTGCAGGCAGCCCGACGAAGTGGCCCAGCGAATCATGGAGAGACTCTGATACCATCTTAGAATTGAGTTTTGAGTTTAACTCATCCTTACAAAACCGGCTTGTAAAGTAAGGATTGCCTCTAGTTTATAAACACTTAGTCAGGCCATATCGCAACCGATGTGAGATTTCTTAACACCCCGCTCGCGCCAAGCGCTCTGGGCTTGAGGCGTGGATATGAAAGGTGGAGGGTACGATCAGAAACCTGATTGCAGGCAGCCCGACGAAGTGGCCCAGCGAATCGTGGAGAGGCTCTGATACCATCTTAGAATTGAGTTTTGGGTTTAACTCATCCTTACAAAACCAGCTTGTAAAGTGAGGATTGCCTCTAGTTTATAAACACTTAGTCAGGCCATATCACAACCGATGTGAGACTTCTTAATAAAAAGAAATGATAGAGATCCATCAGAGAGTATAAAAGATTACTGACCTCAGTAACCAGATTCAATTTACAGACAAATAGTACATTATCTGGAGGCTTAACCTCAGCATCAGGAATATCCCCAATCTAAAATAAGGAAGCAAGGGAGTTACACAAACGCCTCATAGTCACATACGAAAGCATGAGGTACTTAGATTTTTGTGTAACGTATACTTACACTCTCAAGCACAACTGCCCTAGAATGTGCTTCCTTTGATCTAATAACTTCTTCAAGTTCTCCTGGGTTTAATTGTTCATCCATTGGAACCCAATCATCTTGAAGCCGGACTTCATCATCAACCTAGTAAAATTGCACTTAGTCATGACTTTGAAATTCAAACAGGTGTGCTTACCGAAGACTGTAAAATTGAATTGTTCACTATAATGTTTGATATATGATAAATACATAAAAAGTAAAACCTGACATATTCATTCATATATAGATGATGTTGTCATTCATCTCCAAATTAGTCATACAGTGACAACCAATATAAATCAATTTGTAATATCACAATTCACAAGAATCCAATCATCCGATAATCAATTTTTGATTTGCTATTGTAATTTATAAACATGGCTGAAAAAACTTCGTCAATACAGCAACAAGTAATTAAATTTAGGGAAATGCTAAACAGTGCTCCCGGGACAATGGTTAAGTAAACAGAAATGGTAATATATTCTTGAAAGTAGTGCATTCAATGCCTTGAAATTTTTAAAAAAAGAATCTTTTCTATTTAAAACTTTTACTTTTGTTTCCATTTTTGTTTCCTTAACCATTACCTAGGGGCACTGTTTAGCATGACCCATAAATTTATTAAGCTGAATAACTCATGATCAGGAAAACCATGAAAGAAACACCAAGTAACAGGTGGGTTTGTTCCCAAGATTAGATTGGCACCCATAAAAAGGAATTGTTCCCACATTTTAAAAACTTAACTAATATAACTTTAAGCTTACTGCTTTAAAATGTGTCTGAAGAAGTAACAAGTGGATTTGCTCATGCGATCATGTTAATAAAAATGATGTCAATGTTTTTTTTCTTTCAGCTGGAGTCATTCTCATTTCTCACAGTTAATGCTCTCATAACAGAAAGGATCATAACATATAATCTATGCTAAATTGTTCTCGGTTTCAAGCTATGAAATACAGTTCTTCAATCAACCCTTACCTCATATTTAGGTTTTCCTTCTGGTGAACCTTCAGGAATGAACTCAGGTAGCTAAGGAGGATCATCATAGGGATCCTCCAGGATGTAAGTGTGCTTGATTCTGTTCAAGTAATTCAAGACGATGAATACATTACATTCTTCTTAAAAAGACAAACTAAAACATCACTTTCAATCCCACATTTCTGAGAAGTAAAAAGAGTATAAACCGGATATTTTTAAATGGTCTGCCCTTTCCATCTGCATAAGCCTCATTTATTCTTGTCAAAGTCTCAAATCCTTCGGCTACCTCACCAAAAACCTGCAAAAATGGCATACCTTAGAAACCAAAGAAATAAATTCGACAGTGTAAAAGTTTAGAGTAACTTAAGTACAGTTGTATAACCGCAGAGCTGTAAGGACTTGGTTAACAAACTTAAGTACACTCTGTAAATTGAGTTTCATGCTCTCTGAAGCTACCAATCAGAAAATGGATTTTCAGTTCCAAAATTTATTTTCTCTAATTCTTTAAATTCTAAACGTCAAATGACATTAAAAAGATGACATTCTTAGACTCTTAGAATTGGGTAATACATGATGCCTGATGACATTCTTAGACTCTTAGAACAGCTTCTTAGATTTTGCTTTCCCTTGACACAGAAAACATGTCATTTATAGAATAACCGTTCACTATATAAACCATGCAATTACATGCTTTCCACTGTCTCGGATATTAATCCCTCATTCCCCCTACATCCAAAAGAAGATCAAAACAGCCCCTCAAAACTCCTCATTAATATTCAGTGAGGATCCCGATAGTTGTATAGAGCAAACAATCCCAAAAAATGCAGTAACAGTAGCAAATAGATGGGTGGTGGTTATACAATAAGATAGATGGTGAAAAAGCAAATAATTTATGATATACACATAACAACTCAAAATTAACAACTCGAGATGACATTCTTTATGCTTAGCCGTACACTTGGCCGTGACCTCGGTTTACTGTTGTTTTCTCCATAGATGTTTACTTGTATTTGAATTGTTCTGATTTACTGTTACCATTTGCCTTTATCATCGCTAAGGGGGTGGCTTTCTGCTTTATTTGAGCCAGCAAGTGGAGCAGTTTCCAGATGCAGAGAGAAAGGATAATGATGAGATATGAAGCTGAATTTGATGGACCTATATCTCTTCCAGGCAAATGATCCGACAGTTCTCGATACAATTCTCATACAAGGTACTGCTAAAGAAATAACTGATAGGTCTCATCTTAAAGCCCTTCACAGATAACATGAAAGTAACCAGATGAGGTCTGGTGAAGATAGAAATAGAGATGTTTGTTGAGTGCTTATAAAAAAAAAATCCAAAATGAGTTAAAGGATTTTTTAAAACAAAGTGGGATCAAGAGGCAGTTGATAAACATGGTTTGTTCCACATTATCGGACAAGAACATTTTCAACGAATGATGTGAACTGGACTATTTTGGTCCAAAACACTACATTGGTAGATATTGGGCAAGAAATTGAGTGAATCCCTAATTGATCATTTTGGGCCTTTGGCTGCATAGCACATGCCTGTGTCCAAATTCAAGGAGGACAACACATGATAATAGAAGCATTACTTGAAAACTATTGGGAGTTAATGAGGAATTAAACGGCTAAAAGATATTTGATCCAGTTAATAACAGAGTTGTTGTGAGAAGACTTGGAATGGGGTGAAAAGGAGTGAGTAAAAATGAGAATGGAGAAAATACTGATGGAAATGTAGGAAAGACTGTGGGGGGGACTGAGGATATAAGAATGGGGGGAAATAGGGCAAGGGAGTTGAGGCCACCTCAAGGGACAGCCTCCTACATGGATGAAGTTCATATGGTGTCAAGTGATCCATTGTAGGAAGCTGTGAAGTGCAAACTAAGACTGGCCATGGAAAATCAAATCCGTTGAAAAGAACCAAACATGGGCTCTAACTGAGTTATCTGATAGGGCCAAAAAAATTGAAACAAATTTGGTTTACAAAGCTCATTTGGTTGCTAAAGGGTACTCTCAAAAGCATGGAATCGGTTCTCTTTCCACCTAATTTTACATTTAGAATTTTAGATTTTATTGTTACTGTCTTGTCTTTGACTAACGCTAAGCGCGATAACGTTGTAAAATACAAACGGCTTACAAGTACATATTAAGTATTTTCATTATTAATTATTTGATAGTTATGACAGATTTTATAAAAGGAACCGTGGGCAGAATGATACAGCTAATCATTCCCTTATAGGAATGTTTCCTTATTCAGCGAGGGAAGAGAAAGTAAATCTAGACCTGATTGATTAAATAGGAGAATGTTTTCCTGCCATTGTTTTTTATGCATGATTTGAGTGGTGAATTTTACCCTAGGAGAGCTAAGGCCTCTCGAAGTGCCTCCCTTATCAGTTACAGCTTATTTCCTTTCATTTTAATCTTCTGTTTGTATTGTGAGCTAGATCCCACATGAACTCTAGCTATTCGAGCAATAAGAATTTTTATTCACTACTATATTCTACTATTTTATTTTATTGATCAATGTTCAGTAATAATCGAGATCGAGTCCTATCAATTGGTATCCAGAGCCTTGGTTTGCGCTGCACACCAAAGAAAACGATGGATGCGAGATTTGATTCAATGGAACAAAAATTGGGAAACATCGAAACAAAGTTACAACAAATTCGTCAGATGGTGTTGGAACAACAATCAAGACTGCCAGTCACGGTGGAGCAGTTTCGCGAGCTCATTCAAGAGGAACGGGCTCGTCGTAACCGTCTTTGTTGTGGGCGACCACGGGGAAGAGTGCACCACTATCACGAAGAGTAGGAATGGAGCGATAATAGTGCGTGGTCGTGGGACTCACCTCAACCACCGCAAACTGATGGTGGTAACCATAATTTTTACGACGTCAGAGAAGAAACTCACCTGAACAAATCAGAGTTTCAGCCGGAAACAATAGTGATGAAGGTGTCTGAAACTACAGTTAAGGTTGAAACCGAGAAAATGAGGGTGCTAAGTACGATGGCAGATAACGATTGTGTACATAGATCGGCGGTGCAGCCTCCGCCAACATGGCAGAACACCACTAGACCTGTGACGGCACTACCGCAGCGAGTTCTGCCACTCAAACCGCTGAAATCTCCAAACGCAGAGTTGAACCACCATCGCAGTCAAACGCCATGACTTCCGTTAAAGCCTCTAGACACCGGCCGATCGGTGACAGTATTATCACAACGATCTTCGTCGGACTCCGATTTGCATGAACGAATCTCTGCAAACACATATATTCAAGAAAGAAAAAAGCAGGTGATTGTTATCAAACCACCACCGAAACCGCCAGACTTATATCGACTTGTGTCGGTTCCACCATGGCGAGAAGCACCGGACATGGGAGTAGAGATTTCTTTAATGGAGAACGTGGAAGGTTTTTTCTTGTTGAAGAAAGAGAGAAGGGTAGTTTTGATATCTTACATGGTGGGTCTAGCTCTTAACTCGGTTGATTTGACTTGGATTAGAAAAGAAGTTCAAAGGGCAAATGGGTCAATTGGCAAGGTTGGTATCTCTTTTAACATAATGGGTCAGACCCAAATTAAATTTTGTTTGATTTTGAAGGAATTAGCAATGTGGGCAGGAATAGAGTCATTGAGCTTAGTTCAATTTAATGATAACAATTGGATTATGAAAAAGGAGGGGGTGGGTGCTGTTGATTATATGAATTTGAAGGGGATAGAAACAGGTCAGTGCTTCCTTTTAGGTGAGTTGGGTCAAACTCTTGATCTCATGGACCTAGTCCAATGTTATCATATCATTAGTGTTCAGGAGAAAAGGTTTTGTAATGGTATGGCTTTGTGTTGGACAATTTTGACTCATCTTTTATCACCAAATGATGATTATTCAGTGCTGCAAGGTGGGGGAAAATTACATGGGAATGCTCACTACGCTAAGAGAATGTATGAATACATGGTTATGCTAACTATCTGAGTAGACGATGATCTGGTAAGAGGGTACACAAAGGAGGTTGAAGTTATGCTCCATGAACAATTTCTCTTTGATAACCTGCTTGAATTCATTCGAAGTCTTAAAGAATTTGTGGATCCTAGGAATACTATCAAAATTTTGAAGTTCGTCATTCTTGTTTTGAATGGAAGGAATATGAAAGAAGAAACAATATCAGTACACTTATTCATTCATACAATGAATTGTTACATGGAAGATATAGAAAGTGGTTTTCTTATGTTGTCGAAAAAGCCTATAGCATATGCCCTTGATCCTTTAGATACTTCAATGGAGGTTTTTATTTTCTTAGCTGGACCTGTGATTGATTATGTCCGAGCTTCAGTGATTTTGAAAGAGAGCAACTGCAGGTCACCTAGAGACAGAGTGAGTGAAGTTGTCCTACAGATTCGATTGTTTGAAGCTGACTCGACAAGTTTCAACAGTGGGACCCTGGGAAGGAACCAATTTTGGGAAGTGAATATGGAATAGATCAGTGGCCTTTCTGCATTGCATATCCACTTGTTCTTTGTTATATTTTAAGGCTCTCAAAGCATGAAAACTATAAGTTCTCAAAGATAATTGGAGGGTTAGGGGACATGTTGATCACTACCTTTGAATTCCAAGAAGGGGTCAACTTTTGCAATCAGTGTTGTCTCCAGAAATTTCTAAAAATAATAATATTCAGTTCAATATTGAAATTTTCAAAGAACACTACCCAAGTCATGGTTTCAAAGGAGGTACCAAGGTCACTAGCTTCAATCATAATTTGGAAGGATAAGTTTGTACTTAAATTCCTTGATTTATTGCAAGTTGTTCATGCCATGTTCATGAAATCCACTACAAGTGACAAATTTCTGACAACATTCTTAATGTTTACTTGGAATCTAAGTGTTTGCTACCTAGAGGGGTTGTTTCATTTAGCCATTGTGAAAATGGTGGTATTAAATTCATCGGTGAGGATAATACCATGGGATCCAGAAAAATTCAATGTTTTTATGGCTAAAGTTGCTTGTGAATGCTATTGGAGAAATTCTCCTTCAATCTATTGTTTGCTTAATTGGGTCTATGGAAGAAGGAATCATTTCCAACCTTTACCAACTGGTTTGAATGAAGAGTCGCAGCTGGAACCAGAACCTGAAGAAGCATTAGATACTCGAAGGAATGACCAAGGAGAAGTGGAAGTTTTGGTCAAATGGGAATGATTGCCTGAATTTGAAAACTCTTGGGAGATAGCTGACAAGATGAAAGAGTTTCCCAGATTCCTCCTTGAGGTCAAGGAGAATTTTGAAGGGGGAGGTATTGATAGTTATGACAGATTTTATAAAAGGAACCGTGGGCAGAATGATACAGCTAATCATTCCCTTATAGGAATGTTTCCTTATTCAGCGAGGGAAGAGAAAGTAAATCTAGACCTGATTGATTAAATAGGAGAATGTTTTCCTGCCATTGTTTTTTATGCATGATTTGAGTGGTGAATTTTACCCTAGGAGAGCTAAGGCCACTCGAAGTGCCTCCCTTATCAGTTACAGCTTATTTCCTTTCATTTTAATCTTCTGTTTGTATTGTGAGCTAGATCCCACATGAACTCTAGCTATTCGAGCAATAAGAATTTTTATTCACTACTATATTCTACTATTTTATTTTATTGATCAATGTTCAGTAATAATCGAGATCGAGTCCTATCAATTGGTATCCAGAGCCTTGGTTTGCGCTGCACACCAAAGAAAACGATGGATGCGAGATTTGATTCAATGGAACAAAAATTGGGAAACATCGAAACAAAGTTACAACAAATTCGTCAGATGGTGTTGGAACAACAATCAAGACTGCCAGTCACGGTGGAGCAGTTTCGCGAGCTCATTCAAGAGGAACGGGCTCGTCGTAACCGTCTTTGTTGTGGGCGACCACGGGGAAGAGTGCACCACTATCACGAAGAGTAGGAATGGAGCGATAATAGTGCGTGGTCGTGGGACTCACCTCAACCACCGCAAACTGATGGTGGTAACCATAATTTTTACGACGTCAGAGAAGAAACTCACCTGAACAAATCAGAGCTTCAGCCGGAAACAATAGTGATGAAGGTGTCTGAAACTACAGTTAAGGTTGAGACCGAGAAAATGAGGGTGCTAAGTACGATGGCAGATAACGATTGTGTACATAGATCGGCGGTGCAGCCTCCGCCAACATGGCAGAACACCACTAGACCTGTGACGGCACTACCGCAGCGAGTTCTGCCACTCAAACCGCTGAAATCTCCAAACGCAGAGTTGAACCACCATCGCAGTCAAACGCCATGACTTCCGTTAAAGCCTCTAGACACCGGCCGATCGGTGACAGTATTATCACAACGATCTTCGTCGGACTCCGATTTGCATGAACGAATCTCTGCAAACACATATATTCAAGAAAGAAAAAAGCAGGTGATTGTTATCAAACCACCACCGAAACCGCCAGACTTATATCGACTTGTGTCGGTTCCACCATGGCGAGAAGCACCGGACATGGGAGTAGAGATTTCTTTAATGGAGAACGTGGAAGGTTTTTTCTTGTTGAAGAAAGAGAGAAGGGTAGTTTTGATATCTTACATGGTGGGTCTAGCTCTTAACTCGGTTGATTTGACTTGGATTAGAAAAGAAGTTCAAAGGGCAAATGGGTCAATTGGCAAGGTTGGTATCTCTTTTAACATAATGGGTCAGACCCAAATTAAATTTTGTTTGATTTTGAAGGAATTAGCAATGTGGGCAGGAATAGAGTCATTGAGCTTAGTTCAATTTAATGATAACAATTGGATTATGAAAAAGGAGGGGGTGGGTGCTGTTGATTATATGAATTTGAAGGGGATAGAAACAGGTCAGTGCTTCCATTTAGGTGAGTTGGGTCAAACTCTTGATCTCATGGACCTAGTCCAATGTTATCATATCATTAGTGTTCAGGAGAAAAGGTTTTGTAATGGTATGGCTTTGTGTTGGACAATTTTGACTCATCTTTTATCACCAAATGATGATTATTCAGTGCTGCAAGGTGGGGGAAAATTACATGGGAATGCTCACTACGCTAAGAGAATGTATGAATACATGGTTATGCTAACTATCTGAGTAGACAATGATCTGGTAAGAGGGTACACAAAGGAGGTTGAAGTTATGCTCCATGAACAATTTCTCTTTGATAACCTGCTTGAATTCATTCGAAGTCTTAAAGAATTTGTGGATCCTAGGAATACTATCAAAATTTTGAAGTTCGTCATTCTTGTTTTGAATGGAAGGAATATGAAAGAAGAAACAATATCAGTACACTTATTCATTCATACAATGAATTGTTACATGGAAGATATAGAAAGTGGTTTTCTTATGTTGTCGAAAAAGCCTATAGCATATGCCCTTGATCCTTTAGATACTTCAATGGAGGTTTTTATTTTCTTAGCTGGACCTGTGATTGATTATGTCCGAGCTTCAGTGATTTTGAAAGAGAGCAACTGCAGGTCACCTAGAGACAGAGTGAGTGAAGTTGTCCTACAGATTCGATTGTTTGAAGCTGACTCGACAAGTTTCAACAGTGGGACCCTGGGAAGGAACCAATTTTGGGAAGTGAATATGGAATAGATCAGTGGCCTTTCTGCATTGCATATCCACTTGTTCTTTGTTATATTTTAAGGCTCTCAAAGCATGAAAACTATAAGTTCTCAAAGATAATTGGAGGGTTAGGGGACATGTTGATCACTACCTTTGAATTCCAAGAAGGGGTCAACTTTTGCAATCAGTGTTGTCTCCAGAAATTTCTAAAAATAATAATATTCAGTTCAATATTGAAATTTTCAAAGAACACTACCCAAGTCATGGTTTCAAAGGAGGTACCAAGGTCACTAGCTTCAATCATAATTTGGAAGGATAAGTTTGTACTTAAATTCCTTGATTTATTGCAAGTTGTTCATGCCATGTTCATGAAATCCACTACAAGTGACAAATTTCTGACAACATTCTTAATGTTTACTTGGAATCTAAGTGTTTGCTACCTAGAGGGGTTGTTTCATTTAGCCATTGTGAAAATGGTGGTATTAAATTCATCGGTGAGGATAATACCATGGGATCCAGAAAAATTCAATGTTTTTATGGCTAAAGTTGCTTGTGAATGCTATTGGAGAAATTCTCCTTCAATCTATTGTTTGCTTAATTGGGTCTATGGAAGAAGGAATCATTTCCAACCTTTACCAACTGGTTTGAATGAAGAGTCGCAGCTGGAACCAGAACCTGAAGAAGCATTAGATACTCGAAGGAATGACCAAGGAGAAGTGGAAGTTTTGGTCAAATGGGAATGATTGCCTGAATTTGAAAACTCTTGGGAGATAGCTGACAAGATGAAAGAGTTTCCCAGATTCCTCCTTGAGGTCAAGGAGAATTTTGAAGGGGGAGGTATTGATAGTTATGACAGATTTTATAAAAGGAACCGTGGGCAGAATGATACAGCTAATCATTCCCTTATAGGAATGTTTCCTTATTCAGCGAGGGAAGAGAAAGTAAATCTAGACCTGATTGATTAAATAGGAGAATGTTTTCCTGCCATTGTTTTTTATGCATGATTTGAGTGGTGAATTTTACCCTAGGAGAGGTAAGGCCTCTCGAAGTGCCTCCCTTATCAGTTACAGCTTATTTCCTTTCATTTTAATCTTCTGTTTGTATTGTGAGCTAGATCCCACATGAACTCTAGCTATTCGAGCAATAAGAATTTTTATTCACTACTATATTCTACTATTTTATTTTATTGATCAATGTTCAGTAATAATCGAGATCGAGTCCTATCAATTGGTATCCAGAGCCTTGGTTTGCGCTGCACACCAAAGAAAACGATGGATGCGAGATTTGATTCAATGGAACAAAAATTGGGAAACATCGAAACAAAGTTACAACAAATTCGTCAGATGGTGTTGGAACAACAATCAAGACTGCCAGTCACGGTGGAGCAGTTTCGCGAGCTCATTCAAGAGGAACGGGCTCGTCGTAACCGTCTTTGTTGTGGGCGACCACGGGGAAGAGTGCACCACTATCACGAAGAGTAGGAATGGAGCGATAATAGTGCGTGGTCGTGGGACTCACCTCAACCACCGCAAACTGATGGTGGTAACCATAATTTTTACGACGTCAGAGAAGAAACTCACCTGAACAAATCAGAGCTTCAGCCGGAAACAATAGTGATGAAGGTGTCTGAAACTACAGTTAAGGTTGAGACCGAGAAAATGAGGGTGCTAAGTACGATGGCAGATAACGATTGTGTACATAGATCGGCGGTGCAGCCTCCGCCAACATGGCAGAACACCACTAGACCTGTGACGGCACTACCGCAGCGAGTTCTGCCACTCAAACCGCTGAAATCTCCAAACGCAGAGTTGAACCACCATCGCAGTCAAACGCCATGACTTCCGTTAAAGCCTCTAGACACCGGCCGATCGGTGACAGTATTATCACAACGATCTTCGTCGGACTCCGATTTGCATGAACGAATCTCTGCAAACACATATATTCAAGAAAGAAAAAAGCAGGTGATTGTTATCAAACCACCACCGAAACCGCCAGACTTATATCGACTTGTGTCGGTTCCACCATGGCGAGAAGCACCGGACATGGGAGTAGAGATTTCTTTAATGGAGAACGTGGAAGGTTTTTTCTTGTTGAAGAAAGAGAGAAGGGTAGTTTTGATATCTTACATGGTGGGTCTAGCTCTTAACTCGGTTGATTTGACTTGGATTAGAAAAGAAGTTCAAAGGGCAAATGGGTCAATTGGCAAGGTTGGTATCTCTTTTAACATAATGGGTCAGACCCAAATTAAATTTTGTTTGATTTTGAAGGAATTAGCAATGTGGGCAGGAATAGAGTCATTGAGCTTAGTTCAATTTAATGATAACAATTGGATTATGAAAAAGGAGGGGGTGGGTGCTGTTGATTATATGAATTTGAAGGGGATAGAAACAGGTCAGTGCTTCCATTTAGGTGAGTTGGGTCAAACTCTTGATCTCATGGACCTAGTCCAATGTTATCATATCATTAGTGTTCAGGAGAAAAGGTTTTGTAATGGTATGGCTTTGTGTTGGACAATTTTGACTCATCTTTTATCACCAAATGATGATTATTCAGTGCTGCAAGGTGGGGGAAAATTACATGGGAATGCTCACTACGCTAAGAGAATGTATGAATACATGGTTATGCTAACTATCTGAGTAGACGATGATCTGGTAAGAGGGTACACAAAGGAGGTTGAAGTTATGCTCCATGAACAATTTCTCTTTGATAACCTGCTTGAATTCATTCGAAGTCTTAAAGAATTTGTGGATCCTAGGAATACTATCAAAATTTTGAAGTTCGTCATTCTTGTTTTGAATGGAAGGAATATGAAAGAAGAAACAATATCAGTACACTTATTCATTCATACAATGAATTGTTACATGGAAGATATAGAAAGTGGTTTTCTTATGTTGTCGAAAAAGCCTATAGCATATGCCCTTGATCCTTTAGATACTTCAATGGAGGTTTTTATTTTCTTAGCTGGACCTGTGATTGATTATGTCCGAGCTTCAGTGATTTTGAAAGAGAGCAACTGCAGGTCACCTAGAGACAGAGTGAGTGAAGTTGTCCTACAGATTCGATTGTTTGAAGCTGACTCGACAAGTTTCAACAGTGGGACCCTGGGAAGGAACCAATTTTGGGAAGTGAATATGGAATAGATCAGTGGCCTTTCTGCATTGCATATCCACTTGTTCTTTGTTATATTTTAAGGCTCTCAAAGCATGAAAACTATAAGTTCTCAAAGATAATTGGAGGGTTAGGGGACATGTTGATCACTACCTTTGAATTCCAAGAAGGGGTCAACTTTTGCAATCAGTGTTGTCTCCAGAAATTTCTAAAAATAATAATATTCAGTTCAATATTGAAATTTTCAAAGAACACTACCCAAGTCATGGTTTCAAAGGAGGTACCAAGGTCACTAGCTTCAATCATAATTTGGAAGGATAAGTTTGTACTTAAATTCCTTGATTTATTGCAAGTTGTTCATGCCATGTTCATGAAATCCACTACAAGTGACAAATTTCTGACAACATTCTTAATGTTTACTTGGAATCTAAGTGTTTGCTACCTAGAGGGGTTGTTTCATTTAGCCATTGTGAAAATGGTGGTATTAAATTCATCGGTGAGGATAATACCATGGGATCCAGAAAAATTCAATGTTTTTATGGCTAAAGTTGCTTGTGAATGCTATTGGAGAAATTCTCCTTCAATCTATTGTTTGCTTAATTGGGTCTATGGAAGAAGGAATCATTTCCAACCTTTACCAACTGGTTTGAATGAAGAGTCGCAGCTGGAACCAGAACCTGAAGAAGCATTAGATACTCGAAGGAATGACCAAGGAGAAGTGGAAGTTTTGGTCAAATGGGAATGATTGCCTGAATTTGAAAACTCTTGGGAGATAGCTGACAAGATGAAAGAGTTTCCCAGATTCCTCCTTGAGGTCAAGGAGAATTTTGAAGGGGGAGGTATTGATAGTTATGACAGATTTTATAAAAGGAACCGTGGGCAGAATGATACAGCTAATCATTCCCTTATAGGAATGTTTCCTTATTCAGCGAGGGAAGAGAAAGTAAATCTAGACCTGATTGATTAAATAGGAGAATGTTTTCCTGCCATTGTTTTTTATGCATGATTTGAGTGGTGAATTTTACCCTAGGAGAGGTAAGGCCTCTCGAAGTGCCTCCCTTATCAGTTACAGCTTATTTCCTTTCATTTTAATCTTCTGTTTGTATTGTGAGCTAGATCCCACATGAACTCTAGCTATTCGAGCAATAAGAATTTTTATTCACTACTATATTCTACTATTTTATTTTATTGATCAATGTTCAGTAATAATCGAGATCGAGTCCTATCAATTGGTATCCAGAGCCTTGGTTTGCGCTGCACACCAAAGAAAACGATGGATGCGAGATTTGATTCAATGGAACAAAAATTGGGAAACATCGAAACAAAGTTACAACAAATTCGTCAGATGGTGTTGGAACAACAATCAAGACTGCCAGTCACGGTGGAGCAGTTTCGCGAGCTCATTCAAGAGGAACGGGCTCGTCGTAACCGTCTTTGTTGTGGGCGACCACGGGGAAGAGTGCACCACTATCACGAAGAGTAGGAATGGAGCGATAATAGTGCGTGGTCGTGGGACTCACCTCAACCACCGCAAACTGATGGTGGTAACCATAATTTTTACGACGTCAGAGAAGAAACTCACCTGAACAAATCAGAGTTTCAGCCGGAAACAATAGTGATGAAGGTGTCTGAAACTACAGTTAAGGTTGAGACCGAGAAAATGAGGGTGCTAAGTACGATGGCAGATAACGATTGTGTACATAGATCGGCGGTGCAGCCTCCGCCAACATGGCAGAACACCACTAGACCTGTGACGGCACTACCGCAGCGAGTTCTGCCACTCAAACCGCTGAAATCTCCAAACGCAGAGTTGAACCACCATCGCAGTCAAACGCCATGACTTCCGTTAAAGCCTCTAGACACCGGCCGATCGGTGACAGTATTATCACAACGATCTTCGTCGGACTCCGATTTGCATGAACGAATCTCTGCAAACACATATATTCAAGAAAGAAAAAAGCAGGTGATTGTTATCAAACCACCACCGAAACCGCCAGACTTATATCGACTTGTGTCGGTTCCACCATGGCGAGAAGCACCGGACATGGGAGTAGAGATTTCTTTAATGGAGAACGTGGAAGGTTTTTTCTTGTTGAAGAAAGAGAGAAGGGTAGTTTTGATATCTTACATGGTGGGTCTAGCTCTTAACTCGGTTGATTTGACTTGGATTAGAAAAGAAGTTCAAAGGGCAAATGGGTCAATTGGCAAGGTTGGTATCTCTTTTAACATAATGGGTCAGACCCAAATTAAATTTTGTTTGATTTTGAAGGAATTAGCAATGTGGGCAGGAATAGAGTCATTGAGCTTAGTTCAATTTAATGATAACAATTGGATTATGAAAAAGGAGGGGGTGGGTGCTGTTGATTATATGAATTTGAAGGGGATAGAAACAGGTCAGTGCTTCCTTTTAGGTGAGTTGGGTCAAACTCTTGATCTCATGGACCTAGTCCAATGTTATCATATCATTAGTGTTCAGGAGAAAAGGTTTTGTAATGGTATGGCTTTGTGTTGGACAATTTTGACTCATCTTTTATCACCAAATGATGATTATTCAGTGCTGCAAGGTGGGGGAAAATTACATGGGAATGCTCACTACGCTAAGAGAATGTATGAATACATGGTTATGCTAACTATCTGAGTAGACGATGATCTGGTAAGAGGGTACACAAAGGAGGTTGAAGTTATGCTCCATGAACAATTTCTCTTTGATAACCTGCTTGAATTCATTCGAAGTCTTAAAGAATTTGTGGATCCTAGGAATACTATCAAAATTTTGAAGTTCGTCATTCTTGTTTTGAATGGAAGGAATATGAAAGAAGAAACAATATCAGTACACTTATTCATTCATACAATGAATTGTTACATGGAAGATATAGAAAGTGGTTTTCTTATGTTGTCGAAAAAGCCTATAGCATATGCCCTTGATCCTTTAGATACTTCAATGGAGGTTTTTATTTTCTTAGCTGGACCTGTGATTGATTATGTCCGAGCTTCAGTGATTTTGAAAGAGAGCAACTGCAGGTCACCTAGAGACAGAGTGAGTGAAGTTGTCCTACAGATTCGATTGTTTGAAGCTGACTCGACAAGTTTCAACAGTGGGACCCTGGGAAGGAACCAATTTTGGGAAGTGAATATGGAATAGATCAGTGGCCTTTCTGCATTGCATATCCACTTGTTCTTTGTTATATTTTAAGGCTCTCAAAGCATGAAAACTATAAGTTCTCAAAGATAATTGGAGGGTTAGGGGACATGTTGATCACTACCTTTGAATTCCAAGAAGGGGTCAACTTTTGCAATCAGTGTTGTCTCCAGAAATTTCTAAAAATAATAATATTCAGTTCAATATTGAAATTTTCAAAGAACACTACCCAAGTCATGGTTTCAAAGGAGGTACCAAGGTCACTAGCTTCAATCATAATTTGGAAGGATAAGTTTGTACTTAAATTCCTTGATTTATTGCAAGTTGTTCATGCCATGTTCATGAAATCCACTACAAGTGACAAATTTCTGACAACATTCTTAATGTTTACTTGGAATCTAAGTGTTTGCTACCTAGAGGGGTTGTTTCATTTAGCCATTGTGAAAATGGTGGTATTAAATTCATCGGTGAGGATAATACCATGGGATCCAGAAAAATTCAATGTTTTTATGGCTAAAGTTGCTTGTGAATGCTATTGGAGAAATTCTCCTTCAATCTATTGTTTGCTTAATTGGGTCTATGGAAGAAGGAATCATTTCCAACCTTTACCAACTGGTTTGAATGAAGAGTCGCAGCTGGAACCAGAACCTGAAGAAGCATTAGATACTCGAAGGAATGACCAAGGAGAAGTGGAAGTTTTGGTCAAATGGGAATGATTGCCTGAATTTGAAAACTCTTGGGAGATAGCTGACAAGATGAAAGAGTTTCCCAGATTCCTCCTTGAGGTCAAGGAGAATTTTGAAGGGGGAGGTATTGATAGTTATGACAGATTTTATAAAAGGAACCGTGGGCAGAATGATACAGCTAATCATTCCCTTATAGGAATGTTTCCTTATTCAGCGAGGGAAGAGAAAGTAAATCTAGACCTGATTGATTAAATAGGAGAATGTTTTCCTGCCATTGTTTTTTATGCATGATTTGAGTGGTGAATTTTACCCTAGGAGAGGTAAGGCCTCTCGAAGTGCCTCCCTTATCAGTTACAGCTTATTTCCTTTCATTTTAATCTTCTGTTTGTATTGTGAGCTAGATCCCACATGAACTCTAGCTATTCGAGCAATAAGAATTTTTATTCACTACTATATTCTACTATTTTATTTTATTGATCAATGTTCAGTAATAATCGAGATCGAGTCCTATCAATTGGTATCCAGAGCCTTGGTTTGCGCTGCACACCAAAGAAAACGATGGATGCGAGATTTGATTCAATGGAACAAAAATTGGGAAACATCGAAACAAAGTTACAACAAATTCGTCAGATGGTGTTGGAACAACAATCAAGACTGCCAGTCACGGTGGAGCAGTTTCGCGAGCTCATTCAAGAGGAACGGGCTCGTCGTAACCGTCTTTGTTGTGGGCGACCACGGGGAAGAGTGCACCACTATCACGAAGAGTAGGAATGGAGCGATAATAGTGCGTGGTCGTGGGACTCACCTCAACCACCGCAAACTGATGGTGGTAACCATAATTTTTACGACGTCAGAGAAGAAACTCACCTGAACAAATCAGAGTTTCAGCCGGAAACAATAGTGATGAAGGTGTCTGAAACTACAGTTAAGGTTGAGACCGAGAAAATGAGGGTGCTAAGTACGATGGCAGATAACGATTGTGTACATAGATCGGCGGTGCAGCCTCCGCCAACATGGCAGAACACCACTAGACCTGTGACGGCACTACCGCAGCGAGTTCTGCCACTCAAACCGCTGAAATCTCCAAACGCAGAGTTGAACCACCATCGCAGTCAAACGCCATGACTTCCGTTAAAGCCTCTAGACACCGGCCGATCGGTGACAGTATTATCACAACGATCTTCGTCGGACTCCGATTTGCATGAACGAATCTCTGCAAACACATATATTCAAGAAAGAAAAAAGCAGGTGATTGTTATCAAACCACCACCGAAACCGCCAGACTTATATCGACTTGTGTCGGTTCCACCATGGCGAGAAGCACCGGACATGGGAGTAGAGATTTCTTTAATGGAGAACGTGGAAGGTTTTTTCTTGTTGAAGAAAGAGAGAAGGGTAGTTTTGATATCTTACATGGTGGGTCTAGCTCTTAACTCGGTTGATTTGACTTGGATTAGAAAAGAAGTTCAAAGGGCAAATGGGTCAATTGGCAAGGTTGGTATCTCTTTTAACATAATGGGTCAGACCCAAATTAAATTTTGTTTGATTTTGAAGGAATTAGCAATGTGGGCAGGAATAGAGTCATTGAGCTTAGTTCAATTTAATGATAACAATTGGATTATGAAAAAGGAGGGGGTGGGTGCTGTTGATTATATGAATTTGAAGGGGATAGAAACAGGTCAGTGCTTCCTTTTAGGTGAGTTGGGTCAAACTCTTGATCTCATGGACCTAGTCCAATGTTATCATATCATTAGTGTTCAGGAGAAAAGGTTTTGTAATGGTATGGCTTTGTGTTGGACAATTTTGACTCATCTTTTATCACCAAATGATGATTATTCAGTGCTGCAAGGTGGGGGAAAATTACATGGGAATGCTCACTACGCTAAGAGAATGTATGAATACATGGTTATGCTAACTATCTGAGTAGACGATGATCTGGTAAGAGGGTACACAAAGGAGGTTGAAGTTATGCTCCATGAACAATTTCTCTTTGATAACCTGCTTGAATTCATTCGAAGTCTTAAAGAATTTGTGGATCCTAGGAATACTATCAAAATTTTGAAGTTCGTCATTCTTGTTTTGAATGGAAGGAATATGAAAGAAGAAACAATATCAGTACACTTATTCATTCATACAATGAATTGTTACATGGAAGATATAGAAAGTGGTTTTCTTATGTTGTCGAAAAAGCCTATAGCATATGCCCTTGATCCTTTAGATACTTCAATGGAGGTTTTTATTTTCTTAGCTGGACCTGTGATTGATTATGTCCGAGCTTCAGTGATTTTGAAAGAGAGCAACTGCAGGTCACCTAGAGACAGAGTGAGTGAAGTTGTCCTACAGATTCGATTGTTTGAAGCTGACTCGACAAGTTTCAACAGTGGGACCCTGGGAAGGAACCAATTTTGGGAAGTGAATATGGAATAGATCAGTGGCCTTTCTGCATTGCATATCCACTTGTTCTTTGTTATATTTTAAGGCTCTCAAAGCATGAAAACTATAAGTTCTCAAAGATAATTGGAGGGTTAGGGGACATGTTGATCACTACCTTTGAATTCCAAGAAGGGGTCAACTTTTGCAATCAGTGTTGTCTCCAGAAATTTCTAAAAATAATAATATTCAGTTCAATATTGAAATTTTCAAAGAACACTACCCAAGTCATGGTTTCAAAGGAGGTACCAAGGTCACTAGCTTCAATCATAATTTGGAAGGATAAGTTTGTACTTAAATTCCTTGATTTATTGCAAGTTGTTCATGCCATGTTCATGAAATCCACTACAAGTGACAAATTTCTGACAACATTCTTAATGTTTACTTGGAATCTAAGTGTTTGCTACCTAGAGGGGTTGTTTCATTTAGCCATTGTGAAAATGGTGGTATTAAATTCATCGGTGAGGATAATACCATGGGATCCAGAAAAATTCAATGTTTTTATGGCTAAAGTTGCTTGTGAATGCTATTGGAGAAATTCTCCTTCAATCTATTGTTTGCTTAATTGGGTCTATGGAAGAAGGAATCATTTCCAACCTTTACCAACTGGTTTGAATGAAGAGTCGCAGCTGGAACCAGAACCTGAAGAAGCATTAGATACTCGAAGGAATGACCATGGAGAAGTGGAAGTTTTGGTCAAATGGGAATGATTGCCTGAATTTGAAAACTCTTGGGAGATAGCTGACAAGATGAAAGAGTTTCCCAGATTCCTCCTTGAGGTCAAGGAGAATTTTGAAGGGGGAGGTATTGATAGTTATGACAGATTTTATAAAAGGAACCGTGGGCAGAATGATACAGCTAATCATTCCCTTATAGGAATGTTTCCTTATTCAGCGAGGGAAGAGAAAGTAAATCTAGACCTGATTGATTAAATAGGAGAATGTTTTCCTGCCATTGTTTTTTATGCATGATTTGAGTGGTGAATTTTACCCTAGGAGAGCTAAGGCCTCTCGAAGTGCCTCCCTTATCAGTTACAGCTTATTTCCTTTCATTTTAATCTTCTGTTTGTATTGTGAGCTAGATCCCACATGAACTCTAGCTATTCGAGCAATAAGAATTTTTATTCACTACTATATTCTACTATTTTATTTTATTGATCAATGTTCAGTAATAATCGAGATCGAGTCCTATCAATTGGTATCCAGAGCCTTGGTTTGCGCTGCACACCAAAGAAAACGATGGATGCGAGATTTGATTCAATGGAACAAAAATTGGGAAACATCGAAACAAAGTTACAACAAATTCGTCAGATGGTGTTGGAACAACAATCAAGACTGCCAGTCACGGTGGAGCAGTTTCGCGAGCTCATTCAAGAGGAACGGGCTCGTCGTAACCGTCTTTGTTGTGGGCGACCACGGGGAAGAGTGCACCACTATCACGAAGAGTAGGAATGGAGCGATAATAGTGCGTGGTCGTGGGACTCACCTCAACCACCGCAAACTGATGGTGGTAACCATAATTTTTACGACGTCAGAGAAGAAACTCACCTGAACAAATCAGAGTTTCAGCCGGAAACAATAGTGATGAAGGTGTCTGAAACTACAGTTAAGGTTGAGACCGAGAAAATGAGGGTGCTAAGTACGATGGCAGATAACGATTGTGTACATAGATCGGCGGTGCAGCCTCCGCCAACATGGCAGAACACCACTAGACCTGTGACGGCACTACCGCAGCGAGTTCTGCCACTCAAACCGCTGAAATCTCCAAACGCAGAGTTGAACCACCATCGCAGTCAAACGCCATGACTTCCGTTAAAGCCTCTAGACACCGGCCGATCGGTGACAGTATTATCACAACGATCTTCGTCGGACTCCGATTTGCATGAACGAATCTCTGCAAACACATATATTCAAGAAAGAAAAAAGCAGGTGATTGTTATCAAACCACCACCGAAACCGCCAGACTTATATCGACTTGTGTCGGTTCCACCATGGCGAGAAGCACCGGACATGGGAGTAGAGATTTCTTTAATGGAGAACGTGGAAGGTTTTTTCTTGTTGAAGAAAGAGAGAAGGGTAGTTTTGATATCTTACATGGTGGGTCTAGCTCTTAACTCGGTTGATTTGACTTGGATTAGAAAAGAAGTTCAAAGGGCAAATGGGTCAATTGGCAAGGTTGGTATCTCTTTTAACATAATGGGTCAGACCCAAATTAAATTTTGTTTGATTTTGAAGGAATTAGCAATGTGGGCAGGAATAGAGTCATTGAGCTTAGTTCAATTTAATGATAACAATTGGATTATGAAAAAGGAGGGGGTGGGTGCTGTTGATTATATGAATTTGAAGGGGATAGAAACAGGTCAGTGCTTCCTTTTAGGTGAGTTGGGTCAAACTCTTGATCTCATGGACCTAGTCCAATGTTATCATATCATTAGTGTTCAGGAGAAAAGGTTTTGTAATGGTATGGCTTTGTGTTGGACAATTTTGACTCATCTTTTATCACCAAATGATGATTATTCAGTGCTGCAAGGTGGGGGAAAATTACATGGGAATGCTCACTACGCTAAGAGAATGTATGAATACATGGTTATGCTAACTATCTGAGTAGACGATGATCTGGTAAGAGGGTACACAAAGGAGGTTGAAGTTATGCTCCATGAACAATTTCTCTTTGATAACCTGCTTGAATTCATTCGAAGTCTTAAAGAATTTGTGGATCCTAGGAATACTATCAAAATTTTGAAGTTCGTCATTCTTGTTTTGAATGGAAGGAATATGAAAGAAGAAACAATATCAGTACACTTATTCATTCATACAATGAATTGTTACATGGAAGATATAGAAAGTGGTTTTCTTATGTTGTCGAAAAAGCCTATAGCATATGCCCTTGATCCTTTAGATACTTCAATGGAGGTTTTTATTTTCTTAGCTGGACCTGTGATTGATTATGTCCGAGCTTCAGTGATTTTGAAAGAGAGCAACTGCAGGTCACCTAGAGACAGAGTGAGTGAAGTTGTCCTACAGATTCGATTGTTTGAAGCTGACTCGACAAGTTTCAACAGTGGGACCCTGGGAAGGAACCAATTTTGGGAAGTGAATATGGAATAGATCAGTGGCCTTTCTGCATTGCATATCCACTTGTTCTTTGTTATATTTTAAGGCTCTCAAAGCATGAAAACTATAAGTTCTCAAAGATAATTGGAGGGTTAGGGGACATGTTGATCACTACCTTTGAATTCCAAGAAGGGGTCAACTTTTGCAATCACTGTTGTCTCCAGAAATTTCTAAAAATAATAATATTCAGTTCAATATTGAAATTTTCAAAGAACACTACCCAAGTCATGGTTTCAAAGGAGGTACCAAGGTCACTAGCTTCAATCATAATTTGGAAGGATAAGTTTGTACTTAAATTCCTTGATTTATTGCAAGTTGTTCATGCCATGTTCATGAAATCCACTACAAGTGACAAATTTCTGACAACATTCTTAATGTTTACTTGGAATCTAAGTGTTTGCTACCTAGAGGGGTTGTTTCATTTAGCCATTGTGAAAATGGTGGTATTAAATTCATCGGTGAGGATAATACCATGGGATCCAGAAAAATTCAATGTTTTTATGGCTAAAGTTGCTTGTGAATGCTATTGGAGAAATTCTCCTTCAATCTATTGTTTGCTTAATTGGGTCTATGGAAGAAGGAATCATTTCCAACCTTTACCAACTGGTTTGAATGAAGAGTCGCAGCTGGAACCAGAACCTGAAGAAGCATTAGATACTCGAAGGAATGACCAAGGAGAAGTGGAAGTTTTGGTCAAATGGGAATGATTGCCTGAATTTGAAAACTCTTGGGAGATAGCTGACAAGATGAAAGAGTTTCCCAGATTCCTCCTTGAGGTCAAGGAGAATTTTGAAGGGGGAGGTATTGATAGTTATGACAGATTTTATAAAAGGAACCGTGGGCAGAATGATACAGCTAATCATTCCCTTATAGGAATGTTTCCTTATTCAGCGAGGGAAGAGAAAGTAAATCTAGACCTGATTGATTAAATAGGAGAATGTTTTCCTGCCATTGTTTTTTATGCATGATTTGAGTGGTGAATTTTACCCTAGGAGAGGTAAGGCCTCTCGAAGTGCCTCCCTTATCAGTTACAGCTTATTTCCTTTCATTTTAATCTTCTGTTTGTATTGTGAGCTAGATCCCACATGAACTCTAGCTATTCGAGCAATAAGAATTTTTATTCACTACTATATTCTACTATTTTATTTTATTGATCAATGTTCAGTAATAATCGAGATCGAGTCCTATCAATTGGTATCCAGAGCCTTGGTTTGCGCTGCACACCAAAGAAAACGATGGATGCGAGATTTGATTCAATGGAACAAAAATTGGGAAACATCGAAACAAAGTTACAACAAATTCGTCAGATGGTGTTGGAACAACAATCAAGACTGCCAGTCACGGTGGAGCAGTTTCGCGAGCTCATTCAAGAGGAACGGGCTCGTCGTAACCGTCTTTGTTGTGGGCGACCACGGGGAAGAGTGCACCACTATCACGAAGAGTAGGAATGGAGCGATAATAGTGCGTGGTCGTGGGACTCACCTCAACCACCGCAAACTGATGGTGGTAACCATAATTTTTACGACGTCAGAGAAGAAACTCACCTGAACAAATCAGAGTTTCAGCCGGAAACAATAGTGATGAAGGTGTCTGAAACTACAGTTAAGGTTGAGACCGAGAAAATGAGGGTGCTAAGTACGATGGCAGATAACGATTGTGTACATAGATCAGCGGTGCAGCCTCCGCCAACATGGCAGAACACCACTAGACCTGTGACGGCACTACCGCAGCGAGTTCTGCCACTCAAACCGCTGAAATCTCCAAACGCAGAGTTGAACCACCATCGCAGTCAAACGCCATGACTTCCGTTAAAGCCTCTAGACACCGGCCGATCGGTGACAGTATTATCACAACGATCTTCGTCGGACTCCGATTTGCATGAACGAATCTCTGCAAATACATATATTCAAGAAAGAAAAAAGCAGGTGATTGTTATCAAACCACCACCGAAACCGCCAGACTTATATCGACTTGTGTCGGTTCCACCATGGCGAGAAGCACCGGACATGGGAGTAGAGATTTCTTTAATGGAGAACGTGGAAGGTTTTTTCTTGTTGAAGAAAGAGAGAAGGGTAGTTTTGATATCTTACATGGTGGGTCTAGCTCTTAACTCGGTTGATTTGACTTGGATTAGAAAAGAAGTTCAAAGGGCAAATGGGTCAATTGGCAAGGTTGGTATCTCTTTTAACATAATGGGTCAGACCCAAATTAAATTTTGTTTGATTTTGAAGGAATTAGCAATGTGGGCAGGAATAGAGTCATTGAGCTTAGTTCAATTTAATGATAACAATTGGATTATGAAAAAGGAGGGGGTGGGTGCTGTTGATTATATGAATTTGAAGGGGATAGAAACAGGTCAGTGCTTCCTTTTAGGTGAGTTGGGTCAAACTCTTGATCTCATGGACCTAGTCCAATGTTATCATATCATTAGTGTTCAGGAGAAAAGGTTTTGTAATGGTATGGCTTTGTGTTGGACAATTTTGACTCATCTTTTATCACCAAATGATGATTATTCAGTGCTGCAAGGTGGGGGAAAATTACATGGGAATGCTCACTACGCTAAGAGAATGTATGAATACATGGTTATGCTAACTATCTGAGTAGACGATGATCTGGTAAGACTTGTCTTAGTTTCTTTTAGCAAATACACAATTTAGGGACATCGAATTGCATTCAATCAGAGCATCAATTTAGGGACATCCAGGAACATATATTGAATTTAGGGACATAAGGGACATATACTAATTTAGGGACAACGATGGACATATACACTATTTCGAGTCATCAAGGGACATATATCCAACAATTAATAAGGAAATTACATTCAAGCCAACAATTTAGAGTCATCAAGGGACATATTATATCCAATTTTCACATCTGAGATCACACAGGCATAAAACCATCATCCCAGTTTACCATTATGAAAAAACATGTACAGTTATCGTGTTAAGGGTCATCTCCACTTTCAAGTTATGGCTAAGCATTCACATCGAATTGCATTCATTTAGAGCATCAATTTAGGAACATCGAATTGCATTCATTCAGAGCATCAATTTAAGGACATCCAAGGACAAATATTGAATTTAGGGACATAAAGCGACATATATTAATTTAGAGACAACGATGGACATATACACTATTTCGAGTCAACAAGGGACATATATCCAACAATTAAAAAGGAAATTGCATTCAGGCCAACAATTTAGAGTCATTAAGGGACATATTATATCCAATTTTCACATCTGAGGTCACACAGGAATAAAACCATCATCCCAGTTTACCATTATGAAAAAGCATATGTATATTCATCGTGTCAAGGGTCATCTCCACTTTCAAGTTATGACTAAGCATTCACATCGAATTGCATTCATTTAGAGCATCAATTTAGGAACATCGAATTGCATACATTCAGAGCATCAATAATTTAGGGACATGGAATTGCATTGATTCAGAGCTTCAATTTAGGGACATTGAATTGCATTCATTCAGAGCATCAATTTAGGGACATCCAGGGACAACGATGGACATATACACTATTTCGAGTCATCAAGGGACATATATCCAACAGTTAACAAGGAAATTGCATTCAGGCCAACAATTTCGAGTCATCAAGGGACATATATCCAATTTTCACATCTGAGGTCACACAGGCATAAAACCATCATCCCAGTTTACCATTATGAAAAAGCATGTACAGTCATCGTGTCAAGGGTCATCTCCACTTTCAAGTTATGACTAAGCATTCACATCGAATTGCATTCATTTAGAGCATCAATTTAGGAACATCGAATTGCATTCATTCAGAGCATCAATTAAGGGACATCGAATTGCATTCATTCGGAGCATCAATTTAGGGACATCCAAGGACACATTGAATTTAGGGACATCCAAGGACACATTGAATTTAGGGACATAAAGCGACATATATTAATTTAGAGACAACGATGGACATATACACTATTTCGAGTCAACAAGGGACATATATCCAACAATTAATAAGGAAATTGCATTCAGGCCAACAATTTAGAGTCATTAAGGGACATATTATATCCAATTTTCACTTCTGAGGTCACACAGGCATAAAACCACCATCCCAGTTTACCATTATGAAAAAGCATATGTATAGTCATCGTGTCAAGGGTCATCTCCACTTTCAAGTTATGACTAAGCATTCATTTCGAGCATCAATTTAGGGACATCGAATTGCATTCATTTAGAGCATCAATTTAGGGACATCGAATTGCATTCATTTAGAGCATCAATTTAGGGACATCGAATTGCATTCATTCAGAACATCAATTTAGGGACATATATTAAATTTAGGGACATCCAAGGACATATATTCAATTTAGAGGCTTCAAGGGACATATATCAATTTAGGAACATAGAGGGACATATACTCAATTTCGCGTCAAAGGCACCAAGGCAGACAACATTCATATTTCAAATTGAATATAGACCATAAAATTTTTATGTATACCATCCTGATTCCATATGAATAAAGAATTCATATTATAAGCAATATGTTTGGTAAAAAATACATCTAATTGGGTCATCCAAACACAATATCCGAAAACCTGTATTAATAATTGTTTTAGAAACTATACAATTTCTTTCAATCCAAATTAGCATTCTTAGGCTTGAATAATCAAGACTCACGGATTTAGCATCTTCTTGGATAAACAAGATTAACAACATATTAATATTGCAAACAAAAATCAACCTCAAAACAACATTCATGTCAAATCGATTAGAAAAATTTAAAAAGATAATAAAGAATCGAAAATTGAAAGAGTGATAACAATTACATTGATACAACCTGAGCGACGTTGATAAACTTGAAGGTAGAATCAAGATGCTTAGAATTCTTTTCCATTTCTACATATCTCTTTCAAAATGAATCCCTAAAATGGCAAAACCATTAAAATAAACTTGTTAGGGCTTGAGTAATCAAGATTCACGGAGAGCGAATCAGATTCACAAACAGAGAAGAAATTGGCTTGAACGAAAGATTCGCGACAATGAGACATTGTGGGTTTCTTACTAGGGTTGAATCGAAGATCAATTAGAATGAAAATTGAATTTGGTGTTAGACAGATCGAAAACGGTAACAAAGAAACCTTATCACAAAGCCTGATAATCATGACATGACAGTGTGCGTTTTTGTTCTAGTCGAGTCCTATTTATTACGTCAATGAAAAAAAAAATTAAAAATTGAGTGCTATATTTTTTGGTACAAGCGGGTAGTGTATATTATGCATTACTAGCGCGTTCCGCCTCTGCCCGTGTTTAAAAAAAATGTTTTATGTTATGAAATTAAAAATGAGAGATTAATAAAATTTTGCAGTTAAAAAATATTCTTTATTTTAATTTCTGCAAGAATTGTGATTGTTGAAAATAAGAAAGAATCATTGTGCAGTTATAATATGTTACGTACTTGATGCCTTATTAGATCTATTGTGTTATTTGAATTTAAAATTTGAATTTAAAATGAAAGTAATTTGGACAATATAAAAAATCCAGCCGAAACTCACTTATCTTTTTTATATATTGTTATAAGCTGCCTCTCTTTCATGGTTACTCTTTTTCTCTCTTTCCTTTCTTCAAATTTTTGTTTGTTCTCATCGTGAATATGTATGTTTTTCATCGTGATTCAATTTTTTGTTTGTTCCCATCATGAAAGAAGAAAAGGTATACATGTTTCAATTGTTAAAAAAAACAATAATATAGAGGTGGCTAAGGACGTCCGTGTGTTTGTTGCAATTGAAAAGGTATTTGCATTTTATTTTGCTAATATCAAAAAAATAATAAAATTAGTTTGTAGTTATCAAGTATTATAATAGTGGGTCTCATAAGTATTTAATCTTCATTAATCAGTGCACTTGGTGCACCGTTTAACACCACCCTTTAAATAATTAAATGGGATAGAAGTGGCGAATGTGTGAGAAAGCCATAATTGCTCCACAAGCAAATGGAAAAACAAACCACAAAAGAGATTTGTTGATTTTAACCTAGCAAAATCAATCTCATTTAGTGATTTTAAATGAGCATGTACTAATCGTATAAAGCCAATCACTAGTTTCTCTGATTTGGGGTGGGATGGGTAGGGTGTGGTTATGGTGCATAAGCCCAAACTTATGGATCATGCATAAACTTGCTTCCTACACCCACCATATTTGCTTCCTACACCAAAAGTCAACCAAAGGTCAGCCCAAACCCAAAATTAGGCAATTCATTACTCGCGCGCCCCCCATATACTACCCCATTACTTGCGCCCCCCCTTTTGCTTAGCGCACCCCCCCAATATTTTTTTTCCTTTTTCTCCTAGATTTCTTGTGAGCCCCCCAATTTTTTTCCTCCCTTAGATTTCTAGCGCGCCCCCAATTTTTTTCCCTCCTCCAAACTTCTAGCGCACCCCCCCCAAATTTCTAGCGCGCCCCCCGTTTCCAATTAAATAATAACTTTTGTTCCTTTGAAGTATATATTATAAAAATCCATTTTTAATTAATTTTCGTCATACACCCCCTCGAAGCCCAACATAATAACGAATGGTTCATGTATATATAAAGCATACTTATCAAACATACAATTTAATTTTAAGTTTTATCAATCATAATCACAATATAAATAAAATTTCATACATTAATTATATATATATATATATATATATATATATATATATATATATATATATATATATATATATATCGATTTTTCTTTACAATAAAGAAATGATCGAATCCAATATCTCATGCATACTATCCAAATTTTTTTCAACTAAATTAACCTTAATTGCTTTATATGATTTTTTGCTTTATGTAGCATGGTTTTGTAAAATGGTTATGTGGCACTAATGCCCATATGAAACCATTTAACTAAAATAATGGTTTCAGTGTATAACGCTATGAAACCATTTAACTAGACTAATGGTTTCAGTGTATAACATCTTGAAACCAAATAACAATACTAATGGTTTCAGTGTATAACGCTATGAAACCATTTAACTAGAATAATGGTTTCAGTGTATAACAGTATGAAACCATTTAACTAGACAAATGGTTTCAGTGTATAACATCTTGAAAGCAATTAAAAGGACTAATGGTTTCAATGTATAACATCTTGGCACTAATGCTCATATAAAACCATTTAACTATAATAATGGTTTAAGTGTATAACAGTATCAAACCATTTAACTAGACAAATGGTTTCAGTGTATAACATCTTGAAACCAATTAACAAAACTAATGGTTTCAGTGTATAACATCTTGACACTAATGCTCATATAAAACCATTTAACTATAATAATGGTTTCGGTGTATAACGCCATGAAACCATTTAACTAGACTAATGGTTTCAGTGTATAACGGTATGAAACCATTTTTGCTGTGAATGGTTTCAAAGAGTTGTTCTCCAAAAACATATTTAACCCTTAATAAAAATTGTGAAATAAATCTAAATTTTTAAGACGATATAAAACCGAAGAGAGTGAGGCATCTCCAACCGTTCCAAATAATTCAAAATACCCTAAATAAAATTTTGGGAAAATTTTATTAATATCTTATATTTATAAAAGCATATTTACCTCATTTAATTAACTAAAACTAGTTCCAGGTCTCAGAAAAATACCAAACTGGTCCCAAAATTCTCAGAAAATTATTTACTATTTTTATGTAAAAATAATAAAAAAAATTGGAGTCTCCTTGGCACCGCACGCGCCCCCAAGCGCCGCCAGTTAGAGTGGCCGTGGACGCGCGTCACTGTTCATCATCTTCCTCACCCATTTTCTGCAGAAACGGGTCACGACGACCCGGTTCGTCGACCCGGTTCGTTCTCCCTCAATAATCAACGAAACTCGACGTTCTTTATACCGTTTTGATCGTCGTTCGATTTTATGAATGTTTCCGGTATTAATTTTCGAAATCGGTGATCGAATCGCATGTAAAATATGACCGAAATTGAGCAAGCAAAAATATAAAGTTTTTTAGTTATGATTATTACATGTGTAAAATCATCTGATGGCTGTGAATGACTTATGCACCATGCATAAGAAAAGGCTTATGCATATTAACTATTGCCGGATGGGTATAGCTCAACTGGTTAAGGTAGTTGAGTCGAGGGTTAAGAGTTGAAGGTCCAGAGTTCAAGTTCTGACAAGGAGAAAAACTAACATAACATTATAATATACTAACAATTTGCTTATAAAATATAAAAACTAGTTTCTCTGTTTTTCTCTGCTTTTTCCTCGTCAAAATAATTTACCATCTCAAGACCATGCTTAGATGTTGTTGCTGGCAAACCCTGAGACCCCTTGTGATCAAAATAAATTCACCTTACCAAGTACTCCAAGTCCCACTAGTTTCAACTCTTAAATATTTTAAATTAATTATTGCTTAAAATAATAATCAAAATATTTCATCCATACCAAGAAGAAGAAAATCACAAGAACTAAACCATAATGATATCAATTCACAAGAACTAAACATTTCCAAAACATAATTTAAATTTTAATATCCTCAAATGAAATAACCAGCCCTATGGTACTATGACAATTCAGATTTCAGGAACTTATTAACTTCTACTGAGAAAATTAGGAGTCTCAATATAAATTCTAAACTAATCTAAATTTAAATATTCATCATCACTTGAACTTCGCACAAGGTGGAAAACATTTGAACCATAACCTCCCATCTTTAACTCACTAACTCTTTCACCACAGAGTCTGAAAGTAAATCCAAATGCCGTAAAGCTTCAGCAAATTCACAACCAGCATCTCCAACTAATTAGATAAAACGTCGCTCAAATATTTACACACGTCACCAATTTGTGAATCAGGATGATTGGAGCTGCTAATCAGGAACTTCTTTACGGTTGCACGAAGATCATCAGAACTAAGCATAGTGCTAATTATGTTTACTTTTGCACCATCTAATGGTATACGAAGTTTGGTGCTAGGATCCCACCTAAATTTAGCTTGCAATCCAAGAATACAGTTTGATATATAATTGTTATAACCAACTGCGTCGTTTTTAAAATCGTTATGCTTGAAAAGAATAAGGATACAATAGCCGAAAATTACAAGGATAGATGACCAGTCCAGTTGACTAGCATTTGAAATATGCATCTTGTATTCTTTAGCCTGGCTTGGTAATTTCACGAAACGAGCCCTGACGCCGATTTCATTCAGTGATTTCTCCACAGAGGTTCTCAATCCAGGAACCACTGAGCATAGCATAGATCCCACATAAACGCATAGCGCCTTGTTACTTAGAGAATAATTAGCAACCGAAAAATAAGCCAGCCGGAAAGCAATGCCAGTGTGGTCTCCTTCGTCTGGTATATAGAAATCATAATCAAAAAGGATTCCAATCTTTTTAATTTCAAATTGCATATTTGTAGCTATGGGATTGTTGAGGTTTTGAATTGACAGTTTTGTTTCATCAGTGTCAGTGAGGGTAGTATTGCCTTTGTTGGCGGAATTCATCATTTTGATAGTGACAAATTATTTTTTCTGATACAATAGTGTTAGTGAAGGTTTGATTTAGGTTCTGTTTTAAACTAAACAAATAAGAGAACACATTATATAATAAAAGTGCACTGTAGTGATAGAGCATTCCAATACTTTGTATAAATTCCTTCTTGGAAAGCAACAATTGAGACTTGAGAGCAAAATATTAAATGAAATCTTAGAGTTCCTAAAATTAGCATTTGAATCCCATCAAATATTGGGAAGGAAAAAAGGATACATAAATTCACCTGATCTTCTCTTTCTTGTAACGCGGTTGAAATTGAAAATTAATTGGATATTTAATTTTTCGGTAGGTGTGTGTGGGTGTGCAATAATACTTGAAGCACAAAAATCCTAGTTCAACTATAGAAATGTAAAAACTGATAGTATTAAACGTCTATAAACCAAAAATAATAAGGAGAATGTTAACTTGTGCCCTTAAGGCACATGTTAAGGAAGAAAAATAGAAATTATTAAATGTTAATTTGTGTATTTTGACTTTTGAAGCATTAAATTTCTTGTATTATTAAATGTTGAATTTCTATTTTCGTATATCTTAACATGTGCCCTAAAGGCACATGTTAACAAGACCCAAATAATAATAATAGTTGAACCGACCATATTTAAATATTTTCACCCAAAAGTTGTCGGCCGCAGAACAGGGGTGGATCCAAATATTTTTTTTGAACAAGCGGGCGGATCCAAATATTTAATAATGGTGTGGCCAAATATCGAAGAAATTATACACTAAATTATATTGAAAATAAGAAATAATATTATTTTCGATGAAAGTTGTCTATTATCCATTTCTTGAAAATGAATTAAAATAACATTATTGCTTATTTGTTTCCAGTTGCAGAGGTACATTAACATATTGGGATGGGCCGCAACAATCATAGGGTGCACCATTTTACCACTGAGTCACACGAAATCTTTTGATTAAATTTAACGATAATATGTATATACTCCCTCCGTCCCAAATTATAAGGGAAAATAAAAAAATCACACTTATTAAGAAAAAGTAAAATATGAGAATTTGAAGTATGTTTTTGTGGGTTTTCCTTGGAATAAGTTGCATAGGAAGATGTAAAAACAATTTTTATTAGTTGTTGTTTATTGAGAAAATGAGAGAGAGAAGAAATTAAATGCAATTTGCATTTAATTTTATGAAAATAAGGAAAAAAAACATTCTTGAAAATGATTTTTTCTCTTATAATTTGGGACAAAAAAAATGAGCTTTTTTTCCTTATAATTTGGGACGAAGGGAGTATATCATATTAGAGGAGTGCTAGGGTCACACTCTCTAACAGACTCCTCTAACGCACTCCAATAATATTTAGCCGCGTCATCCATTATTTTAAACATCTTACCTTCTGTTCGGCTGTACAAGTTGTTGGACTACAAATTTTATATTTTTTTAAGAGTCATGCTAACTAGTGTTTTGGGGGCACTAGTGCCTTGGGGGCACTAGTTAAGGATAAAAAAAAAAGCAATTTTTGCATTGAAAATCACATTTTTTATACTTTACAAAGGACACTAGTTAGCATTTTTTTTTTAAATTAAAAAAATTAAACTGCAGATGTCGTTCTCCACAAACTCCATGACTCTTTCTTCTTCTCCTCTGTCAATGTTCATGGCCGATTATGATACACCCCATCTTGTTGTCTCTATTAGCAATGAGTTGAGCTCCACATTTGGTGTTATTCTATATGGATTCCGTATTTTTGTTGAGAGATTTTTCAGATCTCATTTCTTTTTTCTTTTTCTCTTTTATGAATATTTGTGTTTCCATGGAGTATCAACAACTTCAATTATCATGATGCCTTTTGATGCAGATGGTACACGAAGAAGCAATCTTGGGTGGGAATTTGAGTATTGAAGATGAAGGGTTGAAATCCAATTAAATAAATAAATAAATCAAAAATGGTTATAGTGTTACAAAATAGAACTGGCCGGTTACAGGTAAATGAATGAACAAAGTGTATGACATGGCGAACTATTACTGGAGTGTGTTTTTTTTTTTTGAACAAGTATTACTGGAGTGTGTTAGAGAGTGTGACTTTAGCACTCGTCTACCTATTAAAAATGAAAGTTCAACTTTGGCCAAGGCCATAGTCGGCCCTCAATGTAGGTTCGCCCCTACCGCAGACCCTATACATATTTTCAAATTGAAAATTTCAATGGAGTTTATACGAGTTTTAGGTTTTGTGGCTCACAAATCTCGGGTGAAAATATTTAAACATGGTCAGGTGTGATTTTGAAAATTTAAACATGTCGTTAGAGCTAGGAATGAACAGAGCCAACTCGAACATAGTTTGAGACTCAATTCGATAATTAATTCGTTGAACTCGATTCATGAACCCAAATGAGCTGAACTTGAGCTAAAATTAAGGTTCGTAACTAAATGAGTTGAACTTAAACTCTATACAGTTCGAATTGTTTGATACATAAGCTAACTCGATTATATATATATATATATATATATATATATAAAAGCCAACATCTTACAATATTAATAGAGTAAGTAGTACTATGTTGGTGGCTTGAGTGGACTTTATCCATTTTTTGTGGAGCATTTTTTAGAGGCAAGCTCTAGTTACCGAGCCTGCCGGAGTATTGAGTATCATAAGTTGGAACTATCGAGGTCTGGGTAATTTGTGTGTAGTTCCCGTTGGATAATAAAGTACTACTCTGTCCCAAAATATAAGGGAAAATTGGTCAAAGAAAGTTGATGTATTTGGTTAAAAATTTGGACTAGATACATCAACTTTAGTTGACCAATTTTCCCTTATATTTTGGGACGGAGAGAGTATTGGTTTAAGCTATTGAGTCTTTATACTAGTAAGTTAGAGTCTATTAGATTTTATTATACTCCCTCCGTCCCAAATTATAAGGGAAAATAAAAAAATCACACTTATTAAGAAAAAGTAAAACATGAGAATTTGAAGTATGTTTTTGTGGGTTTTCCTTGGAATAAGTTGCATAGGAAGATGTAAAAACAATTTTTATTGGTTGTTGTTTATTGAGAAAATGAGAGAGAGAATAAATTAAATGCAATTTGCATTTAATTTTATGAAAATAAGGAAAAAAACATTCTTGGAAATGATTTTTCTCTTATAATTTGAGACAAAAAAAATGGGCATTTTTCCCTTATAATTTGGGACGGAGGGAGTATATATTTTCTTATAATTTTTTGTAATGTTAATTTGTAGCATTGTTCATTCTATTGAAACGCTAGCCACCTTTTATCTAATACTATGTTTACAAATTTGCTTATTAATGAAATTGATTTTTTTTTTGTTCTTGTAAAAAAAAAAAGGAGATAAGACTCAGAAGAGGCATGGGAGGTATGCAAACATTAATTTTAGAAGATGAATCAACTTCATACGATTTTTCATTGTCTGATGGTTCCTAAGAGTTGAAGACAAACTAATTTTACTATTATTTTAAGGCATAGACTCATAGAGCCAAGTAAAGTAAAAAGCTAGGTTACACGTTTACCAAAAAGAAACACAAAACTTATCATCTTGACCATTCATGTTATCAATTTTCATCAAATTAAATCCAACGGCCAACATTTTTCACAAAAGAAAAAATGTTTTCTCGACTTTAACTATTTTTCCTTTCACATACACCTGCGGCGCTAGATCTACAACAACTCATAAATGTGTATCAATTTCAGGGTGATTCTTCTATAACTTTGGGAGGTTTGATCTCCATTGTATGAGACCATACTTATCACACGTTTACCCCTTAGACCTAGTTTGATTCGTCCAAGTCGGTTCTTTTGCAGTCGATTTATGCAGATTCAAAGAGGTTCATGGGTGCTTGTCCACCTCTAATCAAAAGTACTTTGAAGCCTTGGAGAAGTAGTGATCTTGATCATCATATCATTCTCATGATAGTTTTAAATAGCAGTCACATTAACAATTCAATCAGGTTATGATCCGTGATATATTTTGGAGAATCACATTCAAATGTGGTCTTAATCGATGTTTCATAATTTTGACAAAATAAAAATTGTTTTGTCGTGGAATAGATTGCAATAGCATATAACTCTATTTAAAACATTGATGGATCCATGATATTGTAGAGAATCACAATCAAATGTGGTTTTATTGAATGTCATATGTTGTGTTTTCTGCAACATCAAAGTCATCAACATTACAATTATTTTTGTTACTACTATCTTCTTAATTACTTCTCATATTTTAAACATTAGTTATAGTCTTGATTTTATTTAAGTATTTATGTAAATGTAATAGAATATTTCATGGTTTTGTGCTCAGAGATAAGACAGTGGCGTCTCTTGACATTTATTTGAGTTTAGGCTGGAGCAAGAATCTTCTCTCTTCTTCAATTTGAAGTATTTTGAAGAAAAAATTCTTGTTGGAGATTGGTATGAGTGTGAGAAGTACCTCAATAGTTTTACCAAAAGTACTTTTAAGCCATTGACAAGTAAATACAACTGATGATATTCTTGTGAAGGATTTGAAAGTGTTTTCAACATTCACCGATGATTTCTCAAGCAAATAGCTCATCTTCTAATTGGTTAAAGTTATAGGTAATTATTTACTTTCTACGTTTTCTATGATGTTGTTAATTATGGATTAAAGATTTTAAAAGTTGATTGCATTTTAAATATAGATTTTCTTGGATTATAACCTTAATTAGGCCTCACATCTTAATTAATTTTGTAAACCTTTCAATTAAAATATTCAAAAAGATATGTGAAAAATTAAATCAAACCCGTGTAAAAAGTAAAGCAATTGAGATCATAACGATATGTTTCGCATCTTAATTATATTTGTAAATATCAATTAAAATATCTAGAAAACTTTGTTCTAGCAGGAGATGGTAATCTCTTAGGTGTGAAGAATCAATAAGTCTTCTAGTGCCCCTAACATTCTTCATACTTCAAATTTTGCACATAATCACCATATGCATACTACTACAAAAATTAGCTTTTATAGCGCACATTTAATAGCGCTTATTTAAAAGCGCTATTAAAACCTGAAACGGAGCCCATTTAACAGCGCTTATATGGAAAGCGCTATTAAAACATCAAACGCCGTGACAATATAATAGCGCTTTTCGAGAAAACGCCATTAAAGGTGCGCACGCGGATCACTATAATAGCACTTCTAAGGAAAGCGCTATTAAATCCGATACTATATAATAACGCTTTTGACACAAGCGCTATAGTAGTCAAAATTAATAAAAGAAATTTGTGGTTGCCGGGTGTCGAACCTTTGACCCCTTAGTTGTTGATTAATAAATTAAAAAATATATATAGCAAAAATAGAACAGTCCTTGCTATCCCTTACTTTCCTAATTCGTTTCTCATTATCTGTCGTTCCTCTTTGATCACTCACCGTCGAACCCTTGGTTCTTCTACTTTCCATCTCATCAAACCTCCATCTTTATCCTTATCAAGTTCCTTGGTTTCAACTTAGCACCTCACCTCCATCTCCGTCAATCCTAGTTCTTTCGTTTCGACCCAACACTCCATCATCGAACCCTAAATCTCGTGATTTCTCTCCCGACCCAGCAATTGAACCCTAATCCTCGTGATTATCAAACCCTAAATTCTTGCTTTCAACACCTCACGCCCTTCTTCTACTTATTTTAGGTTATTATAAGAAAGGCATACCTGAAAGGTTTTAGGGAAATACTTGTTGCTTTACAGGAGCTCAAGGTAATTTCAATTTTGCTCTGTATTAATTTCATGTTGCTTTTTTAGGTTTTTTTTTCTTGGTTTTTTTGTAAGATGCATAGTTTTTGTTTTAGACCATCCCACGGGGGCTGTATCTACCATTGGAGAACTTTCTAATGCGCAAAAGCTAAGATACCATTGGTAAGATGCATAGTTTTGTGTTGTTTTTTATGATTATAATATAATAATTGGTCATAAATTATATGTTTTTAAATCTTAATATTATGTGTATCCTTTTCATTGTGACATGCTTTAGGAATAGAGCCATTAGATACATGTGTTAAAAAATTAACGAGTTCTATATCACAATATATGGTTTGGTACTTATTTTTACAATTGAAATTGAATATATTTTGTGCATATGCTCCAGGTCTTGATCTATCATCCCAGTTGAATAATAATTGATTAAATTAATAAGGAATTATTAAGTGTAATCATTACTTGTTTTGGTCATTTTGGTTTTGTCCATCAGGTTCCAAAGCATATGAATCTGTGAGAAATATGCTACTCATGGTAATTACAAATCAAATGCTAAATTCACTTTTGTGGCAATGTTTAGAGTGGTTCAGTCTATTATACTTATCTTAGATAACTGAATTCTGAAGCTCAAATGCTTATCTTATTTGTCTTATGGAGATGCTATCTTTAGGAGTAGAGGGAGGATTTTGCTTCTATCATAGGGAGATAGATTTGTATTGGGGTGAAGTAGTTTTCTTCAAGTTTGCTTTTGTATATTGGGATATTTATTGACTGTGTTCTGGTTTAAGCATTCCATATGCCTTATTATTGAATATAGTTTTCTTTGCTTATTTAGATATTCCTTATACTCTGTGTGTTCTGGTTTAGAAATTCTTTGCTTATTTAATATAGCCGACATTGATCATTGCCTGAACCTTATTTACAAAATGCCTATAAGTGTTTCGTTATGGAACTGAAGTCAGGTATATCCATTTCCTTTCTAATTTTCGTTCGTGTTTCTTTCATTTTAGTTTAACATATTTTTAATCGAAATTGGAGGCCTTGAAGTTGTGATTTTGTGTGTGTGTGCGCGCGCGCGTGCCTGTGTTTGTATCTCATTGAAAATCAATTTTGCTCACCATTGAACTTACACATCTGCAGATTAAGGGAATTACCTATATCAGAGATTGGAAGGCTTGTATATGTAAAAAGAGTGGTAAAGAGGACAATAGTTTCGACCCGAGCTCCTCTAAGGGACTTTCAAGTGCCTAGAATGAGGTGGTGTATTTTATAAAGAATATAGAGAAAATTTACTGATAGGAAAAGGGTGAAAATATAGGAGACTTCCAATGAGATAGATGTGTTGATTCACTTGATCTTTTTTATTTTTTGATCATTTATGCTCATTCAAGCCAAACTATAGTTGTAGAAAGATAGCAAGATTTTAATGGTATCAATTTGTGATTCAGTTTGAGTGACTCATTTCGTATTTTGCTTTACAAATGCTAAATGATTGGTTACCGAAATAGAATTGAGGAGTAGTTGGGTAGGAAGATTCCACATTAGGAAATGTGAGAGATCAATGACTCCTAAAATTATAAAGAACCTTCAGTATATCTAGGGAAAACTTAGTATCTATATTCTACAGATATTTTTGCCAATCCATCTTTATAAGGTTAGACAGGGGCATGACATGTAATTATCATATTTACTTTTTTTTGTTTGTCAAAAAGAATAATAATTTCACTTTGTCAAATTTCTACATGATTTAGATCAAAGGTGCATCACTAGCGAAACTTTGCAGTTTGCTTTGAGTAGTAATGCTGGTTTGGTTTGTTGGTAATATTGTGGTGTGTAGTGGTGGATGATTATTAGGTGTTTGTTTTTGGGTGTAGCTCATGTTGGAAATGTTTGATTGATTTTCCGTTTTCTTCATTTTTTTTTCTCTAAATTCTTACATCTCTTTTTGGTTTTTCCCGTTTTTCATGCAGTTGTGTACATTGCTAGAAGTTGTTGCCACAAAAAGAGATCACTTGCATCCTCGTCGACGTCATCAAGTAAGTTCCCATACTCAATCTGTGCAATATTAAGTTTGTGAATTGTCTATTTGTAATATTCATGAGTTCATATAGTATGCCTATTGTCTTGACTAAGTAATAAAACTACCAATGTTTTGCCTATTGAGGGAAGAAAGAAGATGATGGTAGATCTTCTCTTCCTCGCCTTCCTTCTTTTTTTTTGTGGTATTTATTTACTTCATCTTACTTTTGGCTTATCGAAGAACTAATTGGCAAAGATTATTGTCAATGAGAGTTATTTATCAGTCAAAAACAACTCTTGGTCTAGTGGCTTAGGTATGTGAGTTGTTTATTTCTTTCTTTTACTAGTTGAATGAAACTATAGGCTAAATGTATATGTAACTTTTAATAGTTATTATCTTTCTAGTTTAGCATACTTGTTTTTTTTTTTTTTTTTTTTTTTTTTTTACTGAAAGTTGAATCACATAGGTAGGTTGAAATGGAAGTGTAGTCTGTTATAGGATTATAGGAATAACACTAATTGCACGTTGCAACTTTAGTTTAGAGACAATGTAATTTTGACTAGAGAAATGAATACCAATATGCCATACATAGTTCTGCTGACTATAATTAATTGAAGAACTCAAGTGTTGTTGGATTATTTTTTGTTGCTGAGTTGAGATACTATACTTCTGAACCAAGTTTGTTTAATTTTTTATTGGTGCGTTGCTCAACTGAAATACTACATGCCTTATGCTTCTGTCAAGATTAAATGTGTTTGGAAAAGTACTTTTTATTCTCTACTTTTTATTCTCTATAAAGTATTTGATGTTATGTTAGTTTTTATTCTCTAAGGATAAGTTGCATGAAGTGAAGGAGGAATGGAAAGATTATATGGTCACAAATATTGTTCCTGAGGCAAAAAGTTTAAGGTAGGAAACAAAAGTGGATAAGTTACATGAAGTGTGCAGTTGCTATTTTTATTTTTTAAATTTGTATTGTGTTTGTGCACAAAGCTGCTACAATTGTTTGTGTTGAGGTGAGTGGCTTCCAGCCTTCTCTTCTTTGCTATTGTGTTTGGTCTAGTCGCAGGACCTATTTTTTACTCTTTATATATAGTTTTGAGTGGTTGCTCTTATGGTGGTGTTATAATTGTGAGGTGTGCTTTATGCAAAACATAGGTTGGTGTTTTGTTTTAGTGTTAAACTGGTTGTGCTTTAAGTGAGTTAGGTGTCGTGGTCTTGGTTAACTTTTTCTTGCATCTTGATTTGCATATGATGTTATACTCATTTTCTCTTTAGTATAATATTAATTTGAAACAAAATTTGGATCAATCTCTCATGAACACAACATATTGACTATATTGAGTATATTTTTAATTTTTCAGCGACTTCTTGAAAACATGAGAGAGGAGCTGGCTTGGTTGTAAAATGGCAGAGGAATGCTTAGGTTAAATTTAATTTGTTTGCTGTGGTGTTCTGACGATCATCAACCGGTTGCAGGAAATGGACTGTTGGGAGCTTGTAGTAAATCAATTTTATTGTCTTGTGGTTGGTTGTTTTAATCTGATTAAGGTTGAGGATCATAAGGACCTTTGTATTAGCATAAGTTTGTTTTGTTGGTTAGATGTACTCAAATATTGTTTCAGACCAAATCTATTATATTTTTTCATGTTATATTGAAAAATTACTTTTTATTCTCTATAAATTTAGTTGATGTTATTTACTAGTTTTTAAATTTGAAATTAACTCTAGGTTTACATATTAAAAAATAACTCCAAGTTTACATATTAAAAAAAAAAGCTTCAGGTTGAATAATAAAAAAAAAACCTCCAGGTTTGAATTAAAAAAAAACGTAAGACTTACAATAGCGTTTCTTAATAAACCGCTGTAAAAGGTTTGGAAGAAAACATATTTACAATAGCGCTTTGCACGCGGGCGCTATAGAAGCTTTTGAACTTTATGACATATAATAGCGTTTTATTCACGGGCGCTATTAAAGCTGGAACCTTTAATAGCGCTTCTTCCTTAAACCGATATTAAATAATGTTGCCAAGGCGCCTTAATCACATATATTATAGCGTTTTATTACTTACAATAGCGTTTTCTGAAAGCGCTATAATAGGCAGCAGACATATAATAGCGCCAACATCTATAGCGCTTTTAAACGCTATAAAAGCTCAAAATAAGCGCTATAAAATGCATTTTTTGTAGTAGTGAAATCATGCAATAAAATGATATATCACTATTATCAACATTACTCCATCACCTTCTTCCACTTCTTATTCTTCTCTTTCGATCTATCCCTCCTTTTATTTTCAACCCTCAACCATCCCCAACCCCAACGTCTTCCTGTATCCCTCCTTTTATTTTCTTCCTTCTCAACAATATGGAAGTACCCCAAGACATTACTTTTGAGATATTTTCTTGGCTACCCGCAAAAAGCATTTGCAAGTTCAAATCAACATTTGCAAGTTCGGAAGAAGCGGTTTTCACAACAAAGCAGACTCAAAAATTGTTTTGGAGGGATGACACATGCTTATTCATTCAATCCAATGAAATAAGTCAAAGATACGTCACAAAAAGAGTAGAGTTACATTCTTTAACTAAACACCAACAATTTCCTGGTGTTCCTAACAATGTTTTGAGTTTCCTATCAAATACAATTAGTCTCATAGCTTCAAATAATGGTCTAGTTCTTTGTCACAACATTGATGATCCAGTTAAATTTTTCATATGCAACCCAATAACAAAATCTTGGTCTTCTATCCCAATACCAAAGTCATTTAAATACAAAATAATTTTGCCAATGCAAAATTCATGTTACATTGCTCTTTAGATGACTACAAAGTGTTTCTTTTTGAAATCACAATGGAATGGACGCCAACTTTTTATACATGCAATGTTTACCAAGGAAAGGAAGGGGTGTGGAAAACAATTGAGCGTGGTTTTGTACCCGGAGGAAGGGACATGAAATTTGGTATGCCTGTGGTTTTATACCCGAAGGAAGAGTCATATTTTTAATGCAGGCACATGTATCCTAAATTATAATTACTCCATAAAAATTTCCCCCACGTGCTCCGAGTGCAATAGAGAAAATGAAACCACTCTGCATGTTTTACGTGACTGCCCCAAAGCAATCCAAATTTGGATTAGGTTGGTCCCTTCCAATCAAATTACTAATTTCTTCTCCTTTAATTACAGGGATTGGATCTTCAAGAATATCAACAACCAGCTAAAAGGAATTCAAAAGAGGAAATGGACAACTACCTTTTTAGTGGCTTGTTGGCACATATGGACATGGAGGAACAAATCCATTTTTGAGGATGATTTTCAGCGTCCATCCAATCCAACCTACACTATCCTTAAAATGGTTGATGACATAGACAATTGTAACCACCATTCTATGAATATTAGCCATGGAAACACCGTTTTCATAGGCTGGAAAAAACCTCAAGAAGGGTGGGTTAAACTTAATTGTGACGGAGCATATAAGGATACTCTAGAGCTAGCTGGGTGCGGTGGTCTCTTGCGTGACTCTAATGGAAGATGGCTAACAGGGTACTCTCGCAAAATTGGAACTTGTGATGCTCTTAGTGCTGAGATGTGGGGGATGTACTTGGGTATGCAGCTCGCGTGGAGAAATGGTTTTCACCACCTTCAGGTGGAAAGTGACTCAAAAATCTTGGTAGACATGATAATGGGGAACGTCAAAATCAATGGTAAACCGCCTATTTTGGTGTGTCGCATTCAAGAGCTTTTGAAGTTGAATTGGCAGGTGCAGTTCAAACATACATGGCGGGAGAGAAATAGAAGTGCCGATTGGCTGGCTAATTTTAGCTTTTCTATAAATTCTTTCCAAATTCATGTAATGGAGACTCCTCCTAGTGGGATCTCAAATCTCCTTTTTGATGACATTTCTGAGGCTTGCATGCCTAGGAACATTCGTGTAACCATATAGTTTTATTTTTCTTTTTGGGCTTCGGCCCAAAAAGCCCAAAAAGGCCGGAGAGAGTATATGATATTATTTTGAATTTTTAGACCGAATTTTTTTAGACTTAATTGCATATTTGGTTCTTATCTTTATTTTAGGTTTCAAGTTGGCCATTTATGTTTTCAAAGTTTCAATTTGGTCTCTTTTATATATATATATATATATATATATATATATATATATATATATATATATATATATATATATATATATATATATATATATATTACTGATGTCAACTTAAGTTCGTTCTTTTTATTAAGTTTTGAGTTCTTTTCGTATAACTTTTTGTTAAATTTTGAGTTAATTTCGTCTAAAACATCCACGTAACACCCTACTAAGTTGTCGAGTTATGCAAATTCGTTAGCTACATGGACGATTTAAATCGAAATTTGACTAAAAGGACTAACTTAAATTTTTTTAAACTTAACAGACCAAATTAAAACGTAAAATAATCATAAGGGACCAAAAATGTAATTAAGCCATATTTTTTGTTTTGACTAGAGGTTTGACAAAAATTTGACACCCCTATATATTGAATAGATATTTGCTTAGAATCATACAAGCCTACAACAATCAATTTCACTTTAAGAAAATGAGAAAATTCATTTGTGTTGCTGTTTTTGCTTTTTTCTTAATGTTTTTAAGGTATTTAATCGATTTTCTAATTTTATATACTAGTTGAGTTCAATATATAGGGGTGTCACTTATGTTGACTTTTACTTATAAATAAGGCCGAAGGGAGCTGAGTACTAAATAAATTATTCATGAGACAAAATATTAATTACTACCGATTCATATGAAAGTAACGTTATGTTTTTTTTTTGAAGGAAAAAGTAACGTTATGCTTGGCTATTTAATTTTCGCTTTTCTTAATCTTGGGGGAGATTCGCGTGTTTCCTCCTCCTAAGTATCTCTCTTCCTTTTTATATTATGTTCTTAGAGGTTGACCTCTTTAACTTTTTATTTTAAAAATTAAAATAATAAATAAGTGGTGGATGTATAATAATGATCTAGCCAATATTAATACTCATGAGAAAATTGTTAGTAATGCAAATAAATAAATAACACGCTTATACATTGAACACAAATTTTCAAAAGAAAAAAAAAAGACCATACATGTCATGTTTTCTTTATTTAAATAGAAATATAACGATTTGAAACGGTAAACTCAATGATGTTCAAATTGGTACTGGTTCTACGAGCATAGCTTTAATGAATGATTTCATTTCTCCTTTAGGATCCGTGAAGTTGTCTTTATCTTTATAAACCACATCCATAAAACGTGAGAGATTTATAATACGCGTCAGAATAGGCATTGGAACTTGAGTTGGCCTAACACATTCGTTATTAATATCTTTCCAAGCATCATAAATTCTCCTTTGACCTTCTTGAAGGGCAGTTTCCCTAGAGACATTGTATTGCTTCATATAGCATTCCAAAAACGAGGGAATGTGATCTCTTTCATGTTCAAACTATAAGCAACAAATAATATTTCATGTAAGTATTGACGTCATTTGAATTTTTTAAGAGCAATATACATATTTGAAAATAATTGCTATATATATATCTACCTCGTTCGAAGCAATGTCATCCATTATTCTTGCCAAGACCATAGCCGCATTATCAATTTTTGGCTCATTTGAAATCCATTTGAAGATGTCCTCTGTTGCTATGTCTCCCATACCAATGTAACAAGTCGTTGTCATCAGTACATAGCCACCAGACTCGATTGCTAATCGAAAGTATTCTTCCAAAGTTGGTTGGTATTTTTTGTTTAACCATCTGGCTTCAGTTATATAACCTTGAATGAATTTTTTGAACTGCAACTCGAATACAATGTAATAGTTAATTTTATTTGATTTTAGGTACAAATTTCAGTATAGCTAGAATTTAATTTAATTTTACAAAGAATTTTTTTACTAAACTCAATCTTAAATAGTTTCTCCTTCGTTAAAAACCTTTGTGCTAAATTTTAAGAACATTATTATGAACGTATAAGAGAGAGATGTAAATCACTATTATTTTTTGAAGCATCAAAAAGTTAAATACGTGCAATTATATTTCAAGAAATAAAGAAAATCGAATTTCTAAACTTTTGTGAACTTTTATTCTTAAATTAATAATTGAAACTTAAATTTTATCAAATTAAAATGAAATATTTGTTTAATAATTATGTAATGTAACTCCTACCAATATAAAATAAAAAATATAACTTATTGTTTGTTAATTATAAGAATTTAATGATTAAAACAATTATTAGTAATGAATATTAATAAAAAGCAAAAGTTCTTTGAATCAAAAAAAAAAAGGAAAAGTTCTAAAGGGACTGAAACCACTTGATTCCAGAACTGGCCCCCGAACCAGATTAAAGTGGTGGTGAAAGTAAAAAAAAAATTGTAAAAGTTCTTACTTCTTTCTTGTAGTATTTCACGACATATAATCTTCCATCATTTTTCATTTGTTGCTCAATTCCTTCGTAAAAATCAAAGAATATCTTATAAAGAATCTGCATATAATCTGGAAGTTTATCTAAACAACTCATGTCCCACCTGAAAATCATTTTCATAACAATTAGATCAAAAGAAAACAAAAATATGCGTGTGTGTGTGTGTAAGTGAGTGAGTGAGATATGCTAACTCACCTTTCAATTGCCTCAGTAAAAAGTTCTAATTCATCGATTGTTCCATATGCATCATATGCATCATCAATTGCTGTCATTATCATGATTAATTTTGCCATAAGAACTCTTCCACTAGAATATTGAGGTTCAAAATATACCGCCAAACCCCAAACACAACATTCAACAATCCTATCTCGTACAAACGGTAGTTTATTACACACGTCCAAGTCTTTCCACCATCTATCATAAAGGCCAAAAACAACAGTATTTAATAACAAGGACTCGTCTAATAATGAAATCAAATTTAAAAATGTTTTTCTAGTTAATACAATTAAGAGTCCTTACTTGGAAACGTTGCCAAATTCAATTTGGTGTAGTCGTTGGAGCATATTAAAATCTAATTTTGCCAAGATGAGCAAATTTTCATTGTGTGAAGGATCTTGCTCATATATGGAACTATAACTCCGTGCCTCCAGCCTTGGCATATTCTTGTGAACAGTTTGCCTTAAGCTACGTTTGACTTGTATTGCAAGAGAATGACTCAGTTTGGCAACGGACTCAAGATGAGTGGTAGTGAAGGACAAGGCTTCTTCCAAAATGTCCTCTCCATGAACCATAAGATGTGTGGCTTCATACAAGCTTAACATCCCTTCAACATTTCCTATAAGTAGTCTTTCACTAAAATTTCCTTCTTCATCTTTGAATTTGTTGAATACATCTAGTTTTTTTTAATTTATCAATCAACAACAATTGAACAAATCGTTAATTATAAACCATAAGATTTTTGAAAATTAATTGTTGTAAACAAAAAACGTACAAAAGCGTAAGATATATTATTTAAGTTGTCGATCTCATTATTTTAAATATATAACTACTAATTAATACCGTACGTAACAAATATAAGATGAATTGAAGTAGAATATTATAAGATGAATTGAAGTAGAGCATACATGAAGTATATATTCTTAATTAATTTGATACAATTTGTACACGTTGGCTTGAGCAGGCCATATTAGAAACTCATGTTGGCTTTTCTTTGTTTTATTTTTGGTCAAGCCCACGTTGGCTTTTATACTTGATACTGAAAGTACATGATTATGTGCATACATACAAATTATATCATATAATCTTAATCAATTTGAAATTTCAAGACCATGCACGTTGGCTTGGAGTTGGAGCAGGCTATATTAGAAACTTCAATTCATTACTAATGAGCTATATGAGCACACCCTTAATTTTTATATAAAAATAAATTCAATAATTAGATTAGAAACACGTTAGATAGATGGGAGCAGGTCATATTAGAAACATCAATTCATCGTGAGGGATCTTTTATATTAACTAGAAATTTCGACCCGTGCACGCACGAGTCTGATTAGATGTAATATGTAATAATGGTAGAAAATTTTTAATATTAAACGGTATATGAAAAATTGGAGTAACAGTTCGCCGGATACTGATAGCAAAAATAAAAAAACTAAAAAAAATGTGACAAAAAATACATCATTGGTGTATTTGTCTTGACCGGTTATGATATTTAGATCTAATGGTCCTATTATACCATAAAAGAAACAATTACTAAATGAAGTGAATAAGAAAAAAATATAAGAAATAAAGGATGACAACAGTGCATCTCTCAAACAATGAATATCAAGATTTGTTTCAAAAGCCATAAAGACTCTATAGTCTAAATACAACCCTTTTCCCGTGTCACAATCAGAGCTGAACTTCACCAACGACTCGACATCGAATACCACAAAACCTGTGAATCTGGACCCCCAACGGTCCAGCACATAACACATAAAAGAGAGTTAGACAACATACTCAAAATACACAAGTGTAAGTAAACGATTCTGTCACAAGAGGGTTGAGTAATTGAAGGTTACCTAAGATGACAAAGAGGAAAATCTGGTGAATAAATGTGACCAAATTTAATTGTACTGAGTAGGTTTTCTGAGTCTTTATTAATTTCTACAAGCAACTCCGGATCACATTCTCCATGACAAGTCCAATACCAATAATTAGGTTTGAACCCTCTCTTAAGAATATGAAGTTTAACATCTTTGACGTGTTTGAAAGGGACGTTTTTGCAATTAGAACAAGGACATCTAATATTATCATTAAGTATGCCCTCTCGTTTTAATAATGTCTTTAAATCAGTCATGTGGCTATTGCTAAATATATATTTACCAATGTATTCTAACATGTTTAAATCTATTTCTTTAGAGGTCAACAATAAGTACAAATTAATTTTATAAAACACATGATAAAATTATGATGTAATAACAATTAATATAACAATAAAATATTATTCACATATACATACCTGTGGAGAGTTATGATCTTTTTCCACCTACGGTTAGCGTTTTGATCTTGAAATCAACACCTACAAATCATGATATAAATAACACTATTATTAATTAAAACTATCCTGGTCAGGATGGTGGAAATGCAATAGCCAGTAATATTTGGAGACTGCAACCTAGGTATAGTTTTGTATTAAAATTTAAAATACCTACATTTATCTTTACATACTTCATTACCTAGTAGGTCAGTACCGTTTAAAAACATATAAATTGAATTGTGACCGACAGTTCACAAATTGAAGCGAACTGAAGCGATTCGGTTTGGTTAAGTTTGTGAACTATCCGTCGCAATTCAATTCTTTTTTGTGTGGTTCAATTCAATCAGTTCACAAAGAAGAAGTTTAATTTGAAAAAATACAATTAGGTTTTCTATAAAGGTAGTTTTGGGTTGGAACCACAAAAACCAAACCTTTATATTAGTTCAGTATGGGATAACCGTTAACAAATCAATTCAGTTTTACCCAATTGTTATAACTGTTCATAAACAATAGCAATGAGAAATAGAATTACCTTTAATGGGCTGGCGGAGAATCCACGAGAGAAGAGGCTGATTTGGAACCGAGAGAGATAGAGAGAATCGTTGTGCAGCGGAGAAGAAGAGAAGGTCACGCGAGAGAGGTGAAGTGGTGGAAAAGAAAGGCTGGAACACTTGAAGGGTGTAGCAGAGAAGTGAAGAGTTTAGCAAAAGTTTGAAGGGTCTTGCAGAGAAGAGAAGTGAAGAAAGGCTTATATGCTTAAACGTGTTGTTAGCAAACAAAGTGAAACCTGTAACCTGTTGAGTAATAATATATGATTAATTTTTGGCAAATTCTATGGTACATGTGATAATTCTTAATGTACCGGTACATCAAGTAACTAAATTAATATGTAAATGAATATTTTTTAAAAGAAATCATTATTCTTATCATTTAAATGATTATAGTAACTAAATATTATTCATCAAAATTGTCAAAAATATTAAATTTGATATTTTTTGAATTTTTATTCATCATTATAGTCAATATTGAATTTTTTTTCTAAGAAAATAATAGAAAAATTAGTATCATGCTTATAAACAATATATTGTGTTTTTTCTTGTGATATTATTATTTTTAAAATATAATAATCGGTTATTAGTTTTTTAATTCATAAAAATAATCGTTAATTTATCAATTTATTGACTTGATGTACCGATACATTCAAATTATTCGAATGTACCTTAGAAGCTCCCTTAATTTTTATCTATTTTATAAAAGATAATTTAATTTGGCTTAAATATCTCAACTAAGTTTTGTTAGTTTTATTTCATGTTACCTTATGTTTATCTTTCTTTTTTTTTTTTTTCCATTTTGCATCTGTCAACAAACTATAAATAATTCAATTAAGTGTTTTGTGTCAATTATACTCTTAGTCAATTTGTTTTTTTCTTTTAAAAAAACTTTATTCTTTTTAATAAAACTAATTAATGTTATATATTTAAAAAAACTAAAGTTTGTTTTTTTTTTCTTTTCAAATTCTTTTAAAATAAAACTTTTATCTTTTGTCTCCGTGAGCTTAACTCAGTTCGTAGAGACATCGCACTATATATGTGGGAGCCCGGGTTCGAATCCGACACTCCACTTATTCACATATAAGGTGAATTTTCTAGCTAATAGGCTACTTGACAAAAAAAATCTTTTATCTTTTTTTCACAAAATAATTAATGTTGTATATTTAAAAAACAAAAGTTTGTTATTTTTTACATATAATAATAATTCCATGAAGAGTTAGAAGTCTATAAATAAGATGAGTAGTAATTGTTAAAAATTCGAAGGGCAAAGTAAAAGAAAAAAAATATAAGACTCCATGAACGTTCAAAAGGAAGAAAGAGTTGAAGACTCGTTGGAATTGCTAATGGGAGGTGATGAGGGAGAAATAGTTGAAGACTCGTTTGACAAGATACGCGAACAAGATGACAATGAAGAAGAAGTTTCATCAAGGGTATCCATTAATATTCAAAAGGAAGAAAGAGTAGAAGACTCATTGGAACTGCTGATGGAACAAATAGTTGAAGACTCATTTGACAAGATACAAGAATAAGATGACAATGAAGAAGTATCTTCCAAACATATTGAGATTCAACAAGAGATTAGAGAGTTGTTACATATCTGGCTTCCTAAATTTTATTGAAAATTTTGTTACTTTTTATTTTGAATTAACGTTTGTGTCTAGAACTTCATTAACTTAATTTTTTTATTCCTTTTTCCTCGTAGGCAACTCACTTTGATAGCAAATCTATGAATCACAAAAAAATTGTTATACTAATTATGCGAAAATCCATATTATAGTTAGATATTAAAAATCCTATTCATGTGAATAATTTGGACAAGCATAACTTAGAGGGCAAAAATCATAACCCCGGACTAACAGATTACATGACATATGATTAGGGTGAAAGTGATATCACTATTATCTTTCGCAGTTAATTAAAAACCATATCCTCTCTACATACTAACTAGTAACTACTATATTTCACAAGTAATTAACCAAAAACCAGTAAATCTAAAACCAAAATCCAGAAAGTATAAACAATTATCAACAAATAGAAACCTTACACAAAAAACATCAAAGTGCCTATTCAAATATGACTAAATCTTGTGGTTGAGATTGAGCGAAATATGACAAAATTGCAAGTAAAAATCAGAAAAATTAACATCAATATTAAACTTCTAACTGAGCCAAAAACAGAGGAGAAAATTGGTTTGGGATGAAAGACCAAGTTAGGGTTTTGGCACAATTTAGAAAAATCCCAATCTAAAGTTGAAAGAAAAGACTTACGAAATAAGAAGCTGAGGCTTGTTGGCATGGCTCCATGAGACATTGAGATGCGTGGAGACAAAAAGATGCATAAGGTACTTCCTTCACCGGCCGTTTTGGCCGGAGACAAAGAAAGCAAATTGAAGTTTCCTTTAGTAGTTGCGTTTGCCAGAGATATCGAGAGAACGAGCAGGGAGACTCCGCCGAAGAAAAGGAGTTCGAATGTGTGAGATATTGGTGTCGCGGATAAAGGGGGGTCGTGGAAGGAAGTTAATCGCTTATGGAGGAGCTCGCTGATAGACGTTGTTCACAGAGGGTGGATTTGAGAGTCTAGAACAGTGAGATCAGGGATTTAGGGTTTTTGGAGAAACAGCAATGGTGATTTAGATTTTAGGGATTTGAAGACATTAGAGGTTAGGGTATGGCAAATTTCTTGTAGTGAGATTGTGTATCGAAGGTGAAGAAGGTGTAGTGATGAATTGCAGTGATGAAATGCAGTGAAGAAGAAGAATTACTATTCGTATCGAATTTCCAATCTTTTAGTTGAATTACTATTTGTATTGTTTTTCTTTTAAAAGATTATGATTTTCTCTTAAAATATAAAAAGTTAAAAATTAGGATTTTTTTTTGGTAAAGAGGATTTGTTTTTTATGTTAAGGAGGTGAGTTCGATTCTCATATGCCACATTATAATTCAATTTATTATTAAAAATAAAGATAGTTCTTAGGTCAGTTAAGCGCCACCTGACTTAACAAAAGAGGTTTCTTAAGTCAGCTGACCGACTCCTGACTTAACAAGAAGGTTTTATAAATTAATGAATTTTATTTGAATTTAATATTATTTTTTTAATCTCTATTACGTCGGTTGATGAAAGAACCGACCTAAAAAAGTTTAACGTATTTACGGAGTTGCCACCGCACGTGTTCTTAAGTCAGGTGGCAACGCTAACCGACCTAAGAAGTTTTCTATAAAGTGTTTTTTCCACTAGTGTAAGATGTTTAAAATAATGGATGACGTGGCTAAATATTATTGGAGTGTGTTAGAGGAGTATGTTAGAGGGTGTGACCCTGACACTCTTCATATATACTATTAAGAAGAGTGCTAGGGTCACACTCTCTAACATACTCGTCTAACACACTCCGATAATATTTAGCCACGTCATCCATGGTTTTAAACATCTTACCTGCTAACCGACTGTACAAGTTGTTGAACAACAAATTTTATACTTTTTTAAATTAAAAAAATTAAACTGCAGATGTCGTTCTCCACAAACTCCATGGCTCTTTCTTCTTCTCCTCTGTCAATGTTCATGGCCGATTCTGATACACCCCATCTTGTTGTCTCTATTAGCAATGAGTTGAGCTCCATTTTTGGTGTTATTCTATATGGTTTCCGTATTTTTGTTGAGAGATTTTTTAGATCTCATTTCTTTTTTCTTTTTCTTTATTTCGAGTGGATTTTATGAGATTTTAAATCTGGATACATTTTGGATTGAACATAGTCTAATCTTGTAAAAGGAGAAGGGTTTATATTTTATAGAAGCTTTAATTTTGTTTGAATATTTGTGTTTCCATGGAGTATCAACAACTTCAATTATCATGATGCCTTTTGATGCAGATGGTACACGAAGAAGCAATCTTGGGTGGGAATTTGAGTATTGAAGATGAAGGGTTGAAATCCAATTAAATAAATAAATAAAAAATGGTTGTAGTGTTACAAAATAGAACCGGCCGGTTACAGGTAAATGAATGAACAAAGTGTATGACATGGCTAACTATTATTGTAGTGTGTTAAAGGGGTGTGTTAGAGGTTGTGACTTTAGCACTCCTCATGTATATATATACATATTTTTGTTAACTATTATGATAAATATATACATATTATCGTTAATTTTAATCAAAAGATTTCGTGTGCCTCAGTGGTAAAATGGTGCACCCTATGATTGTTGCGGCCCATCCCAATATGTTAATGTACCTCTGCAACTCGAAACAAATAAGCAATAATGTTATTTTAATTCATTTTCAAGAAATGGATAATAGACAATTTTCATCGAAAATAATATTATTTCTTATTTTCAATATAATTTAGTGTATAATTTCTTCGATATTTGGCCACACCATTATTAAATATCTGGATCTGCCCCTGTTCTGCGGCCGACAACTTTTGGGTGAAAATATTTAAATATGGTCGGTTCAACTATTACTATTATTTTTGGTTCATAGACGCTTAATACTAGCAATTTTGACATTTCTGTCGGTTGAACTAGGATTTTTGTGCTTCAACTGTTATTACTCACCCACACCTACCGAAAAATTAAATATCCAATTAATTTTCAATTTCAACCGCGTTACAAGAAACAGAAGATCAGGTGAATTTATGTATCCTTTTTTCCTTCCCAATATTTGATGGGATTCAAATGCTAATTTTAGGAACTCTAAGATTTCATTTAATATTTAGCTCTCAAGTCTCAATTGTTGCTTTCCAAGAAGGAATTTTTACAAAGTATTGGAATGCTCTATCACTACGGTGTACTTTTATTATATAATAATAGGGAGACTGAAAAGTTGGTTTTTGAAATAGGGGACCAAAACTTCAAAAAATTCAAAATAGAGGGATCAAAACTGCATATAAACCAAAACAAACGGACTACAAAGTGTGCTGCTACCTTTTTTTTTTATGGCAAAACAAATAGTAATGAAAATGAAAGTTTGTCAAAAAAACGAAAAAGAAAATTGCAAGAATTTAAAACGAGTTTACATGAGCAATGGACACTTATAATACATTTATTGTAACCTTATTATTGATTACATGAACCTTTTAATTTGTATTCCTTCCCAATACTATTTGATGGACTCCATACACCCACTTTCCAATGCTCTCCATTCAATTAAGCACAATTACCGGACCTTACACCACACTTATATATATTGGCTAGCATAAACCTAAACCTTTTAATCTTCCTATTATACTCTTGAGTTCAAGAAAATGAGTAACCATTATGATTCTACAAAAAAAAGAAAAATCAGTGACCCTGATGAACCAAATGCATTGATTCAAAGCATTGTCCCTTCAGCTCCTACAAATAATCTCAACCGTATACCAACAAATCATCCAAATATGCATTTTCAAATCAACAAGATGGGAAACATGACTGATTGTAGGTGTTGCGGTCGAAGATGCTATTTATAGTAAAGATAACAAGAACACATGTGCTCATGTTGGATCATTCTTATGCTTGGTGGTTCCTTCTTTCAAAAATTCCGTGGAGGCAGCGTTTAATGGAATCGGCATTAGGACTCGTTTCATAAGTTTACCATCCCAAGCTAATAAAAACAAGGCAAATGCTAAAAATTATATTAGTAAGAGCATACAAGTACAAATTATATATATGTATATTATAATAATGAAGTATATATTCTTAATTAATTTGATACAATTTGTACACGTTGGCTTGAGCAGGCCATATTAGAAACTCATGTTGGCTTTTCTTTGTTTTATTTTTGGTCAAGCCCACGTTGGCTTTTATACTTGATACTGAAAGTACATGATTATGTGCATACATACAAATTATATCATATAATCTTAATCAATTTGAAATTTCAAGACCATGCACGTTGGCTTGGAGTTGGAGCAGGCTATATTAGAAACTTCAATTCATTACTAATGAGCTATATGAGCACACCCTTAATTTTTATATAAAAATAAATTCAATAATTAGATTAGAAACACGTTAGATAGATGGGAGCAGGCCATATTAGAAACATCAATTCATCGTGAGGGATCTTTTATATTAACTAGAAGTTTCGACCCGTGCACGCACGAGTCTGATTAGATGTAATATGTAATAATGGTGGAAAATTTTTAATATTAAACGGTATATGAAAAATTGGAGTAGCAGTTACTGATGGCAAAAATAAAAGAGACCAAATTGAAACTTATTATAATAAGTACTTCTGTGAACAGTGTTTCAGCTTCAAACCCAATATCAGAAGTTATATCCTATAAAACTAATATTGAATGTACTCAAATAAGAATAAAACAAGGCAAGGACGGTGGATTTGTTGTGTGGTCTATCTGGACATCTCGGAATGATATTATCTTTGTCGGTGGGGCTTCAACGATTGATAATCTTGTGGATAGGGTGAAACCCTCATCTTGGAAATGGTTTCTTGGTAAAAACCTGATAGCCCCCAGCTCTTTCTACGAGTGGGAGGTTCAACCTCGCTTGTGCTGGTCCAATAAAGCGAGGTGCGGATGTGGTGCTTGGATGTTTCTGGCTCCTGGTGAGTGGTATCTCTTGGGGTGTTCGCTCTTAGTTGGCTTTTCTCATCACCTCTTTTTGGTGGCTAGTTTGAGTGGTTTTGGTGGTTTGTTGCTCTCCGGAGCCCTTTTTGGATGTTTCTTATGTATATTTCTATTTTATTTTTGAGTATTTTTTGTACTCTTGCTCTGTATTCATATATTAACACGTCACTAATAAATTTTAATATTATAACTATATCATAATCTTACAATGACAAATAATTTTAAAACGAGACTATTAGTCAAAAAAAATAATTAGAACGGGACTAATTTCGCACTATATACAATATTCATCCTATAATAAAAACAATATTGCGACAACGCCACAATCCGTGCATAATGCACGGGTATTATCCTAGTATCTCTTATATTCTAAGCTTACTCTGATACGCTAACTCTAAACCTGTAACGACCCAAATTTATTATTCACTATTAAAGTGTTTAATTATTTGGTGACGTGGTTTTTAAGTAAGATAATAACTTTAAGTTATTTATCGAGAGTTTTAGTTAACGCGCGAGTTAGTGAGAGTTAACGCGAGTTGGACCAAGTTAGTGGGCTTGAGGCCCAATGGGCCTTAGCACAAGGAGAGGGGGGCGCTATATGAAGCCCTTAGAGAGAGAAAGTGTCACATTTGTGACTTTGAAGAGGAGGAAGAGAGAAGGGAGAGCAAGAGGAGAGCTAGGGCAAGAGCTTGGAGGAGAGATTCGAGAAGCAATCGTTGAGCTTTCGTCGGATTAAGGTAAGAGAATAGATTTCATATTCGTGGGTGATACGAGGAAGGGGAGAATGTCGATTTCTCCTCACCCGAACTTCCTCCACCCCATTTTCGTTATAGTTGTGAATGGATTTTCTTAATGGAAATCGATTCTAAGGTTCATAACATGTTTAACATGCTTTTATCATGATGTATGAACGAATTTATTGGATAAAAACGAAGTTTATAGATGATTAAACTCAAGAACTTTGTGTTCTTAAGAGTTTTGAGTAAAAGTGTTAAATCTCTACTTTTTCGTAGTAAAAATGGTAGATCGGTGAAATGAACCATCCTTTTGTGTTTAGATATGTTTGTTGGACTTGAATACAAACTCATTTGGGGTTTATAACATGAAAAATGGGATTTTGGGGTGATTTGGAGTGAAAAACGTGAGTTTTGAACATTCCTGACAGTAGCTGTTCGCTACGTCTCGCTACGGCTCGCCAGGAGCCAGTGTCCCACTGGTGTGGTTCGCTGATGCTCGCTAGGCCTTCGCTCAGCGAACACGTTCGCTACGGCTCGCTACGACTCGCTAAGCCACCGTGACAGCACAACACTTTGCTGTTTTGAAATTTGAATGGCTTTGAGGGTTCTAACATGTTATATTATGTATGTTAATTGTTGTAATAGACACATATGCTTATAATATGGATAATGAACATATTGTATGAGATTAATTGAGTAATCTTAGAGAATAAATATGATTGTGATGATCATGAATATGTGTTACGAATATGACTTAATCTTATGCTTTTGTGATGATGTATGCAATTGGATTATGTGTGTGTATCTTGTTTTGGAAGATGATTATTGATGATGTTTGTTTAAATGTCAAAGAAGTATATTAAGGTGTTAATCAACTTAATAAAGAAGGATATTAGGATTTTGTTATTCTAATAAAGAAGGATATTAAGGTATAGTGTTATCTTAATAAAGAAGTAATGTTGGATAGTGTTCCACATTAGTAAATGAAGAGCTTAATGCTATTTATTGTGAGTGAATTCATGAAATACATACATGCATTCATGAATATATGTGATATTGGATATTCCAATAAAGAAGGATATCAGATTATATTTATCCGATAAAGAAGGATATTAGAGGTGAGATACTCTAATAAAGAAGATGGTACCACATGCATTAGATATGTCTAGGGGACATAGCATGAAGATTGTGGCATTAGATTACATTAGGATATATGTACATTATTTGATATTTGATATGTGACACATTTGTTTGGAATTTGTGATAATTGTCTATGTGTGTTAGACTTGATGTATGTGTTGATTGTCCGATGATTTTAAATGTAATTGGCTTCAATATCTTGTAAATTATGATTGATATTTGATTATAACTTTGTGTAGCTTATAATTAAATGAAGTTAATGATGTATGCTTATAAATGAAGTATGAGTACAATTAGGTTATAACTCCTAATTAGATGTGATTAATGAAGTATATGCATGAGTTAGACTATACATGATTTGTGATGAAGTGTTTAAGTATATCGTTTACTTACACTTGTGTATTTTGAGTATGTTCTCTAACTCTCTTTTATGTGTTATGTGCTGGACCGTTGGGGTCCAGATTCACAGGTTTTGTGGTATTCGATGTCTAGTCGTTGGTGAAGCTCAGCTCTGATTGTGACACGGGAAAATGGTTGTATTTAGACTATAGAGTCTTTATGGCTTTCGATATTTATTTGTAAAACTATACATTTTGATAAAGAGGATTATTTTGTATAAACACTATTTTTACTAATTAATTACATTAGTATCATTTTGAGGAAGAATGTAATACTCGAACCACAACTTTTATAATATCAAACATTACTTTTCTGTTGCGTATTTTGAAAAAGATTTTACTAAAGGTAAAAATATATAAATAATGGGTTTGGGTGTTACAATTGGTATCAGGGCCCCGTTGTCTTCGGACTGTGTGGGTTATGTTTCGATCAGAGCAGGTCTGTGCAGTCAGACCTAGTGAGTATTGTGTGTCAGTCGCATTTGTCTAACAATTTTGTTGTATTTGTTTTGTGAAATCACTTATGTTGTTCATTTAGGAACTATGAGTGGTGTGAATTGATTATTCGATCCATTCTTTTGTTGAGTAATGGTGTGAGTGCTATACTTCTATGTTTATAATAGTTGTATATGCTTAGAGTTTAACCTTTGTGTAGTTTAAACTTGATGGATTGATGCTTATTTGCTAATTGTTGACGATCCGGCATGATATAAAACTGCATGTGACGATCCGGCATGATATAAAACTGCATGTGGTAATGATTTGAAATAATTTTAAAAACTAATATTATTTCTTGAAGATTTTGTTGAAAATATAAAGTTATTTTCTTTTGAGCGAGTAAAAATTTATTTTTCATAAAGTGAGAAGAATAGGATGTTAGTGTATTCTAGTATGTGGTTGATATATGTTTTGTTTATAACATGTACTAGACTAATACTAGGAACTTGACTTACTATAAATTTTATGAGTAAAAACGTGAAGGTCTCACGATTCTATGTTTTGATTGTTGATGCATGATTCTAATTGTACTTTCAAGTATATAATGATGTTATATGCTTGATGTTTTGGATTTTGTGGATCAGTGAGTCGAGAAAACGAGAGTTTAGTGAGCGTAAGTTCAAAACCGTAGCAGAGCACCCAAATTTTTGGATGTGCTCGCTAGGCGAAGGATGAACCTCGCTGAGTCTCGCTAATTCTTGCTAAATTTTGTGAATGTTTTTGACTTGTCTCGCCGGGAGCTCGCTAGCTTTTTCTAAGCGAGGGAGCCATACAAGAATTTTATTTTGTTGATGTCTTATCCTAAGTTGATTGAATGTGAGATTTTTGTCTTCTTGTGTTTGTTAAGACTAGAATAAATGTGAATATGAATTGTTGCTATGCAATATTCATTTTTTTGTGTTGTTTTGATTTCCTAACTTTGAAAAGTGAAGGAAATATAGGTTACTTGGATGCTTGCATGATTTTGTGTAAGTGTTTAGGTATCGTGATTTAGGTTTTGCCCCTGTATGCGACATGCGTGTAAACGATGTCGATACTAGTTTCTTCTTAGAACGAATATGTTTAGAGAAAATAGAACCATTAAGTGCGAGCACCAGAAGTTCTAGTGGAAGAGTGTAGGTGGGTTTGAGATAAGTGGGGGAGAAGATTGCATCCCTCCGAGATGTTTCGAACGTGAGAAGATATGATGAGTAGAGATGTTCTTGAAGCGGAATATTCAGGAATTGGTGACGTTGTTTGAAGTGGAATGAATGGGAGCAACAAGTTGTCAGACCAAGTGTTTCGCCGTAGGGGCGTTAGTGAGATTGGTTAAGTGAGATGAAGAGTATTCGGAACGGTTGGAAATCGTGTGTTGCACTAAAAGTATGAAGGCATTATTTTTGGACCAAGGTTGAAGTACCTGTTTGATCGGAATGAGTCGAATATGTAGAAGAGGAAGTGATTAGGATTCTTGAGAGGTGATGATTTTGAAGTAAGTTGTCATCCAAGTGGATCGGATGTTGTAGCGGATACTTAAGTAAGAAGTTTTACGTGAGTCGTGCATATGGTAGTAGGTTGAATTGGTTGAACAATTCGGATTTCTAAGCCTAGTGTGCGAGGTGATTTTTAGAAGAGATTTGAGAAGCTTAGAGAAATAGACGTGAAGATTAGTGAACCGTTAGTGTTAATTAATCAAGGAAAAAGAAGTCAATTCTCAAATGAGATTAGAATGGAATTAAGAGACAGTGTGATAGGATAAGTATGATTGTTGGATCATTGGAAGTAAGGATTGTATGAATAATCGAGTTTATTCAAAGATGGAAGTAGGATAACGATTCGAAGCCAAAAGATAAGAGTGAGTAAGTATTTGCTAAGGAATTTGGATTTATGGAATAGGAAAGTCAGTAGAGACTAGTTTTGTCAGATGCATCGTGAATGTTGGTGTAGTATGATCATAATTGGTAATAATGAAGTAAAGGATTTTAAATTGTTTCATCATGGATGATGGAACGGTAGTGATTTGGTGTATAACTTAAAATGTATTTTTGGACGAGAATTTTTGGAAATTTTCTAGAGACGTCATATTGGGAGTAGACGAGGAGTCATTAGTAAGAATACTAAGACAAAGGTTGATTAGAATTTAATGGATAGAATTAGATTGAATGACGAGTATTGGAGTTTTTGAGGATTAAATTCATGAGTTTGATTTTGGTATCGAATGTACTAAGGAAGAGTTTAAAGATAGCTATCCATAGAGAGATGATGATTGGTAGAGGTTGGAGGTGAATAAGAAACCGATGGGTGAATAAACAGAGAAGAGTATGCTTGTTGCAATGCAAGATGATGGGGAACATGGATAGATGGATTGTGGGCGAATTGAAGATGTCGTTTTGGAATCAACGAAATGGAAGTTATGATTGTTTGGAGAACCAATTTTAGGCGGTAGCCTAATTTTGAAGTAGCGAATTGCTAAGGGATTAAGGAGAAGTGGTATTGGAAAATGTTGCGTTAAGGAATGCAAATGTTGGTTGAGAGATTACTTGGGAACGAAATAGTCGTGTTGGGATTCGACTCAATGATTGAAGATATGTGAGAAAAGGAATTTGACGGTTAGAAACGATAATTTCTAGGATGTGTCGAGGAAGATTTGAGAATGTTGGTCATCAAGTGATTGTTGGAATTGAATTATCGAGTGATATGTTTGGAATAAGATCCGATATGAATAAGTGATGTAACACGGTTAAGTGATTCATGAGGGAATCAAAGACTTATAGGATTTGGGGAGTTGTGGAGTATTTCACGTCTTTTCGGAGTGTGTTCGATTGGTTGTACCTATTTTAGGGTAACATTGTGAGGCCGTAGAATGTGAGTCTATGGATGTTTCAGACGAAGTGGATGTTTTAGCGGTTTGATAAGAATGGTTTATGTCGATATCATGATTGTTGACTATCTATCGACAAATTGAGGAACTGGCCGTCCTTGATCTCTTGTTGATAAATAGACAAAAATTGTGTTGGATGGGATAAACTAATTTTGTCAAACTTAGTAATGTGTAGCGTTTTGAGCGTTTTGTTGGAGGGTCGGATACAGGAGTTATCCGGAGTTGTTTTAGTTGCGTAATTTTCGAGGCCGAAAATCTTTTAAGTGAGGGAGAGTTGTAACGACCCAAATTTATTATTCACTATTTAAGTGTTTAATTATTTGGCGACGTGGTTTTTAAGTAAGATAATAACTTTAAGTTATTTATCGAGAGTTTTAGTTAACGCGCGAGTTAGTGAGAGTTAACGCGAGTTGGGCCAAGTTAGTGGGCTTGAGGCCCAATGGGCCTTGGCACAAGGAGAGGGGGGCGCTATATGAAGCCCTTAGAGAGAGAAAGTGTCACATTTGTGACTTTGAAGAGGAGGAAGAGAGAAGGGAGAGCAAGAGGAGAGCTAGGGCAAGAGCTTGGAGGAGAGATTCGAGAAGCAATCGTTGAGCTTTCGTCGGATTAAGGTAAGAGAGTAGATTTCATATTCGTGGGTGATACGATGAAGGGGAGAATGTCGATTTCTCCTCACCCGAACTTCCTCCACCCCATTTTCGTTTTAGTTGTGAATGGATTTTCTTAATGGAAATCGATTCTAAGGTTCATAACATGTTTAACATGCTTTTATCATGATGTATGAACGAATTTATTGGATAAAAACGAAGTTTATAGATGATTAAACTCAAGAACTTTGTGTTCTTGAGAGTTTTGAGTAAAAGTGTTAAATCTCTACTTTTTCGTAGTAAAAATGGTAGATCGGTGAAATGAACCGTCCTTTTGTGTTTAGATATGTTTGTTGCACTTGAATACAAACTCATTTGGGGTTTATAACATGAAAAATGGGATTTTGGGGTGATTTGGAGTGAAAAACGTGAGTTTTGAGCATTCCTGACAGTAGTTGTTCGCTACGTCTCGCTATGGCTCGCTAGGAGCCAGTGTCCCACTGTTGTGGTTCGCTGATGCTCGCTAGGCCTTCGCTCAGCGAACACGTTCGCTACGGCTCGCTAAGCCACCGTGACAGCACAACACTTTGCTGTTTTGAAATTTGAATGGCTTTGAGGGTTCTAACATGTTATATTATGTATGTTAATTGTTGTAATAGACACATATGCTTATAATATGGATAATGAACATATTGTATGAGATTAATTGAGTAATCTTAGAGAATAAATATGATTGTGACGATCATGAATATGTGTTACGAATATGACTTAATTAAATGAAGTTAATGATGTATGCTTATAAATGAAGTATGAGTACAATTAGGTTATAACTTCTAATTAGATGTGATTAATGAAGTATATGCATGAGTTAGACTATACATGATTTGTGATGAAGTGTTTAAGTATCGTTTACTTACACTTGTGTATTTTGAGTATGTTGTCTAACTCTCTTTTATGTGTTATGTGCTGGACCGTTGGGGGTCCAGATTCACAGGTTTTGTGGTATTCGATGTCGAGTCGTTGGTGAAGTTCAGCTCTGATTGTGACACGGGAAAAGGGTTGTATTTAGACTATAGAGTCTTTATGGCTTTTGAAACAAATCTTGATATTCATTGTTTGAGAGATGCACTTATGTCATCCTTTATTTCTTATATTTTTTTCTTATTCACTTAATTTAGTAATTGTTTCTTTTATGGTATAATAGGACCATTAGATCTAAATATCATAACCGGTCAAGACAAATACACCAATGATGTATTTTTTGTCACATTTTTTTTAGTTTTTTTATTTTTGCTATCAGTATCCGGCGAACTGTTACTCCAATTTTTCATATACCGTTTAATATTAAAAAATTTCTACCATTATTACATATTACATCTAATCAGACTCGTGCGTGCACGGGTGGAAACTTCTAGTTAATATAAAAGATCCCTCACGATGAATTGATGTTTCTAATATGGCCTGCTCCCATCTATCTAACGTGTTTCTAATCTAATTATTGAATTTATTTTTATATAAAAATTAAGGGTGTGCTCATATAGCTCATTAGTAATGAATTGAAGTTTCTAATATAGCCTGCTCCAACTCCAAGCCAACGTGCATGGTCTTGAAATTTCAAATTGATTAAGATTATATGATATAATTTGTATGTATGCACATAATCATGTACTTTCAGTATCAAGTATAAAAGCCAACGTGGGCTTGACCAAAAATAAAACAAAGAAAAGCCAACATGAGTTTCTAATATGGCCTGCTCAAGCCAACGTGTACAAATTGTATCAAATTAATTAAGAATATATATATACTTCATTATTATAATTTAAAAAAGATTTATCACTGTAGAAAACGTGGATCATGTTTCAAATTAAAAATAGGCTAATATTATAGAGGCAACATCTCTTGGAAGTTTATTATAAATATCTACAAGCAGAAGTGAGCATATATCATTCCCAACTCAAAACCTTAGAGCTGAAGTGATTAATTAATTAATTAATTTGAAGTATGTCTCTCGTAGCAGATTTTCAACCTAGCTTCAATCCTAATACCAAAACTGCTTTGGATAGAAATGTTGCAGATTTTCAACCTAGCTTTTGGAGAGATTATTTCGTTCAATATGCTTCTGAATCTATGGTACGTAAACATTATCAATTTTTCTTTTAAATCAAGTGCATCTACTCTTTTCCTTATTTAAAAAATGGTTTTGTCCAACATCTTCCAGGAACTTGATCAAAATATGCTCGCACAAATTGAGCCACTCAAAAAATATGTGAGGGATATGCTAGTCCTAAAGACAGATAATCTCATGACAAAAGTTCACTTGATTGATTCAATATTCCGCTTAGGTCTGAGCTATCATTTCGAAAATGAGATTGAAGAGGTTTTTCAACATGAGATTCACAACAATTATGTTCAAAACGGAGAAATAATAACTTTTGAAGAAGATGATCTTAACTCTCTTGCTGTGCTATTTAGATTGTTGAGGCAACAAGGATTTCACGTTTCACCAAGTATGTATATATCTTCATCTTATTTACATTGATTTCTTTTTATAATATTCTACTTCAATTCATCTTAAATTTGTTATGGTATTAATTAGTTATATATCTTACGCTAGCTTTTGTACGTTTTTTGTTTACAACAATTAATTTTCAAAAATCTTATGGTTTATAATTAACGATTTGTTCAATTGTTGTTGATTGATAAATTAAAAAAAACTAGATGTATTCAAGAAATTCAAAGATGAAGAAGGAAATTTTAGTGAAAGACTTATAGGAAATGTTGAAGGGATGTTAAGCTTGTATGAAGCCACACATCTTATGGTTCATGGAGAGGACATTTTGGAAGAAGCCTTGTCCTTCACTACCACTCATCTTGAGTCCGTTGCCAAACTGAGTCATTCTCTTGCAATACAAGTCAAACGTAGCTTAAGGCAAACTGTTCACAAGAATATGCCAAGGCTGGAGGCACGGAGTTATATTTCCATATATGAGCAAGATCCTTCACACAATGAAAATTTGCTCATCTTGGCAAAATTAGATTTTAATATGCTCCAACGACTACACCAAATTGAATTTGGCAACGTTTCCAAGTAAGGACTCTTAATTTTATTAACTAGAAAAACATTTTTAAATTTGATTTCATTATTATTAAATATTGTTGTTTTTGGCCTTTATGATATATAGATGGTGGAAAGACTTGGACGTGTGTAATAAACTACCGTTTGTACGAGATAGGATTGTTGAATGTTGTGTTTGGGGTTTGGCGGTATATTTTGAACCTCAATATTCTAGTGGAAGAGTTCTTATGGCAAAATTAATCATGATAATGACAGCAATTGATGATGCATATGATGCATATGGAACAATCGATGAATTAGAACTTTTTACTGAGGCAATTGAAAGGTGAGTTAGCATATCTCACTCACTCACTTACACACACACACACACGCATATTTTTGTTTTCTTTTGATCTAATTGTTATGAAAATGATTTTCAGGTGGGACATGAGTTGTTTAGATAAACTTCCAGATTACATGCAGATTCTTTATAAGATATTCTTTGATTTTTACGAAGGAATTGAGCAACAAATGAAAAATGATGGAAGATTATATGTCATGAAATACTACAAGAAAGAAGTAAGAACTTTTACAATTTTTTTTTTTTACTTTCACCACCACTTTAATCTGGTTCGGGGGGCCAGTTCTGGAATCAAGTGGTTCCGGTCCCTTTAGAACTTTTCCTTTTTTTTTTTTTTTTTAATTCAAAGAACTTTTGCTTTTTATTAATATTCATTACTAATAATTGTTTTAATCATTAAATTCTTATAATTAACAAAGTATAAGTTATATTTTTTATTTTATATTGGTAGGAGTCACATTACATAATTATTGAACAAATATTTCATTTTAATTTGATAAAATTTAAGTTTCAATTATTAATTTAAGAATAAAAGTTCACAAAAGTTTAGAAATTCGATTTTCTTTATTTCTTGAAATATAATTGCACGTATTTAACTTTTTTATGCTTCAAAAAATAATTGTGATTTACATCTCTCTCTTATACGTTCATAATAATGTTCTTAAAATTTAGCACAAAGGTTTTTAACGAAGGAGAAACTATTTAAGATTGAGTTTAGTAAAAAAATTCTTGGTAAAATTAAATTAAATTCTAGCTATACTGAAATTTGTACCTAAAATCAAATAAAATTAACTATTACATTGTATTCGAGTTGCAGTTCAAAAAATTCATTCAAGGTTATATAACTGAAGCCAGATGGTTAAACAAAAAATACCAACCAACTTTGGAAGAATACTTTCGATTAGCAATCGAGTCTGGTGGCTATGTACTGATGACAACGACTTGTTACATTGGTATGGGAGACATAGCAAAAGAGGACATCTTCAAATGGATTTCAAATGAGCCAAAAATTGATAATGCGGCTATGGTCTTGGCAAGAATAATGGATGACATTGCTTCGAACGAGGTAGATATATATATATAGCAATTATTTTCAAATATGTATATTGCTCTTAAAAAATTCAAATGACGTCAATACTTACATGAAATATTATTTGTTGCTTATAGTTTGAACATGAAAGAGATCACATTCCCTCGTTTTTGGAATGCTATATGAAGCAATACAATGTCTCTAGGGAAACTGCCCTTCAAGAAGGTCAAAGGAGAATTTATGATGCTTGGAAAGATATTAATAACGAATGTCTTAGGCCAACTCAAGTTCCAATGCCTATTCTGATGCGTATTATAAATCTCTCACGTTTTATGGATGTGGTTTATAAAGATAAAGACAACTTCACGGATCCTAAAGGAGAAATGAAATCATTCATTAAAGCTATGCTCGTAGAACCAGTACCAATTTGAACATTATTGAGTTTACCGTTTCAAATCGTTATATTTCTATTTAAATAAAGAAAACATGACATGTATGGTGTTTTTTTTTTTTTTCTTTTGAAAGTTTGTGTTCAATGTATAAGCGTGTTATTTATTTATTTGCATTACTAACAATTTTCTCATGAGTATTAATATTGGCTAGATCATTATTATGCATCGACCACTTATTTATTATTTTAATTTTTAAAATAAAAAGTTAAAGAGGTCAACCTCTAAGAACATAATATAAAAAGGAAGAGAGATACATAGGAGCGGGAAACAAGCGAATCTCCCCCAAGATTAAGAAAAGCGAAAATTAAATAGCCAAGCATAACGTTACTTTTTCCTTAAAAAAAAACATAACGTTACTTTCATATGAATCGGTAGTAATTAATATTTTGTCTCATGAATAATTTATTTAGTACTCAGCTCCCTTCGGCCTTATTTATAAGTAAAAGTCAACAAAAAAATTTGATCTTAAATATAAGCAAAAGTAACCATATTCAACCCTATTAAATGTCATTGTTCCAAAAATACCCCTCATTATTTGTACTTTTTAAGGTAACTACATAGTCCCAATGCAAATTTAATGCATTGTAAAGGATAATATAGTAAATGTAACAATTTTCGTAATAGGTGTGAAACGATAGAATTTGGCTTATAAAGAAGGCCGGAGAGAGTATATGATATTATTTTGAATTTTTAGACCGAATGTTTTTAGACTTAATTGCATATTTGGTTCTTATCTTTATTTTAGGTTTTAAGTTGGTCATTTATGTTTTAACAGTTTCAATTTGGTCTCTTATATATATATATATATATATATATATATATATATATTACTGATGTGAACTTAAGTTCGTTCTTTTTATTAAGTTTTGAGTTCTTTTCGTATAACTTTTTGTTAAATTTTGAGTTAATTTCGTCTAAAACATATCCATGTAACACCCTACTAAGTTGTCGAGTTATGCAAATTCGTTAGCTACATGGACGATTTAAATCGAAATTTGACTAAAAGGACTAACTTAAAATTTTTTAAACTTAACGGACCAAATTAAAACGTAAAATAATCATAAGGGACCAATATGTAATTAAGCCATATTTTTTGTTTTGACTAGAGGTTTGACAAAAATTTGACACCCCTATATATTGAATAGATATTTGCTTAGAATCATACAAGCCTACAACTATCAATTTCACTTTGAAGAAAATAGGAAAATTCAACATCATTTGTCTTGCTGTTTTTGCTTTTTTCTTAATGTTTTTAAGGTATTTAATCGATTTTCTAATTTTATATACTAGTTGAGTTTTTTTCCAATTTCAAAAAAAAAAAAACAACAACAACAATAATAAGTACTTCTTTGATCAATATTGTATAATCATGTTTTTCATCTTTATATAATTTTTTAAATTTACTGTAATTTAATTGCTGTAGTACAAATGGTGAGCTTGTAGCGGTTGAGAACATTGTTTCAGCTTCAAACCCAATATCATAAGTTATATCCTGTAAAACTAATATTGAATGTACTCAAATATGTATAAAACATGGCAAGGACGGTGGATTTGTTGTGTGGTCTATCTGGACATCTCGGAATGATATTAACTTTGTCGGTGGGGCTTTAACGATTGATAATCTTGTGGATAGGGTGAAACTCTCATCTTGGAAATGGTTTCTTGGTAAAAACCCGATAGCCCCCAGCTCTTTCTACGAGTGAGAGGTTCAACCTCGCTTGTGTTGGTCCAATAAAGCGAGGTGCGGATGTGGTGCTTGGATGTTTCTGGCTCCTGGTGAGTGGTATCTCTTGGGATGTCCGCTCTTAGTTGGCTTTTCTCATCACCTCTTTTTGGTGGCTAGTTTGAGTGGTTTTGGTGGTTTGTTGCTCTCCGGAGCCCTTTTTGGATGTTTCATATGTATATTTCTATTTTATTTTTGAGTATTTTTTGTACTCTTGCTCTGTATTCATATATTAACACGTCCCTAATCTTTTATATTATAAGCTTGTATATACAAGCAAACCCTAAACCCTAATTTGTTTTTTCTGTTTTCCCTCCATTTTATCTTGCAATTTTTATTAAAAAATAATACAATTTTGTCTTGACAAGATTCGAACCTGTAACCCTTCAGTGCAAGGCAATATTTCCAACCACTATGGCAAGTATACCAATTGTGATTAAAATTATGTGCAATCTTTTATATTATAAGCTTGTATACACAAGCAAACCCTAAACCCTAATTTGTTTTCTCTGTTTTCCCTCCATTTTATAAAAAATAATACAATTTTGTCTTGACAAGGATTCGAACCTGTAACCCTTCAGTGCAAGGCAATATTTCCAACCACTATGGCAAGTATACCAATTGTGATTAAAATTATGTGCAATAATTGATAAGCACAATCAGTTTTAAAAGTATATCATATCAAAATTATTGTTGACTATATTATTCATCACAAAATATTTTTATGTCTTTCCTGATCAAATATTTTTTTTCTATCGGATCATAAATTTAGAGAATAATTATCATGTGTGAGATTTGTAAAGTTATTATCACGTGTGATTTGAAAAGTTATTATCAAACTCAATTATGTTAAATCAATTTTTTTTGCAATACGACCAAACACAATCATAATCATGTCACTAATCACATTCATCATTTTGATTTTAACATTGCAGATTTAATATTAATCGATGATCAATTGATACAATATGCACTAGCAGATATTGAGATGATGTTGCGTAGTTGTGGGAAGAATTTAAAATATTATCCTCCAATGCCTGGAGCAGCCACATCATTAGTTCCTGATATACAAATAGTTTAATACACGACAAATTGAATTATAACAGACAATCATTAGATGAGGAACATGTTAGATTGATGTCAACTATGACTTCAGAGCAACGTAAAGTATATGACACAATCATGACAAGAGTTAACGAAAACAAACCTGGTGTGTTTTTTCTTTATGGTTATGGCGGTACAGGGGAGACATTTATCTTGAGGGCCATGTTAGCCGCATTACGCTCAAAAGGTGAGATAGTTTTAACAGTTGCCTCAAGTGGGAACGCTGCATTGCTTATACCTGGCGGTAGAACAACACATTCAAGGTTTTCTATTCATCTAAATGTTGACGAGTTTTTAACATGTACCATAGTTCCTAAAAGTCCTTTGGTGCTATTAATACAAAAAGCAAAGCTCATTATATGGGATGAAGCACCAATGATGTACAAACACTATTTCGAAGCTGTTGATCGAACTTTAAAAGATATTCTCAAGTCTGTTGATGAAAAAAATAAACACATTCCCTTAGGTGGAAAAGTTGTTGTTTTTGGCTGAGAATTTAGACAAATTTTACCAGTAATATCCAAAGGTACAAGGCCAGAAGTTGTTCATGCTACTATTAATTCTTCAGTTCTTTGGAATTTTTGTGAAGTTTTAACATTTAGTAAAAACATGAGGCTTCTCGGTGGTGCTTCGAGTGTAGACGTTGAACAAAGAAGATTGTTTTCTGAATGGGTTTTGGGTGTTGGCGATGGAGAAAATGGAGATGAAAACGACGATGATTTAGAACTTGACATTCCATTAGATTTATTGATTCCAAATTCAGATGATCCTCTTGCCTCTATCGTTGACAGCACCTATCCTCAACTTTTACAAAACATGAACGATATAACATATTTCCAAAATAGAGCTATACTAGCTCCTAAAAATTCAATAGTCGACACAATAAATGATTATATGTTGGATTTAATTCCTAGTGAAGAAAAAACATATTTGAGTTATGATACTCCACTCACACAAAATGTAGACGGTCAAACAGTGGATGATGTTCATACTCCCGAATTTTTGAACACGATTTCTACGTCGGGACTTCCAAATTACAAGTTGAGACTTAAAGTTGGAGTTCGAGTTATGCTATTAAGGAATTTAAATAAAAAAGGCTTAAATGCAGTTTTGCCCCCCCTGTTTTGATTAAATCGGAATTTTACCCCCCCTGTTTTAAAACGCGGACTTTTACCCCTCCTGTTTTATAATTTGTTGGATTTTGCCCCCCCTAAAATTATGCTTTCGAGTCACAACTTTAAAGCTTCGCACACAACTCAATTTTGATCAATAATTTACCAAAAGGATACCGAAATGACCGTAATCGACTTATCTTTCCACATAATCAAACCCCACTGAATTTGGAGTTACAAAGAGAGATTAATTACCGTTTTAGTGAAGGTATGTCCCCCAAAATTCTGCAAAAAATCTGCTTTCGAGTCACAACTTCAAAGCTTCGCATACAACTCAATTTGGATCCATAATTCACCAAACGGCTACCGAAATGACCGTAATCGAGTTATCTTTCAACATAATCAAACCCCACTGAATTTGGAGTTACAAAGAGAGATTAATTACCGTTTTAGTGAAGGTATGTCCCCAAAATTCTGCAAAAAATCTGCTTTCGAGTCACAACTTCAAAGCTTCGCATAAAACTCAATTTGGATCCATAATTCACCAAATGGATACCGAAATGACCTTAATCGAGTTAGCTTTCCACAGAATCAAACCCCACTAAATTTGGAGTTACAGAGAGAGATTAATTACCGTTTTAGTGAAGGTCTGTCCAATTACTAATTCTGCAGAAATCTACTTGTGATCTTCAAATTCAACATCGTCTACCGAACACATCGTAACTCCAAATTCGACGAAATTGAAATACCAGTAGTAGTTTCATACGATAATTAATTTGAACAGACCTTAACTAAAACAGTAATTAATCTCTCTCTGTAACTCCAAATTTAGTGGAGTTTGATTCTGTGGAAAACTAACTCGATTGCGGTCGTTTCGGTACCAGTTTGGTGAATTATTGATCCAAATTGAGTTATGTGCGTAGCTTTGAACTTGAGGCTCAGAAGCAGATTTTATGCAAAATTTTGGTGGGGGGGCAAAATCCAACAAATTATAAAATAGGGGGGGTAAAATTCCGTATTTTAAAATAGGGGGGGTAAAATTCCGCATTTTTCAAAATAGGGGGGGTAAAACTGCATTTAAGCCAATAAAAAATTAGGATTATGCAATGGAACAAGACTTATTATTACGAGATTGGGAAAACGTGTTCTTGATAGAAAAATTATTTCATGAAGTAATATTGGTGATCAGGTTTTCATACCTAGATTTTCTCTGACACGATCTGACGTGAGAATTCCTTTTAAATTTTAACGGAGACAATTTCCTATAATGATTTCTTTTAAGATGACTATTAATAAGAGTCAGGGACAATCTTTAAAGCATGTTGGGATATATCTTCCGTCGCCAGTGTTTTCGCATGGTCAGCTTTATGGTGAAGATACAACTAAGACTTCGAATGTGGTCTACAAGGAAGTCTTCCGTAATATAACATAATTTTCTTTGTATGAATATTTATCCAAAATTATTGTTGAACTATCGTTTAATGTTACTCAAAAATTTTCATATTATATTATTGCCAATTATCATATCGTAATTTATAATTACATATGTTACAGCTAATTAGACCCGTGCACCGCACGGGTCGATGTTCTAGTAAATTTTAATATTATAACTATATCATAATCTTACAATGGCAAATAATTTTATAACGAGACTATTAGTCAAAAAAAAAATTAGAACGGGACTAATTTCGCACTATATACAATATTCATCCTATAATAAAAACAATATTGCGACAACGCCACAATCCGTGCATAATACACGGGTATTATCCTAGTATCTCTTATATTCTAAGCTTACTCTGATACGCTAATTTAATTCAAATAAAATGTTAAAAAATACCTCAACAAAAGTCGAACTTGTGACCTTTATGAATTATTTGGTGCATTTACCACTAAGCTACATCAATCAATCTGGTATGATTTTGTAACCCACATGTAATAAATATGAAATCAATGCTTAATTTTATTTAAATAGAAATCAACCTCACTTTGTTTTTATAAAACTCCAAAAAAAATTTATGTAATACGTACACATTCAATTTCTTTTTATACAAATCTTTTTTGTTTTAAATAGAAATCAATTAATTTCTTTCCTCTCATTTTCTCTAGCATTTTTTACATTAATTAATTATCCATTAGATTCTGGCAATATTCAGTTCCAAATTAATTTAAATAAGATGCATTATAGATTTGCATTTGAGTTATATATATATATATATATATATATATATATATATATATATATATATATATATATATATATATATATATATATTAATGTCTTCCATTCATTTTATTCATCGTAATCATCTCAAATTCATCTAGTTGCAGTCATACACTTGATTTTTCTTGCAAATTTTGATCATGTCTCGCAATTTATATTGAAGCAAATCTTGATATTCATTGTTTGAGAGATGCACTGTTGTCATCCTTTATTTCTTATTATTTTTTCTTATTCACTTCATTTAGTAATTGTTTCTTTTATGTTATAATAGGACCATTAGATCTAAATATTTTAACCGGACAAATACACCAATGATGTATTTTTTGTCACATTTTTTTTAGTTTTTTTATTTTTGCCATCAGTATCCGACGAATTGTTACTCCAATTTTTCATATACCGTTTAATATTAAAAAATTTCTCCCATTATTACATATTACATCTAATCAGACTCGTGCGTGCAGGGGTCAAAACTTCTAGTCAATATAAAAGATCCCTCACGTACGATGAATTGATGTTTCTAATATGGCCTGCTCCCATCTAACGTGTTTCTAATCTAATTATTGAATTTATTTTTATATAAAAATTAAGGGTGTGCTCATATAGCTCATTAGTAATGAATTGAAGTTTCTAATATAGCCTGCTCCAACTCCAAGCCAACGTGCATGGTCTTGAAATTTCAAATTGATTAAGATTATATGATATAATTTGTATGTATGCACATAATCATGTACTTTCAGTATCAAGTATAAAAGCCAACGTGGGCTTGACCAAAAATAAAACAAAGAAAAGCATACATGAGTTTCTAATATGGCCTGCTCAAGCCAACGTGTACAAATTGTATCAAATTAATTAAGAATATATACTTCATTATTATAATATACATATAATTTGTACTTGTATGCTCTTACTAATATAATTTTTAGCATTTGCCTTGTTTTAATAAAATGATTTATTGAATAAAATAAACAATAATGTCACGTGTAATTGTAGTTTCGATGTGTCATCTGCAACATCATGAAAATTGACTCAAAATGAAGTGGGGGACCAAAAATAAAAAAAAAATCTAAAATAGGGGGATTAAAAAGTTGGTTTTTGAAATAGGGGGACCAAAACTTCAAAAAATTCAAAATAGGGGGATCAAAACTGCATTTAAGCCGTTTGTTTTTTATTCGAGTATAATTATCTTACTATAACATTAAAAATAAAAGCACACTAGTAGAAAAATGACTTTTGGCTAAGAGATTCCACTACCGGTATGTGAATACCAGTAGTTAAAACTATTTGACCAAAGGATTCCACTACTGATATTTGAATACCAGTAGTGAAAAGTTCATAGACAAGGGATTTCACTACTGGTTTTATTAAATCAGTAGTGAAAAGTAGACACGGTGGCAATGTTGTAATTACGTTGAAATTTGTTTTAATTGTATTTTACTACCGATTTGGGATTCACCCGTAGTGGAATCCCTATTAGTGTTCATTAATTTGTTCATTCCTCATTCTTCATTCCCAATCCTACGCGAAGCCAAACGATCGAGAACTACACGTACGTTTTCATTCCCAATCCCAAATCGCCAAATCCCTAAAAATCCCAAAGCGCCATCTTCATCATCGTCCCAAGTTCTTCAATCATTCTCCAATCTCTTCGTTTTCATTCGTTTTGATTCGGTTTCATTCTCCAAACCCTAGACGGCCCATCGCCTCATCGTCTCATCGTCTCATCGCCTCCAAATTTGCTTCAATCTGCATTCAATCTCTATTCTTTCCGGTAACAATCCCTTTTTCTCTCTATTCTTCATTTTTTTATAACCTAAATTCAATTCATATTTTAAATTTTTTTCTTCAATTTGGTTTATTAGGTTACCAGTGGAGTTGGGTTGCTTAGAATCAATGTTGCCATTTGTATAGTGCCGTTGCTTCTGCTCGATTAGTTTCAAGCTTGTCTATTCAATCTCTTGGTTGGTGTTTAGTTCCTCAAGGTGCGTTTTTTCACACTTTTTGTCTTTTATTTTCATTCAAATTCGATTCTTTATGCTACATTTATCTTAGATATAGATTCTTGTTCATTCGTTTTCATTCTTCTTCCTCCAAATTTCATTTTGTAAAAACAGTGTGAACTGGGAAGTGAGGGTTGGATTGAGCTAACAAATTTTTCATTCTTCTTCCTCCAAATTTCATTTTGTAAAAACAGTGTGAACTGGGAAGTGAGGGTTGGATTGAGCTAACAAATTTTTTAATTTGAACCTTTTGTAACAAGTGAAGTTTCATTACTAACAGTTCGATTTGGTTAACCACATTTCAGTTTTGGATAGAGAAGTAACCTAAACAATAGGCTCATTTCAGAAACTGCTATAATGGTTAAGTTACTTTCAATTCGGTTCAGCTATGGTTCAGTCCACGTTTATTTTTGAACGCTCATATTTAGTATGGTATGCGTTTCTTGATGCTATTTGGAAGATGGAATGTTAATATTGTAGGTGCCCTGATCTTTATTTTTAGCATAAGTTCGTTACAAAATTATAAAACCCATTCTAGTTGAGTGATATTTTGCTCCTTATGTTATCAGAGTCTTTTGTACCATTTTTTAAACAAGTCTTTTGGAGATTTTATTACCATGATGGAGAGTTGATCAAAGTGAGATTTGATATTTGGATTTGATCAGAATACATAATCTCAATCAAGTATGGCCTTGTGAGTTTCAATTGACCCTTTTTGAACTTGTCCCACCAAATGGATCCTTTTTGAATTCAAGGATTTTTGCCTATGAAATTTAATCTATTTGATCTGTTTTCAACTTCAAAGCTGCATATTACATTTCTATCATACCATCTTAAGTACGTAGTTATTATCTTAAACAAGTCCTTTATCTTAAAAGCTTAAAATTTGGGTGTCTAAGATGTAGAAGCACTTATGTGTAATGCTACTAAAGAAGCATAGTCACCACCCTTATGGAGCAATGCTTCATGTTTTCCTTTTTCTGCTATGACACCATTCTTAACTACTGCAATTAAATCTGCACCCTTAATAGTTGATAACCTATGAGCTACTATTATTGTTGTCCGCTCTACCATAACACGGTCAAGTGCATCTTGAACCACCTTCTCATCTTGTGAGCATTTGCTAATTCTGCTGCAGCTATAATCTCTGCTTCTGATGCATCTGCAGAGAGATAAGTACGTTGTAGGACAATTCAGAAAAGGTGTATTGAAAGCATCTTACGATAGAATCAGAACTTAATAGTTTTGGAGTGGTTGTTAATAGCTTTTATGAACTTGAAAAGTGTTTATGCAGATTATCATATTGTGTGCAGTTTAGAATTCATATTATGTGCAGTTTAGAATTCATAATAGCCGTTTTACATAGTTTATAAGAATCATTTTTATAAACAAATTAATCACTTTTGGAATTCATATTATGTGCAGTTTAGAAGTTTGGGTTGATAGTTCGTTGGTTGTTCGTGTTCTGTTCGAAGTTAGAAGGTTCAATCACGGTCTCATCTACAGGTACCGATTCTATTTCAAAACATAGAAGCTATAAACTTAGATGCAATGCAAATTACTATGTAAAAATTCTGCTATATGCAAATTCTGTTATAGGCTATGAATTTTTATTAAAATAGGGCGAGAGAATGTTTCGCAATATTAACAACCTAGTCATTCCTTTAACATAGAATGCATTAATTTCGAAACGTAGGTATGGACCGTAGTTGGATGAGAGCTAATCGATTAAGTACTGAGTACAGAACAGGAGTGATGGAATTTATACAGTTTGCTGAAAGTAATGCTGAACTAGAACGTCCTCCTCCTGAGTTTCCTCCACTTTTTCTATGTCCGTGTATTTTTTGTGCAAATAAAGAACCAAAACGTACTAAGAAAGAAATCATGAATCATCTAATTTGTGACGGGATTTGTCAAAATTATACACAATGGATATGGCACGGTGAAGTAGTAGCAACGCCAAGTGTGTCCCATAGAGAAAGTGGTAGTGTGGATATCGATGATCGACTGGAAGACATGATGCGTGATATTGGAGAAGATTCGTTTAAGAGGGCGCATGTGTATGAAACTTTATGCAGTGACAAGGATGAACCATTGTATCCGGGATGCACAAATTTTACCCGTTTGTCTGCGGTGTTAAAATTGTTTAATCTGAAAGCAAAAAATGGGTGGACCGACAAAAGTTTCACTGAATTGCTTGAATTGTTGATACAAATGCTTCCAGAAGGTAATGTAATGCCAAATCGTTATTACGAGGCGAAGAAAGTATTGTGTCCAATGGGTTTGGAGTATGAAAAGATACATGCATGCCCTAATGATTGCATATTATACAGAAAAGAGTTTGTAAACTATAATCATTGTCCGACATGTAAGTCGTCTCGCTAGAAAAAGAAAGATGGTGATTCTAGTGATGATGAGGTGACCAAAACGGGTCCTCCCGTGAAAGTGGTATGGTACCTACCAATAATTTCAAGGTTCAAGAGATTGTTTGCTAATGCAAATGACGCGAAGAATCTTAGATGGCATGCAGAAGAGAGAAAATGTGATGGCCAAATTCGCCATGTAGCTGATTCTTTGCAATGGAAGAAAATCGACTCTTTGTTTCCAAATTTTGGCAAAGAGTCGAGAAACCTTAGATTTGGACTTGCTACTGATGGAATGAATCCGTTTGGTAATCAAAGTACTAACCATAGTTCATGGCCTGTTCTCCTGATGATTTACAACCTATCTCCTTGGTTGTGCATGAAGCGTAAATATATTATGTTATCGATGATGATTTCAGGCCCAAGACAACCAGGAAATGACATAGATGTTTATCTAAGTCCACTAATTGATGATTTGAAAGTGTTGTGGGAGGAAGGAGTGGATGTTTTTTATGCGTATTCTGGTGAACAGTTCAACATGCGTGCCATGTTTTTGGTTATGTAGCACTTGTTACTCGAGAAAGATGTAGCATTGCGAAAGATGAGTGGAAACATATACCTAAAACCGTAAAAGATGCTATTTGGACAAATATTAAGGTATTTGAAATTTTATATGATTTTGTTATATTTTATTATCATATACTAACAAATACATCTTATGCTAACACCAAATTTTTTAATGTAAATATTATAGGCTGTTTTTGTTATACCCGAGTTTGATGATGAAAAAAAGAATGATCATTTGAAGAAAATATGGTGTAACTATGCGGGGGAGCGATGGAAAGATTTTAAATCACGGTTGACTAGAACTTATATCACAGACCCCAAACCAGATGACGTTCCTCCATACGTCAAGTATAAATACATCAAAAAAGATATATGGGAAGAGTTTGTAAAGTTTCGACAGACCGCTGAATTTAAGGTTAGTGTAATTTAGGATTTTAGAAGCAAAAATAATGAAATTGATCACTGCTGTGCCTAAATATTGATACATTGCTGTGATACATTGTTGTGATACAATTTAGCAGCAGAATTACAGAATTACAGAATCACAGCAGCAGAATTACAATTTAGCAGCAGCAGTACATAAATTGATCATGCTGTGATACATTGCTGTGATACATTGCAGCAGCAGCAGAATTCCAATTCTTGTTCATGTTAAATATACAAATTTTGCTACTGCTGATACATTGCTGTGCTTAAACTGTGATACTGTGTATGTCATGCTGTGCTTAAATTGTGAGATATGAGTTAGAATACATTGCTGTGCTTAAATTGTGTATGTCATACATTGCTGTGCTTAAATTCTAATGTCATACTGTGATGTTGTGCTTAAAAAGGAATGGTCAAAATCAAATTGGTTTAAATTGTCTTGACAAGTAGCTTACATTTGCTACTGATGTGCTTAAACTAATTATCTGAGTTTATAATAGGAAAAAAGTCAAAAGGGTAGGGAGAATCATGCAAAGAATGTTTACCCACATGTATTATCCCGTGGAGGGTATAAGAGGCTCGAGGAGGAGATGATGAATGAAAAGCGATTGTTGATGTCGAAAGATAGTTCTGGCTTAACTGATGATGATCGTAATCCATATCCACCGGAACGCTATGAGTCATGGACGAGAGCACGACTAAAGAAAGGGGGAGAATTCACATCTGAGCCTGCAAAAAAAGTTGCTGAGAAAATTGTAAGTAACATTTGGAAAATTAATTGAAATTATATTATTGATCGAAATTTATATTATTGAGATTAATTGCATTTTTTTTGCATGTTGTAGGTTTCTCTTGTTGAAGACACAAAAAAGGGTGACTTTGTTCCAAAGGGACGTCACGATGTCCTAACAGAAGCCATTGGAACACCTGAGCATGGTGGTAGTGTTCGTGGTGTTGGAAAAAAACATAATATTTCCACTTACTGGGGAAGATCGAAGGTTTCACGTCAAAGACAAGATATAGATGTCAAAGAGCAACTAGCAGCATTTAAAGCTGATATGGAAGCTAAGTTTGAGGAAAAGTTGGCGCAAGAGCGTAAGATGTTGGCGCAAGAGCGTAAGATGATGCAAGATTCTCTTATGGAGACACTAAAGTCCATGGGTTTATCCCAAACCTCTGATACAAATAATAAAGTCATGGTACCTGAAGCGCAAACTGATAAACTTGTTGTCACCGGAAGCGCAAAAGGGAGTTGTTCTCCTGCACCGGTCAAGACGCAAAATGAACTCAAGGAGGTTGTTGTCACTGAAAGCGCAAAAGGAAGTTGTTCTCCTGCACCGGTACCAGAGGCTCAAAATAACATGGATGATGTTCAGAAATTGTTAATCATGGTTCTGAAAAAGGGTGAAGAGCATTTGCATGTAAAATTAAATCATTGTTCAGTTTGTGTTAATTTTCTCATGTCTTGCAAGTGTATAAGAGAGTTGTTGGTGGGTTCTATTTGGCTCGACATGACTACTCTAAGTGTTTGGTGCTCGTAAGTGTACTTTCTTATTTACTACTATCTCAATATCTGTTAATATGTTATATATCTTTCCTAACTTTAAAATTATATTCAGGTACATTCATCGTTTATGCATTGAAAACAACACCACAAATGTATATGGAATTTTGGAACCTGCTGAGTTGAATATTGTTGGTGATGGGAGAAAAAGTAATCAGAAAATGTCTCAAAGTAAATGCAAAAAATACATCCAGCATAAGTTACAAAATGAAAAGAAAGAGTGTCAATTATTACCATTTAACCATGGGTAAGTTTGTATGAATTTGTGTATTTTTTTAATACTTATTTATTTTTTATAACTCATAGTTATTAACAATATAATACTGTTCTTCCACGCACGCGTACAGAGGACATTGGCAGTTGATAATACTTTGTCCAAAGATAAATACTGTGGTTGTTCTTTGTTCACTACATTGGAAACTTAATTCAATAATGGAGAAAATTGTTTCAAGGTAATTAAGTTTATACTTTATGGGTTTTTGTTATATACTATAAACATAAATTATTACAAAAGGAAGTTTATATTTTATATGATTTTATGCGGCTTTTTTTTCTTATGAATTAGTGTTTTTACGGTTGATCAAATGGCGAATGGCAATAGAAAGAACAATACCGTATGGCTTTATCCCAAAGTAAGTGTGGTATTCTAACTTTATATATATTTACTTTTTTGATAAGTAATTAAGTATGGCTATATATATTTACTGTATGACTTTTTGATAAGTAAGTGTGGTATTTTTTGATCAAATGTTACTATATATAATTATGTCATCCATTTGTAGGGGAGGAAACAATATAATACAAATGACTGTGGATACTATGTAATGAAAAATATGTTGGACATTGTCACTGCTAAGATAACTGAGTCTTGGATGGAGGTAATAATTTTTATTTTTTATAACATCAATAATTTTTTATAACCGAGTCAAGAATAGTTTTATATTATTATTTACTTATTGTAGATATTTAATGACCCAAAAGAGTTAACAGCTGACGAGATGTATGAATTGCGACTACGTTGGTCAACATATTTTTTGGAGTTATTGGAGGGTTAAGATTTATCTGGTGAGTTATAGAATAGTTAATTATTTAATAATGCATCTGATTTATTTAATTTTATTTTGGACTGTTTTGAACTTGGTTGCCAATACTTTGCAATGTTTTGCCTTTTCACCTCTTTGAAAATTTAGTTTTTTGTCTCTAAAAGTAAGCAATGGTCTGTTGATGCTATTGGCTTATTATTAAGTGTCTTTGTTTTTGCAGATAATCACAATGCTTTGACAATTGTTAGCATATGGTTCCCAGTGGTTTTCGTATGTGCATCACTGTTTTGGACTGTTTATTTTGGACTGTTTTAGGATGGTTTTATGAAGATCGAGGTGTTCGTTGATTTTGCAATGTTGTTCGAGGTGTTCGAGATGAAGATCCTAAAGGGAAAGAAATGGAGAGAGCATTGATGAGGTTACTTGGAAATTCAACATCACTAGCTTCCTGCCGTTTTCTTTAGTGGTAAATTAGTTGGTTCTATGGATAGAGTTTTGACTTTTTATATTAATGGGCTGTCTGCTTGGAATTAGACTAGATAATTAGTGATAATGTTAAGCATTGACTTTTAATGTGTTGAATGTAACTTGTTAGGAATTGACAATGACTTGTGGAAAATAATATTCGGAATTATGTCAATTTTCTTGTGCGTTATTAGCTACTAGTAATTTCTAGGTTGTACGTATAATTTCTGCGCCGGAAAAGTGTAGGCCATATAATTAATATGCAGGCACAGGAAGCTACAAAAAAACGAAAAAAAAAATAAAATAAAACTAACATACCACTACTGATATTTATAACAATCAGTAGTGAAAACTACACATACCACTACGGGTAAAAGTAATGACCCGTAGTGGAATTCCCAATTCTTAAAAAAAAAAACTGGAAACCATACATACCACTACGGATATGCGTAAATACCCGTAGTGGAATCCCCAATTCTTTAAAAAAAAAACTGGAAAACCATACATACCACTACGGATATGTGTAAATACCCGTAGTGGAATCCCCATGATTTATATTAAAAAAATTTGAAACCATACATACCACTACTGGTATTCATTATAACCGACGTGGAATCTCATACATACCACTAAGGGTATTTGTAAAAACCGACGTGGAATCCCCATAATTTTAAATAATAATTACAGAAGAAATTAGGATACCACGACGGGTATTAAAAGACCCGACGTGGAAAGTGTGGACTTACAACGTCGACCGCGTTTACTACTGGCCACGGCCAGTAGTGGAAAGTCTGTTTGGCCAGTAGTTGAATCTCCTTTCTGCACTAGTGGCAAAATCAAAATTATTTGAAGACGGTTGATATTTTAACACAAAGAAACTGACATAGTAGTCGTACCGTATCACTATTTGTAATTGGAAGAACATGATGACACACAACTAGGTTGAAAAGAAATATTAAAAGGATCATGCTAACTAGTGTTCTGGGCACACTCAAAAGACATGGACAGATTGTATATAATATGGTTCGTGTCATCTCTATGTTGCATTTTTGTGTGATCCTTTACTAACTTATTGGATCGAGTTGTAAATTTTGGCCTGGCCCAATAGATCATTTCTCTTATGACGAATCTTTCGAGTTTAAATTATAATAAAAATAATTATTGATCAGATTTTACTTATTTCGCGGTCGAACTATGAATTATAAAGGTTTCTTTCTCTTAGAGTGTGTTGGTTGGGAAAAGAAAGTGAGAAGAGTTGGACCAAAAAAAAAAGTGAGAAGAGAGAAAGAGATGAGAAAGAATATGAAAAGAGAGAATAATGTGAGAAATAAAATAAATTTGATGTATTGTTTGGAATAAGAAAAAGAAAAAAGAAATAGAAGAGAGAGAAGTTAATGTACATTTTAAAGAGACAAAAATATCCTTGAACTGATTTTATTTATTTTAGTGGTGTTAATTAATTACTTCCTCCGTACCACAATATAAGTCACTTTAGCACTTATGGGCCGCCTTTTCACTAAAGACAGATTATCTCGCATCGGAGTAATAACCGATGGTATGAGTAGCTTCTGTAATAATGTAGAATCTTTGGAACATATTTTCTTTGAATGCAACACTACCCAAATTATTTGGAGGGAGATCTTATCATGGGTTGGTTTTATAAGATCCCCTACAAGTTGGAGTGGAGAAAAACTTGGTTGATTCAAGAAACAAAAAAGAAAGGATGGAGAAGGCAAATCTTGAAGATAGCTGCAGCCGAAACTATATATGTCATATGGAGGATATGGAATGAGATGACATTCTCTCAACATTGCATATATCCTTGTTTGAATGATACCATAATATATATAGCATAGTTATGAGATGAACTTTGCATAGGAAACTCGGTATACATGTGAATATCACTACCTTGCCTAGAGTAGCATAGTTGAATTTGGATTTTATAACAGTTGGGCTATAGGTTATTTGAGACTTATCTAGATCCTATGGATCGGTTGTACTTATTGTTTTTGGAAATAAAAAGTAATGCTTTGATTCCAAAAAAAAATGTAATTAATGTAGTATTGAAAAAAAGAAATTATTAGTTGATTTAGAAAATTATCATTCATTTATGATATGGAAAAAATAAATTGAAGAATTGAAAGTATATAGAGTAATAAATACTTAATGGTATAACAAGAAAAATAACATTAAACCCTTAGCTCAACTAGCTTAACCAGTTGAGCTACTCATCCCACCCATATATAGTACTCCCTCTAGTCTTATGTGTAAGCAAATATATAAAAAATAAGAAAAAAAGAAACTTGCTTACGTGTGGGTTGTATGGACCGAAAAAAACCATAGACTATTCAGAGGCTCAGCAAACTCAGTACATCTTATGTTGGACAAGATCAAAACTTTTTCTTTTAGGTGGTTGAAAGCGACGAGTAGTACTTTAACTTTGAACTGCCATAATTGGTGGTCTAGTCCTATGCTTTGCTTATGCCTTGTATAGTTTCTTTCTGATTTCTGTATTTTGACTCTATTGTAACCTTGATTGGTCTCTCTTAGCACGTCTTGTGCTGCGAACACTTTTATATTTATATATATCTCATTTTGCTTTATTCAAAAAAAAAATAAAAAACACACTTTAAGAAAGTAGGTTAAGTGCATTAATTGAGGAGAAAAAATACCTCATTTTCAATTATACCCTTCTCGAAAAATGTATCATTGCATTTATTGGTTTAATCAATATTTAATTTAAGGATAAAATTGGTATAATGACATGTACATAATAATAGAGGTTGACTTTTGTTTATATTTGAGACTTTTAATTTTTTTATTTTGTTGCTTACATTTGAGACCGGAGGGAATATCTGTATAATAGGAATTGTGCTTGATTAAATATTCAGTGTACAGAGACGTGATATGATATGCATAAAAAATAATTTTGAATGCATGTTGAATAAAGGAGGGTAAAGCTGTAAAAGAAAAATAAACAGTGTCTTAACTGGACTTTCTGTGAAATGCAGCGAAGAAATAAAAAGGTGCTGGATACTAGCAGAATCACTTTTTCGCTGCTATTTCTTTTGTCAACCAATCAAGATGATTTTGCCATTTTTCACTACTTTCTCTTTTCCCTAAATAATGCATACCAAATACTCCCTCTAATCCTTATTATAAGTGGAAGTTTACTTTTCAAATTCATAGAATGTTGAATGTATCTGGTCAACAATATGGACCGGATACATCCAACATTCTATGAATCTAAAAAATAAATTTCTTCTTAATAAGGACCGGAGGGAGTAGACCATTAAGAACCAGAATGTTAATAAAAAAAATCATTCATTTCTGTTTTTTAATAAACTTTCATTTTCATTATTTGACAAGGACTACTATTTTAACACAAAGAAAAATAGCATTAAATATAATAAATTAACATAAATTGTTTTTTAATAAACTTTCTCTTTTGCTTAGATAACTTTTGGTTAGATAACTGGTGTGGTCAGCCTTTAGTGCATTCTTAAGTATCCCTGATTGGATTCACCCTCATCTCAAGTTTACTGTGAAGGCTTTTATTGTTAACCATCATAGTGGTCTATTCCACAGGCTTTGCAATTAGCTTTTCCTAATCTCTCCAATATTGTCCAGAATATTACTATACCTTTAGGAGAGGCGGAGGACAAAATTGTTTGGAAAATTAATTTGGAATATTTCTATACCTCCTTCAAAGTCTCTTCTTTTGGAGGGTTATTCATAACAAAATTCTCACTGATGATAACTTAATTGCAAGAGGTCACATTTGCCATCCATATGCAATTTACTCTCTTCGTATCAAAATATATGTCACTTTAAGGAAAAAATTTGTACCACAATATATGTCACTTTATATTACCAACGAAGCATTTAATGCTATTTTTCCTATTATACCCTTAACTATTTATTACTCTATCTTCTTTCAATTCTTAAATTTATTTTTTTCATACCATAAATGAAGGACAATTTTGTAAATCAACTCATTATCTTTCTTTTCCATACAATATTAACTATCTTTCTTAATATGTGTAAAAGTGACAAAGCGACATATATTGTGGTATGGAGGGAGTATCTCTCAAGCATTCTGAGTCTAGCCACCACCTTCTGTTTGATAGTTACTTTGCTTATAACATTTGGAGATGTGGCTTTCTTTCCCTCTCAATGTTCCTGTCATTTCAAAGGTTGATGATTGTTGGGCTTTATTAAATAAGTCTTGGTCCCCTCAATGCAAGATTACTATTTTGTCTGCTATTATTAATTCTGTGAATGCTATCTGGTTTGCATGGAACCAAGCAAGGATCAACAATAACACCATCCATTGGAAATCTTCCATTTCTTCGATTATTGCTGATGTTGCTTTTTCTGGAAATGCTACTTTAAAGACCGCTTCTTTCTCTATGTTTGATTTCTCAATTCTAAAGGAGTTTAACATTAAAGTTCATCCTCCCAAAGCTCCTGTTAGTCAAAGAATTTTTATGCACCCTCCAATCTTCAATTGGATCAAATGCAACACTGATGATGCTTCAATTGGTGTTTGACTTTGGCAGCATGTGGTGACATTTTCAGAAACTCCAGTTCTGATCACTTAGGGAATTTTGCTTTTAATATTGGTGACGGAAATGCTTTCCTTGCTGAGCTAACTGGCGCTATGATAGCTATTGAGATTGCTGCTTCCAAAAATTGGGTTAATTTATGGCTTGAGCATGGCTCAAGACTTGTTATTTTGGCTTTTAGCAAACCTTCCATGGTTCCTTGGAGAATTAGAAACAGGTGGATGAATGCTTTGCTCCTTACTAAATCCATGAGGTTTATGGCTATTCACATTTATAAAGAAGGAAATCACTGTGCGGATAAGCTTGCTAACTGTTCAAGTTTTTACTTGGTGGGATGATGTGCATAGGGCCCTTTCTATGGATTTTGACACTTGTTGTTACAAAAAAAACATGCTAATATATTTTTTTTTTTAAAAAAACAAACAAATTTGTGAGAAAAAACTAGCTTATGAGACAAAATCATCAAGAAAGTATACTATAACTCATCGAGGAAGTATTTGGCTATGTGTTTAAGGTAATGAATCGGGAAAAAATGTAAATCACACTTATGTTGATTCAAATAATGGAATAAAAAAAATAAGTTACACTTGAAATCCGATGAAGAAGAAGAACGAGTGTGAAGAGGCAAAAAGGAGCAAGAATGAGCAATGCAATATGAGAGTAAAACGACATTAATTAATCCTAAATTTGGCACCGGTTGTATGAATGAATAGAATATATATATATATATAAATTTACTTTATATAAGTGTTATATTTTATTGGGTTGAGCCTTCTTATAATATTCCTTACTAAAAAAGTACATATTTTATATTCTTACGTAAATCGCGGGCCAGCCCGCCCTGTGTTCGTCCCGCTTTTTAAGCGAATTTGGCGGGACGGGCCAACTAAAGGGTTCGAGCTCAAAACTTAGGCTCAGCCCGCAAAAGTTGGCGGGATAAACGATCCGGCCCGGTGGGTTGGGCCCGTTTTGCCACCCCGAATTACCAATGAAACATTTAATATTATTTTTCCTATTATACCATTAACTATTTATTACTCTCTTCTTTCCACACCGTATTACTAAACTCAAATGAAATGTGTGCAAACCATATAATATGGTTTTTGTGTAAGGTGAGGTTTACTGTACCCATTCATAATTTGAGGATATTTACCCATCAACCAATAAAATCAAACCACATAAGTGGATTTGCAGTTGGTACCCACAACTAACTTGTAACAAACTTTTGAATTTGCATATGATTTGTTCTTATTAGTTGATAGGTAAATATCCTCAAATTATGAAAGGGTAGAATAGTAAAAACTTTTGTGTTAAAAATCATTTCTCTTGTTTGACCCTTTACTAACTTACTGGATTGAGTTGTAAATTTTGGGTAGGCCTGATAGAAATTTTAAGTTGGCTTTTGTGAATTTTTTCCCGACCCCCTATAATTAACCCTTTACCCCTACATTTTTTATGATATTCGAATTTTACCCTTAATTATACTCCCTCCGTTTTTTATAAGTGTCTAGTTAGAATGATAACACCAAATTAAGAAAGTAAATTTTTGCACCTTATCTTCCTATTATACCTTCATCTTAATTCACCAATAAATTCCTTTTTTTTTTGCACTCTTACAAATAAATTTATTATTATACAAAAAAAAATTGTTTCTCTCGTAACAATCTGAATATAACAAGGTAGGAACAAACTTTCCTATCGTAAAAAAAAAAGGAACAAACTTTCCTATCGTAAAAAAAAAGAACAAACTTTAATTTTTTTTTTTAAAAAAATTAGTTTTCCAAATATATATATAAAAACTTATTGAAAATGATAAGAATAATTGACAAAGGGCATAATTGACAAATTGCATCCTTAAAATACAAATTGGATAGTTAATTAGAAACGCTAAATCTGATGAAACTGAACACTTATAAAAAAACAGAAGGAGTATTATTTTTAATTTTTTTTACTTTATTATATTCAACTTTTTCGCGATCTCTGTGCACTCCATCCACTGAAGTGTTCCGGTACGCTTAAATTGTTCTGGTTTGATACATTTTGCTGGAACAACAAATCCTACAATCTTGTCCTCGGATAATCGCCACTGATAAATATAAAAATATAAAAAATTATATTGGAACCTGATATGAATATTCATACCTAAACACTTCGATCCGGTATGAATATTCATAACTACACAGTAGTGTTCCGGTATGAATATTCATACCTACACACTTCGTTCTGGTATGAATATTCATACATACACACTTTGTATAAGTGTTCCGGTATGAAAATTCATACATAAACACTTCGTTCTGGTATGGTATGAATATTCATACCTAAACACTTTGTTAATATTCATATCTAAACACTAGTCAAATTTGTTCTCGTATAATTTTTTTAATTCATTTATTTATCAAGGACGATTATTAGAGGACGAGATGGTAGGATTCGACGATCCGGTTAAATGTATCAAACCAGAACAATTTAAGCGTACCGGAACACTGTAGTGGAGGGGGTACGCAGAGATCCCAAAAAGTTAAATAGAATAAAGTAAAAAAAATAATAATTAAGGGTAAAATTGGAATATCATAAAAAATGTAGAGGTAAATGGTTAATTGTAGGGGAAAAAAAATCCTGGCTTTTTTTTTTTTACTAAAATAAAAGATATTCATTCATTCAAATTGGTAGAGTACATCAGATTCAAGTACAAATTTCATACCGCTAAAAACGAAAAGGATGAATCTGCGAACAAACTCACAGCATCGATCCAAGTTAATAGCATAAAACAGCATACTCATGCCTACAAATAATGTGATAAAATTAAAGTAACCGGAATACATATGCCTCCGGTTCTGCATCGTTGACGAACTTAATCACGGTGTGAATTAGTAGTTGACCGAGGTTGATCTGCCAATTCAATCAAACGAACACCGCAACAAGACGGGAATACAAAAACCGCACAAAGACGGGACGACGAAATCATAAAAAAACACACAAAAGAAAATTTTAATATATGTGAAAACCACTTATTTAGATTAAAACAAACAGAAAAAAATCCTGGCTTTTGTTAGGCATTTTTTTGGAAATTTAAGAAACCTTTTTTTTCCATCTTAATTACCCATTCTTAATTACAAAAAAAAAGGCTTAAATGCAGTTTTATCCCCCTGTTTTGATTAAATCGGAATTTTACCCCCTGTTTTAAAATGCGGATTTTTACCCCTGTTTTATAATTTTTTGGATTTTACCCCCTAAAATTCTGCTTTCAAGTCTAAACTTCAAAGCTTCACACAGAACTTAATTTAGAACAATAATACACCAAACTGATATCGAAATGACCGTAATCGAGATAAATTTCCACAGAATCAAACCCCACTAAATTTGGAGTTACAGAGATATATTAATTGCCGTTTTAGTGAAGGTATGTCTCCCAAAATTCTGCACAAAATCTGCTTTTGAGTAACAACTTCAAAGCTTCGCACACAACTCAATTTGGATCAATAATTCACCAAAAGGATACCGAAATGACCGTAATAAAGTTATCTTTACACAGAATCAAACCACACTAAATTTGGAGTTACAAAGAGAGACTAAATACTGTTTTAGTGAAGGTATGTCACCCAAAATTCTGCACAAAATTTGCTTTCGAGTCACAACTTCAAAGCTTCTCACACAACTCAATTTGGATCAATAATTCACCAAACGGATACCGAAATGACCGTAATCGAGTTAGATTTCCACAGAATCAAACCCTACTAAATTTGAAGTTACAAAGAGAGATTAATTACCGTTTTAATGAAGGTCTGTCCAATTACTAATTTTGCAGAAATCTACTTCTGACCTTCAAATTCAACATCGTCTACCAAACAGATGGTAACTCCAAATTCGACGAAATTGAAATGACAACCAAGGATAATTTTGTTATAATCTTAATTCATTCTAAAAAGAGCAAAAATAATTTTTTTCTCTATTTGGATCGGTAAATTCATTTGAATGTCCTTTTCAAGAAATGTATTAACAGTTACAAGTAGCTCTCAAATCATAATATTTGTCTAGTCGTTAAAAATTTGGAGTTGGTCTACTTAATCTCGCCTGATTTGATTTAAAATAGATTGTGTGCCACCAAATTTGTGGCCTAAACAAATTGTAACTCATTCTTCTATGTCATGTTAGACTTTTTAAGACGTATATTTTCAGCCAACACATTTAAAGATTTGAAGCTCATTTTTTAATTAAATAAATTAATCCAAATTGTTGCACATAATTATAGCTCTATTTCCTTAGCTTTTTCAAGGACAAAAAGATTACGAAAAGGGAACTTCTACGGTAGATTCGAATCCAGTACATTAAATGTTCCATACAATATACTTTGCATAAGACACCCAGACGAATTTGAGTAAACATCCGAAAATTTACACTAAATGAAGCCCAATAGTGCAAAACTGAGCTTAAACATGAATAAGGATTAGCAAAGGCGATATGGTTAATTATGGTTATAATCTATTGCAGACATGCAAATATTCTCAGAATTGGGCACTGGGTCACTAGAAATAGCATACATAAGAGAATAAAAGGGTAAGTAAAAGAAAGGCATCACATCCTTCTCTTTTCCAGTACAAGAGTTGCTATTTTGTGCCCGACGCGAAGGATTGATTGTCCGACTATCGGCAAGAGTTGACTGACTTCCAGGAACTCCTGCAAAGTTCAGCACCATTTTCTTTCTAAGTTCTTAATACATTTTTGGCCACTTTCTTTGCGCAAGTAACCTGATTTTGCTTCCAGCACAATTCACAAGAATACAGTTGGAGATATAATTGTTATAAACCAACTGTGTCGTTTTTAAAATCTTTATCGTTGAAAAGAATAAGGATACAATGTTGGATTTATTTCATTTTATTTATTTATTAATTTAAATAAGGGATAATCTATAATCTATAATATGTAAAAAGCCAGACTTATTTCCCTTTCTCTCTCCTCTCCTCATTCAACCTCATGCATTGACATTTAATGTGGTTATTACAATTAATGACTCTACTAATTCTAATTATATATATAAAAAACTTAATATTATTGTTCAAATATTATTTTTTTAACTTTATGTAGATTCTTCATGTTTTAATTTATTTATTTTGTTATTAATAAAATAATAGTGAATTATTGACAAAATAAATTGTAATTATTATTATTTTATAATAAAATGGAATATGCCTTATATTCTTTTTTTAAAACAGTAATATTCTAATATGCCTTATTTCAAAAAGGAATGAAATATGCCTTACCGTAAACATTATGGAAGAGGCTTATTTTTAGGTATGAAATATGCCTACTACTTATTTTTCCTATTTATATATAATGTTCTGGTTGGATGCAGTGTAAATATGCCTTATTTTTAGGAATGAAATATGTCTTACCGTATAACGAACCGGAAATCCCTTCTGCTGCTGTTTCTTTTTCTTAGCCTTGGACACTACCGTAAAAGGCTCTTCCATAGCAATTTGATCACTTTCATAATTTCCATAACCGTCCATTTTACTTTGGTTTAACAAATTCATACCAGACTTTATTTTCTCGGTCTTAGGGTCAATTAATTTTAATTCTTTTAAATTTTTATATTATTATTGTTTCAAATTTAATTATTTTTAAAGCCAACTATATATTTATTTCGTACACAACAATTTTATTTTAAAAAAAAGTTTTTATTTTTTAAACAACAAAAATTATTATAATCCACATATATAAATTACAATGATTAAAAGTTAAATATAATAAGTTCCTAATCCTATAGGGTCACGTAGAAAAATATAATTGCCTCATATGCCGGTTATAATTTTATATATAGTAACCTTAAAAAAAAAAAAAGGTCTCTTTATGTCTTATATTTTAGAATGAAATATACCTTATTTAATAACATGTTTTTAAAAATAAAAACGGAATTAATATATTTGTCTTTAATGAGTATAATTGCATATTAAAGATAAAATTACTCATATGTCCATTTTTTCTCTCTCAATATATATCATCTTTGTGTGAACATTATAACTCATAGTTTTTCGACTCTTTTCCCTTTAGTTATTTTCGTTTTATGTGATTTTTTCTCCAACTTCTTATTCTTTATTTTGTTCTTCTTTTATCATTTAATGATTTTCTCTACTTTATTTTTTCAGGAATGTAATTGAAAGAAAGCTTTGGAGAGAAGATTTAAATGTGTCTTTTTGATCTCAAGAATGCTTTGAGATGTGTCACGGAATCGAAAAAATCAATTATTGATGAATAATTTTGTAATGACATATGTAGACTTTTAAAATTGATATGTATTATCTAATTGTACTCTATCAATTTGTTTCACATTTTTTTATTCATTAATATCATGTGTAATAGATCAATATTATTTATTTGTAGAAGAAAGTGTAGATTTGTTACATTAACTTGATTATTTTTGGTTTCAACAATTAGTGATTACTATATATTTTGATCAACACATTATCTTAAGTGGGTTTGTTTTATGTGGATTATCTTAAGTGGGTTTGCATTTGAACAATCAACTCATTAACAATGATTTATCACTCTTATGTTTTGATCGCTTTTTTTATGATTTATCACTCTTATGCTTGATTCAAGATAAAGTCTGAATAGCTTCCATATATCTTTTTTGGTTACAGCTTTCATATAGTATTTTAATAGTCATACAACATCAACGTAGTTATTTGATTTTTATTTTTTTATTAATGATAAAATTGAACTACAAGTTTTAAATTAAAAACACAATATAAATAATGAATTTTATAAAAACAAATTCGTATATATTATTTTTATGTCAAGTTTCTAAATTTATTTTGGTATAATAGAAAGTATGATTTATAAAATATAATAATTTTGTATAAATTATTTCTATTTTAATTAAAAGAAAATCTATTTTTTATATTATTTGGGACTTTTTTTCAAAGAAACTTACATTGCATTATGAAAACAATTATCTTCTCATGTGATTTTGGCAATTAATTCTCATATATCTCATATTCACTAACAACATTCTTGGCTATTCATACTCACGATGAGTTGACATTTCATCACTAACATTTCTTTCTGACATTGATTACCTCATATTAGTCACTTTACTCATTAATTACCTCACAATTAGTACCACAATATCTCATATCATTATTTGTAATTATTTACAATTATTACTTTATATTTCCTGGATGTACATTACATTCTATATATACGTGTATTCCATGTCAATGAAAATCATCAAAGTCTATTTCTTTATATTTGGTTGGTATTTTCTACATCTTTTACTCAAGTTATTCTGTAATCATTTTTTCATTTTTTTGTTTTTGTTTTTTTCTTTCAGCTAACATTCAAAGGTACTTTCTTCATCTCTTTTGTGTGAATAGTATATATGATGTTCATTTTCATCGGCTTCTTTGTTGGCTTATTTGTACCACTGTTTTTAAAATTATTTTGATGGTCCTTAGAATATTCAATTCAATGATTTAAAAATTGAAGGAGCTAGCATGTTAGCAACTGACCCAATGATGACCCAGGATGGTGACTATGGCCGCTTCTATGTTGCGCGGGTACTTCGTTTTAGACAGAGTACCGGTACCGGTTACCGGTACGCGTATGGTACTCCCATGGTACGCATCTTCATTCAAACATATAATGAGAAATACATGGCAATAAATAAAAATGGTGAAAAGTTCATAAATATGACGAGAAATATATAATGAAAAATATAATAATTAATTTTTATTATTATACATATTAGGATCCATTTTATAGAAAACAAATAAAATATGACTTGAGAACAAAACAAATAAAAATTGTGTAATATATAGAATAATATGAAATATCATCAAATTAACATCCAACTACAAGAAGAAAAAAAATCTTTTATGCACTATTGTTGAAGAAACGAAATTAAATGAAAACTTATTAAATGAAAATATTTAAAATATTTATTCCTTAAAATTAGCATCAGTTACTAATCAATTTTAATCTCATCTCATTCATAAATAAAATTAAATATGTCAGATCACATAGTTGTACTACAAAAAAATTTATTTAATATTGTGATGCATCTCTAAAACCATCTTTCATATATCTATCTATATAAAGGCATATCAATCAATTATTTTTCTACAACAACCACAATTTTTACCATCTCATTGTTGTTATACTTTTTTATCGTACTTTTTTATATGTATATTGTTTTACTCTTATATTTAATAATATTTTTCTAACACTTTTTATTCCTAATATTTTTACATGGGGATCATGCTATTGATAAATGTGATTATCTTTCAAGGTAACAAAGTTTGGCAAAGGTTATAAAACGTTTTGTTGTTCCAAACCATATGGCCATGTTGTTATATCCTATTTATTTTAATGTAAGATGATCTATGTATGTAGCAACTATTCACTAATATCATGTTTTTTACTAATGAAATAGTAAAACCAAATTATATCAAATTATATTGTGAAGACTAATATGTAAGTATGGTCTAATATCACTACAAGAAAACATAATATTACTGACCAAACTTATTGAGGGCTTTTAGCCCTCAGTAATGCATTTGTGGGTTATTGAAGGCTGGGAGCCGTCAGTAATGCTTCTTGAGGAACGAAAAAATTTAAAACGGTAATATTAAGCATTAGTGACGGTGTCAGGCCGTCAGTAATGCATGCTCAATTAAGACGGTTCCAGGCCGTCAGTAATGACAAAGCCGTTGAGCAATTATGACGGTCCTGGGCCGTCAGTAATGCAGAGGCAATTACGACGGTTCCAGGCCGTCAGTAATGACAAAGCCGTTATGCATTTACGACGGTGCCAGGCCGTCAGTAATGCATATTTCAAATTTAAATTCCAACGGTCTTGTACGTATATTACTCCTATATATTTTCCTCTTCAACAAATCTATTACACCTTCACTTCATTTTTACATTTTCATTCTCTCTCTAAATTTTCTCTAACTTCTCTCTTAAATTTCATACTTTCAACTTAATCTCCATACAAAAAGTGGTAAGTGTTTGTGTTTTACTTTTACGAATTTAAAATTTTTGCTTTGTTATTTAAATGTATATGTTCTAATATTTGTTGTTTACCATTTTTAATAGCAAGTCTTATTCTCGTGGTCGTCGGAGGTTGTGGGTTAGGAGCGGAGTTCGTGGGCTAGGAGCGCGCCAAGTAAGAATCTACTCGGCACCCAAGTAAGTAACGTAATTTTAATTTATAATACTTAGTGATAATTTTTTTTTACCGTATGCTTAGTAATAGTTATTAATTAGTATTTTGTAATTTGTTACTAATATTTTCTTATCACTTTGTATAAAAATTATTGTTTTTGAAAAAAAAATAAAACAAATATTTAAATTTGATTTTTTCGAAAAAAGTAAAAATAAAATTAAAAAAAGTTTTTTTTTTTAAAAAACAGTATATTAATATTCTTTTTTCTAAAACCGAAATTTTAAAAAAATTCCTTTTTAAAAAGATAAATTTTAACAGTTTGTGTATTTTTAATATAGTTATCCGCGTTGTAATAATATTAATCGTTGTACTTGAATATTTGTTTTTGGTTGCATTTGTTTATCGTTTAATGATGATGAATTATAAAACAATATATATATATATATATATATATATATATATATATATATATATATATATATATATATATATATATATATATATATATATATATATGTCATGTATTTCTTAATTAATTATATATATATATATTTGTCATGTATTTCTTAATTATTTAAATATATTTGTCATATATTTTTTTATTATAGATGAATCCAGATGAAGAAAATTTCGATGATGACAATGTCGATGATGACATTGATGATATTCCACCACCACCGGGTGTCGGACGCGGAGGACGCGGACGCGGTGGACGTAGACGTGCTTTATCCCGCCGCGTTGTTCGGAATCGATGGTTGGAGGGTATGCCCATCATCATGCCATATACCGCCACAGAGTAAGTTAATTATTATTAAGAATTTGTGTTTAATAAATTAATTGGATATATATGATTATTATTCTTAACTAATATATATATATATATATATATATATATATATATATATATATATATATATATATATATATATATATATATATATTGTGCAGTTTGCAACCCCAAAATCCGGCGAATAAGGCAATCAATAATGCATTGAAATCCAAATTCCAGACTCCATATCTCAACTGGACGGAGGTCAGGGCAGATGAGCGTGGATATCAACAATTTTGGAATGGCTTCAGGGTACGTTTTTATTTATAATTACTTTTTTATCCAATCAATTTTGTTACTAAACATATATTTACTAATTTATTAACAATTTTTCTTTATTTTTCGTAGTCGCAAGTAACTTGGCTAAATCACCACACAGCGGCTATTGAGGCTATATTCAACAAAAAAAGCCACCAAGCGTCTGTCGACCTTACTTTTTGAAGCGCGGAAAAAGATTAAAAAGGATCTTCAAAACCACCACTTTGGCTCGCTGGTAATTCATACCCTATGTTGTGCCTCAGATGGGAAGAGGAAGAGTATAAGGCAAAGTGTATAAAGAACAAAGCCAACAGAAATACCGATGAAGCCAATCGTGCGTGCGTACACTCTGGAGGGTCGAAATCTGCCGGAACGCTTCGTCTTGAGTTCATTCAACAATTTGGTCGTCCACCCACCTTTATGGAAATGAATGACATGATGCACAAGTATGCAGATTCCGGTGAATGGACGGGGGCAAGGGCGCAAGAAGTTTCGGTAAGTATTTATATATATTATTTATTATTTATTTCTTATAACATTATTTTTTAAACATTATAATTATATTTAAACATTTTAATTAATTAATTATAATTATTTTTTAATTTATTGTAGAGGTTGACGCAAATTTGGGCTGAAGAATATAATGCAAACCAACTACGACTACCACCTCATAGGCGAGATAATGAGGAGGTTCGTCGAAACAAGATGTCGTTGGCTTTTGTTAAGAATGCTGGTGGTGCGACTCGAGGTCGCAAATTCGCTGCTGGGTGTACATCTTCTTTATATGCAAGTGACCCAACTGATTTGAGAGATGTCACTTACACATCTTCATCTTCATCTAGTACAGGACGCTCTCGTCCAGCTCAAAGACAGGAAACCGATGATGAGTATGAAGCGCGAATGAGGGCCACGTATCGAGAAGAATTCCGCGATGAGTACGAAGCAACATTTGATCAGCGGGTGGACCAACGGGTCCAACATGTATTGCAGGAATTCTTTGCGCAGCAGAGGGCGCCGGCGCCGGCGGGGGTTGGATCATCATCTCAGGGATCGGCAGGACAAAATCAAAATGCCGGTGAACAAGAATATCGACCGGATTTGAATAGCATGGTCAATTTGAATCAGCTGCCGGAGTACCGAGAGGGTGATCCAGTACTGAGTATGAGCATAGAGGATATGAGTCAAATGCTTAATGAACCAATTCATTTACAATTTTTTGATCCTGTTGGGCAAACAAGTGGAAGCAGTAGTGGCGGAAGCGGTAGAAATAATCAACAAACTGCTTTCACCGAATACCATCGACAGAGATCATCAAATCCATATCAACAAGACTTCATAATCCCACATGACAACCCCAATCAACCCCAAGACAACTTCTTCCCGAATCAAGCCAGCTTTGATCCCAATCAAGCCCCAATTAACTTCGTTCATAGGCCTGTGGTGTTGGAACAAAATTGATTTGAAAATGTTTGCCCCTAAATCTATAAAGGTTTTGATGATAACAAAGTATTAATAAACAATTGGAAGGACTAAAAATTTATTTTAAGTGCGCAGATATAAGCATCAGACAAGCTCTGAGTGAAGCTCAGAGGATGTGAATTCAGAAGTTCATAAGTGCTCAGAAGATGTTGGACTTCAGAAGTTACAACATTCAGAGGATGAAGACTTCAGAACCTCTTAAGTGACTACTAGCTTCATCAAACTCTGAAGAGCTTCTTGAAATCTGTGAAGATTCCCTTTGTTAGTCAACTCTTCTACCAATGAAGAAAAGGACCTTTCAAGCCTGATCAGTTCAGCTACTCTCGCTTTGTCTGACCTAACTTGAGAACGTGGGTCTTCAGTTTTGTTAGCTGAATAAGGAAAGTCCACTCTGCAGTAGTCAAAGTACCTGAAACTCTTTCTTAGTTTTGGATACAACCAAACTGCATCAAGACTGACTGGTTGAAGACAAAAGATTATCAACTCCAACGGTTCTTTTTGCAACGACTCTTTTCTGGTGGTATATATACTAGAAGAATCAGCTACAACACATATGATATTATCAAGAATTGATCGTACGCTAAACAAACTCTGAATTCTGTGTATACAAGCTCTGAACCTCTTATCAAGTGTTTTTGCACTTTAGTCAAATACTCTGTACTATTTGTATTTGCTCTCTTTAGGTTCATCTAAGAGCATTTGTATATCTCCATATACTTTACTATTACTTGAGGAAACTTAAGCTTGTGTGCTTAAGTGTGAAGTCTTAAGCTTGTGTGCTTGAGCATTGTTGAGAAGTCTCTTGCTTGTGTGCTTGAGCAGGTGTAATCTTGTGTGATTATAGTGAAATCCCTTGGAAGTGCAAGGGGACTGGACTACTCTCGTTTTGTGAGAGGAACCAGTATAAATTGCTTGTGTGTTTTCTCTCTCTCTCTTGTTATTATTTGTGTTATTTATCCGCTGCTAACGTAGTTGAGTTAAGAACTTGAAAAAGTTTTAACTTAGCGAAAACACAATTCAACCCCCCCCCTTCTTGTGTTTTCACACCTTCAATTGGTATCTAGAGCTCTGGTCTGTTACTTTCACTTAACAGTGAGACAGTAAAGATCTTGTGAGAACACTATGTCTGGAGGAGACGATAGTAGCACTAGAACAACCGGTGAAGAGGCCAGTGGAGCTGGTGGTGGTCCTAGAAATGCTTTTGGTTATGACTACTTGAGTAATGAATCACATGAACATAGTGGCAACAAAAAAGCCCCTATATTCAATGGTGATGCTTCATTATTTGAGTGGTGGAAAGAGAGATTGTATAGCAATATTACTGCTATTGATCATGAGTTGTGGGATTTGGTTGAGTTGGGAGTAACTTTTGAAAACTTAAATGAACATGGAAGGTTGTCCATTGAGCATAGAAAGTTACTCACACCAGCTAACTTAAAAACCTACACTAAGCATCATAGAGTAAAGGACATTGTTGTTGGTGCTATTAGACATGAGGATTATGTCAGAATAGAGAACAAGTCTACTGCTAAATCTATCTTTGATTCTATGTGTGCTACCTATGATGGTAATGAAAAGGTTCAAGAGGCTAAAGCTAGTCTTTTGATAAGGCAATATGAACTATTCACTATGCAACAAGATGAAAACATTGAGACTATGTTTACAAGGTTTCAAATCCTTGTATCTGGTCTTAAAGCTCTTAAGAGAAGTTATTCCACCTATGACCATGTTCAGAAGATTCTGAGAAGTCTTCCTATTGCTTGGAGACCCAAGGTCACTGCAATAGAGGAAGCTCAAAATCTCAAGACTCTGAGTCTTGAAGCTCTGATAAGCAATCTCAGAAGCCATGAGATGGTTCTGGATGCTGACTCAGAAACTAAGAAGAAGTCCAAGTCAGTGGCTTTACAGTCAACAAGGACTACTTCTAAGGCTCTTAAGACTCAGCTTCTTGATATTGAAGAAGAATCTTCTGCTGATGGTCAAGAGGATGAGATGAATGAGGATGAGTTTGCTTTATTCACCAAGTTTCAGCAATGGAACAGATTTAACAAAAGAAATTTCAGAGGTAACAGCTCCAGAAATTTTGTCAGCAAAAAGGATGATCAGAAGAACTGCTTCAACTGTAAGAAGCCAGGACACTTTATTGCTGATTGTCCAGAAATGTCTGCTAAAGACAAAAGCAAAAGATACAGCTCAAAGAAGCAACAATTCAAGAGTAAATTGAGAAAGAGTCTGATGGCTACCTTTGAAGAGATATCATCTGAGGAAGAAGTTGAGGAAGAAGAAGAGGCAAATCTAGCCCTGATGGCTTCAGCTGACTCAGATGCAGACTCAGACGATGAATCAGAATCAGAATCAGATTCTGAAGTAACTGATGAGGTATTTTCTGACTGCTCTAAATCTCAACTTATAACTGCACTTAACAAGGTCATTGAGAAACATCTCAGAGTGTTAAGTAAACAAAAAGTTTTACAAGAAAAGCTTAACACTCTGACTGAACAAGCAGAACACTTTCAAGGCCTGTATCAAGAAACTCTGAATAGAGTAAATGACTTTGAAAAGGGTTGTGCTGTTTGTCACAAACCTATTGATGAGCAGGAAATAGCTCTTCAACAGTTTGTGCATCTCAACCTTGGTAAGAGCAAAGCTGCTAATCTTGTTTATAATGTCATGAGACATAGAGGAGAGGGACTTGGCTATGAATATGGTAGAACATATTCAAAGCTGAAGACCTCTGCCAAAAAGGTTGGAAAATCTTGGGTTTATTATGTTGTTCCACAAAGTGAAGAGGAAAAGAATCTTGGTAATGTTGAAAATAACAAAAATGATCTGAGTGATTTAGAAGCTGACAGCTCAGAGGAACCTAGTTTCTCAGGATCTGGAAAGAAAAGTTCAGAAGATAGAAGTTGTTCAGAACCTGAGAACATCAGTTCAGAAGTTCTGAAAGCTTCAACATCTGAAACTTCAAATTCTGAATCCAAAGGAACATCAGTACCTGAAGCTAGTCAATCTAAAAGATCAGAAGTTTTTAAAAGAAAAAATTCAAACTCCAAATCTCAGATGAAGTACAAGACTCAGATTATTTATGATTCTAGAGTAAGTAGATATAATCAATCAGAACATGGGATTGATGATAAATACAAACCCTGGAATCATAAACAATCCAAATCTTGGAACAATAACAGATTTCAAACAAAGAAAAGATTTCAAAAAGGTTATTATTCCAAACCAAGATCTTTCTCTAACACTAGACAACATAGTAAGCATGTATGGACTAACAAGCGTGGACCCAGAAGATGGGTACCAAAAGCTGAAATAATGTATCATTCAGATTTACCAACTAGGAAAGGATATGTCCTACCTAGAATGTGGAAACAAGTCTTATGCAAAGGAAGAAGGGCTTATGTCCTAGACCAATGGCTGACAAGTTCTCAAGTTAACAATCAGAACTTGATAAATGAAGAGGAAGAATATTGGGATGACTTTATCATTAACCTTGATGAAGAGTTCTATCGCAATGATTAAAGTTGTTTCTCATACAGCCTGCCACTCAAAGAAATATCATGAAACACTCATGGTATCTGGATAGTGGATGTTCAAGGCATATGACTGGTGACAAACAACTATTTTCTAAGCTGATTATGAAAGAAGGAGGATCTGTTGGCTTTGGAGGAAATCAAAAAGGAAAGATAATAGGTACAGGTACAGTAGGTAATTCTTCCCTATCTATTAATGATGTTTGGTTAGTTGATGGACTCAAACATAACCTATTGAGCATAAGTCAATTTTGCGACAATGGTTATGTAGTTGTCTTTAATAAGGAATCATGTACTGTGTCTAAACAATCTGATAACTCCATTATATTCAAAGGTCTGAGAAAGAACAATGTTTATAAAATTAATCTTTCTGATTTGAATGAACAAAAAGTGATGTGTCTTTTGACCTTGAGTGAAGAAAAATGGATCTGGCATAAGAGGTTAGGCCATGCTAACTGGAGGTTAATCTCTAAGCTTAGCAAGCTTGACCTTGTCAGAGGTTTACCTTAAATCAAATATCACTCAAACACACTTTGTGGTTCATGTCAAAAAGGAAAGATTACAAAATCTTCTTTTCAACCTAAGAACATTGTCTCTACCTCAAGACCATTGGAACTTCTTCACATTGATCTTTTTGGGCCAGTTCAAACTGCCTCCATCAATGGAAAGAAGTATGGGTTAGTAATTGTTGATGATTACAGTAGATGGACTTGGGTAAAATTCCTAAGAACAAAAGATGAAGCTTATGATGAGTTTAGCATCTTCTGCAAACAAATTCAAAATGAAAAAGGCTACACTATTTTAAAAGTTAGAAGTGATCATGGTGGAGAATTTGAAAATGAACCTTTTGAAAACTTTTGTGAAAAATATGGCATTCTGCATGAATTCTCTTCTCCTAGAACTCCTCAACAAAATGGGGTTGTAGAAAGGAAGAATAGAACTCTGCAAGAAATGGCCAGAACCATGATGCATGAAACAAATGTAGCAAAGTTTTTATGGGCAGAAGCTGTAAACACAGCATGTTACGTTCAAAATAGAATCTATATCAGATCTAAGTTGAACAAAACTTCTTATGAGTTGTTCAAAGGAAGAAAACCTGATATTTCTTATTTTCATCAGTTTGGATGTACATGTTATATCTTAAACAATAAAGTCCATCTAAAGAAATTTGATGCTAGAGGTTATAAGGGTATCTTTATAGGATACTCTGAACGCTCAAAAGCATACAGACTGTATATTTCTGAAACACACACTGTGGAAGAAAGTATGCATGTCAAATTTGATGACAAAGAGCCTGACCAAGTGTCAGAGCTTGTGGAAGGTTTGTCTAGATTTCAGGTATCAGAGGATCAATATTCAGATATTCCAAACTACTCAGAACATCCATTCTCTGAAGAACCTCTGAATGAAATAGTTCCTACAGACTCTGAACAACAAAGAGCTGAAGCAACTGCTGAACCTGATGTTGATGAGTCTGAAGATGATGAGCCCCCAAGAAATACTTTCAAATACAAATCATCACATCCAGAGGAACTGATCTTAGGCAACAAGGATAGTCCAAGGAAGACAAGATCTCAACTAAGAAATGAGGAATCTTTAGTTGGTCTTATCTCAATGATGGAACCTTCAAAGATTGATGAAGCTCTGAAAGATGATGCTTGGATTGTAGCAATGCAAGAAGAGCTGAATCAATTTCAAAGGAATGATGTGTGGACTCTAGTGCCTAAACCTTCACACAAGAACATTATTGGAACAAAATGGGTATTCAGAAACAAGCTGAATGAGCAAGGTGAAGTGGTAAGAAACAAGGCTAGATTGGTTGCACAAGGTTATAGTCAACAAGAGGGGATTGACTATACTGAAACCTTTGCACCAGTTGCTAGACTTGAAGCAATCAGGTTACTTCTATCTTATGCTGTTAATCATGGAATAACCTTGTATCAGATGGATGTTAAAAGTGCCTTCTTAAATGGTTTCATTTCTGAAGAAGTGTATGTTAAGCAACCTCCTGGTTTTGAAGATGTCTCAAACCCAGAACATGTTTTTAAACTGAAGAAATCACTGTATGGTCTGAAACAAGCTCCAAGAGCTTGGTATGATAGACTCAGTAATTTCCTTCTTGAAAAAGGTTTTGAGAAAGGAAAGGTTGACTGCACACTCTTTAGAAAAACAACCAAAGAAGACATTTTAATCATTCAAATTTATGTTGATGATATTATTTTTGGTTCAACTAATGCTGCTTTGTGCAAGAATTTTTCTAAGATAATGCAGGATGAATTTGAAATGAGCATGATGGGAGAGTTGAAGTTCTTTCTTGGAATTCAAATTAATCAGAAGAAGGAAGGAACTTATGTTCATCAATCAAAATACACCAAGGAACTTCTGAAGAAATTCAATCTAGATGACTGCAAGATAATGAACACTCCTATGCATTCAACTACCAACATGAGCAAGTCAGATGATGAAGGAAAAGTAGATCAAAAAGTCTACAGAGGTATGATTGGTTCCTTACTCTATCTGACAGCCTCTAGACCAGATATTTTATTCAGTGTATGCTTATGTGCAAGATTCCAGTCAGATCCCAGAGAATCTCATCTTACTGCTGTAAAGAGAATCTTTAGGTATCTGAAAGGAACAACTAATCTTGGACTTCTCTATAATAAATCCAATGATTATGTGCTAAATGGATTCTGTGATGCTGACTATGCTGGAGATAAAATTGAAAGAAAATCCACAAGTGGCAATTGTCAATTTGTTGGTGAAAACCTTATCTCCTGGGCTAGTAAGAGACAAACTACTATAGCTTTGTCTACAGCAGAAGCAGAATACATTTCAGCAGCTAAGTGTTGTACACAACTACTCTGGCTAAAATATCAGTTAGAAGATTATCAGGTAAGCAGTAACAATATTCCTTTATATTGTGACAATACTGCAGCTATTCATTTATCTAAAAATCCTATCCTACACTCTAGAGCCAAACATATTGAAATTAAACACCATTTTATCAGAGATTATGTTCAGAGAGGCATTATAGATATTAAGTTTGTTGATACTGAAAATCAATGGGCTGACATATTTACTAAAGCCTTACCTGTTGAAAGATTTGATTTTATTAAGAAACATCTGAACATGTTTTCAATCTCTGAATGAAAATTTTTTTTGGGCTTTTAAAGTGTAAGAGGTTAAGTATATCAGAACTTATGACTCAGAACATCTGAAACACAAGCTCTGAAGTACTTAACTCTGATAGAGAATTTTAAATATCTCAGAGGCTCTGAACTATTTAAGTGGGAAACGATTAGTATTCACTGCTGAACAGTTGTCCATTAAAATAGCAGTTACCGAGTAAATTTCTGCACGTGGTCTACGTGTGTCAGGTAGTGGGTGGTTAATGATGATTTTTGGTATTCAACTTTCTGTCAATTAGCGTAACTTCCCAAATTTGCCATTTTTGTGTTAACTGTATTCATTTAAATAAACTTACACAATACACTTGCACACTATTCACTTTCACAACCTACACTTTCATATTCTCTCTAAACCTCCAACACACTTTCTTTCTCTCTCGTTAGTTTCCAAACCCTACCCTAATCTTCAACAATGGCTGGACCTTCGTCATCTTCTTCAACAAAGATTCCACCTTTTATGTTCAAGAACCTTCAGATTGTTGGGAACGAGATGGAATTCCCAGAATCTGAACTCACGTTTCTGTCAGAGAAGATAGTTGATTTCGACAGTTTGAAAGCGAATGGTTTCGACGTTAAGCCGTACTTTATCACTCAAGGTTGGGATAAGTACTTCGACATGCTTAACGGTCCTATCTACCCAGATTTGTTGAAGAAATTCTGGATGAAGGCAAAGGTGTTTGACAAGCATGAAGCTAAGAAGGAAGAGCTTGCTGCAATAGAAAGGGATCCTAGTCTGAAGGGTAAAACTAGGAAGGAAATGGGTCTTCTGGAATATACAGGTGTTCAGATTAGGTCTAACATCTGTGGAATGAATATGAGTCTCTCGCCCATTCATTTCAATGCTCTTCTAGGTCTGCCTAACTCTGGGATAGAGTTAGATGTTTTCGAAAAGGATACAAGATACAGAGATGATCTTCTGCATCTCATCTGCACAGACTTCTCCTTAAAAGGGAAAGTAAAGGGATTGACTGATGAATGTAGAGTTCTCTTCAAAATAATCTTAGCAACTATCAGTCCAAGGGTTGGTGGGACTGATACAATCTCCTGGACTCATCGTCATCTGCTGTATTTCCTTTTAACAGAAAAGAAGGTAAATCTTGGAGATTATTTCTTTGAAAGGATATGTGAAGCTGTTTTTGCAAGTAAATCTCAGAGGAAAACTACTATAGTTTATCCTAGGTTGTTGTCAGATCTTCTGCATCAGGGTCATGTTGTTCAGAACTTAAAGAAATTTCACCCAGAACTTGTAGAGAAGAAGTTCACTCCTGAAATTCTACATGCTGGTTTTCTTACTAAGATGCGTCTTATTGCATCTAAGCCTATTGCACCTCCACAAGAGCTTTCTGCTAAACTTGAAGATCGTCTATATGTGGATGGATATCCAGTAATTTCAGAAGCTGATGCTGAGCACATCATTCAGGATTATTTGGAAGTGCTCAAACAAGAGGGATTCGTTGTTGATAGGAGTATGGTCCCTCCAGCTCCTGTAAACATGTATAATCCTACAAGGAGACCTAAGAGAAAGGTTGTTTCTCAAGCTGATCAACCTAAGCCAGATCTTTTGGCTCAGAAGAAGATTAAGGTGGAGAAAGCTGATGCTGAACAGAGAACAAAGAAGAAGCATGAAGAAACTGCAAACAAGGCTGCTGAAGGTGCTTCCAAAAAGCCTATTGTTGTTGAGGTAGACAGTTCATCTGAAGAATCTACGTCTGAAGATGAAACTGAATCAGATGAAGAGACTATTGCTGCCAAACTTCGTAGAAGACCTGTTCCTGTTCCTAAAGGCAAAGGTAAGTCTTCTAAGTTTGTCTTTAATGAAACTGAGATTGGAATAGGTTATACCAAACCTCTTAAAACTATACTTCCTGAACCCACTATCATTCTAACCTCTGATAACCCTCTGTCTGAACTAGAAAAACATCTTAGTCCAGACCCTCTGAATAATCAAACCTTCACCCAGAAATCTTCATCATCCCCTAAACCACAATCACCTCAACCCCAATCACAAAAAGAAACTCCTACCCTTCCATCATCTGAACCACAATCACATATTCCAATCACTGAACCAACCTCTCCCACAAAACAATCCTCTCCACATAAATCTCCTGAACCAACAATTGAACATATTTATCCTGAATCAACCTCTAACATCTCATCATCTGAATCAACCCCTGCACCAAATCCTAACCCAAATGCTGAACACGCTTCTCCTGAGCGTATTCATACTTGTGCCCCCAAGTCTTCAGAGGCAGAAGTTGTTATTATTGACAACCCTGTTACTGAAACACCCAACCTCTCTACCATTCCCTATCCTTCACCCTCATCATCTAACCCCTTTAGCAATCTATCCACTCAGTTTCATGATGACTTGCTTAGATTATCTCAGATAAAGGACAGGTTCTTAGTTTGTCCCTCTGATGTGGATATAGAGGTGTCAAGAATTAAGGCAAGGATTTGCAATGCCTTGGATGATGCTGCTGAAGAGATTAAGGCTGTTGTTGGTAAGAGGGATCTAGATGTGATAAGCTTCATGAAGGACAGTTTGGCTAGGGCTGAGTTGAAAAGGTTGACGTGCTTCAATCATGAAGAATCTGAACGTGCTAAGCTGGATGCACTTGCTGCTGCTGAACAACGTCTGAACGCTTTCAAAGTCATCTGGATAGACTCCAAGCTGTTTCAGAGTCTTGAAGCTCAGAGGTCTGAGTCTGAAAGGTTAGAAGAAGCTGCTGCAAGAGTTGCCCAGTTGGCAAATGAGTTGCAACTAGAGGACATTTCAGAAGATGATGTGCTGGCTTCTCAGAACCAAGAGGATGTGCTGATGATTGACTATCCAAAGGAAGGTGAACCCTCTGATAAAGGCAAGGCACCTTTGGTTGAAGAACAAGTGCCTATGGTTGAAGATCAAGCTCCTGTGGTGGTTAATCAGTTGCAGATCTTTCAAGAAGCCCTGAGGGAACAGCAGGAAGGTTTGGAAAGGCAAAGAGCTGCTCACCAGACATTGGAAACCAAGGTGGATGGTTTAGTTTCCAATGTGGGATCCTTGAATGACAAATTTGACCAACTCTTAGCTTTCCTTAAGAAACCCTAGGATTCTATGCACATTTTCTTTATGTTTTTGCTTATGTTTTGCTTGATTGTTTTCTTTTGTTTTCTGAACTTGTTATTTTTGTCTAAACAACTTCTTTTGTCAGTTATGTGATCTGTTATAATTTTTTTTTTTGTGCAAACTTTCTCTGTTAAATAAGACCATAAGAACACAAGATGCTTTTAAAACGAAATTTTTATTAATGCTCTAACCATGTTGAGTACATTGGTAAAAAGAAAAGGAAAAAGACAACCTAATCCTAATCAGATGGATAATACTCAGAAGAAATCTCAGATTTCTCCTCAGCATCCTCTGATGAAATTTATATGGGATCTGGGTTTTGTTCTTCTTCTTCTTCTTCTTGTTCCTCTTCTGGAACATAGCTAGCCAAGAACTCAACATAGTCAGCATCATCTTCATTCTCTTCAGCTTCAGAATCTGATGAGATGATTATTATCTCAGCTTCTTGTGGTTTCTTGTTGTCTTCTTTATTTTTTCTCATCTTCTTCGCGTTTTTCGTCTTCTTTCTTTCTCCGAAACTCTGCAATGCGTGTACTGAACCTTCTCATTCTTCCTAATCTTTCTTGATTAACTCGTTTATTCTTATTTTTACTTGAAGAAGGCATGTTAACTCGATTACCTTTTTATAAACTCTTTAGCGCGTTGTTTTTTGTTTTGAAATAAATTCACCTTTGTAACAACCACTATTCTTCTTTGACTATCTTGGTTATATAACTTTGTTTTAACTTTTTGATAATGACAAAAGGGGGAGTAGTTACGCATTAATTGATAAGTGATAAGTTCAAAAACTGAAACCACGCTTTTATGCTTTTATCTCGCTTTTATCCGTTAAGTTAAAAGTTGTTACTTTTAAAGTTGTTTTACGTATTTCAATGCGGAGACTAAGTTAGTTGAAACTAAAATAAATTTCATAAGTAAGGATAAGTTAAGAGTGCAATTTTAACTTAGCCTTATGAGACTTAGGGGGAGAGCTTGCAAACCTCTCACTCTGAAGAAAGATATGAAACTTGTTTTATTTCAAATTATCTTAATCTTATACTAAATTAAATATCATGGATAGAACTTAAAGTTTTGGCTTTAAGGAGTATCAATCTTAGGGGGAGCTTGCAAACCTCATAAACCTAAGAGAATTTAACAACAATTGTCAATTAATACTTATGTTTGTCATCATCAAAAAGGGGGAGATTGTGTTGGAACAAAATTGATTTAAAAATGTTTGCCCCTAAATATATAAAGGTTTTGATGATAACAAAGTATTAATTAACAATTGGAAGGACTAAAAATTTATTTTAAGTGTGCAGATATAAGCATCATATAAGCTCTGAGTGAAGTTCAGAGGATGTGAATTCAGAAGTTCACAAGCGCTCAGAAGATGTTAGACTTCAGAAGGTTACAACGTTCAGAGGATGAAGACTTCAGAACTTCTTGTCTGTCTACAAGCTTCATCAAACTCTGAAGATCTCTTTGAAAGCTGTGAAGATTCCCTTTGCTAGTCAACTCTTCTACCAATGAAGAAAAGGACCTTTCAAGCCTGATCAGTTCAGCTACCTCTGTTCTGTCTGTCCTAACTTGAGAACGTGGGTCTTCAGTTTTGTTAGCTGAATAAGGAAAGTCTTCTCTGCAGTAGTCAAAGTACCTGAAACTCTTTCTTAGTTTTGGATACAACCAAACTGCATCAAGACAGACTGCTTGAAGACAAAAGGTTATCAACTCCAACGGTTCTTTTTGCAACGACTCTTTTCTAGTGGTATATATACTAGAAGATTCAGCTACAACCAATATATAGACAATTATCAAGAATTGAACGTGCGCTGAACAAACTCTGAACTCTGTGATATACAAGCTCTGAACCTCTATCAAGTGTTTTTGCACTTCAGCCAAATACTCTGTACTATTTGTATTTGCTCTCTTTAGGTTCATCTAAGAGCATTTGTATATTTTTATATACTTTACTATTTACTTGAGGAAACTTAAGCTTGTGTGCTTAAGTGTGAAACTTAAGCTTGTGTGCTTAAGTGTGAAGTCTTAAGCTTGTGTGCTTGAGCATTGTTGAGAAGTCTCTTGCTTGTGTGCTTGAGCAGGTGTAATCTTGTGTGATTATAGTGAACTCCCTTGGAAGTGCAAGGGGACTGGACTACTCTCGTTTTGTGAGAGGAACCAGTATAAATTGCTTGTTTGATCTCTCTCTCTCTATCTTGCGATTTATTGTGTTATTTTTCCGCTGCTAACATAGTTGAGTTAAAGAACTTGAAAAAGTTTTAACTTACCTAAAACACAATTCAACCCCCCCCTTCTTGTGTTTTCACACCTTCAATTGGCATCAGAGCACCTGGTCTGTTACTTTCACTTAACAGTGAGACAGTAAAGATCTTGTGAGAACACTATGTCTGGAGGAGATGATAGTAGTACTAGAACAACCGGTGAAGCCGGTAATGCCAGTGGTGCTGGTGGTGGTCCTAGAAATGCTTTTGGTTTTGACTACTTAAGTAATGAATCACATGAACATAGTGGCAACAGAAAAGCCCCTATATTCAATGGTGATGCTTCATTATTTGAGTGGTGGAAAGAGAGACTGTATAGCAATATTACTGCTATTGATCATGAGTTGTGGGATTTGGTTGAGTTGGGAGTAACTTTTGAAAACTTAAATGAACATGGAAGGTTGTCCATTGAGCATAGAAAGTTACTCACACCAGCTAACTTAAAAATCTACACTAAGCATCATAGAGTAAAGGACATTGTTGTTGGTGCTATTAGACATGAAGATTATGTCAGAATAGAGGACAAGTCTACTGCTAAATCTATCTTTGATTCTATGTGTGCTACCTATGATGGAAATGAAAAGGTTCAAGAGGCTAAGGCTAGTCTTTTGATAAGGCAATATGAACTTTTCACTATGCAACAAGATGAAAACATTGAGACTATGTTTACAAGGTTTCAAATCCTTGTATCTGGTCTTAAAGCTCTTAAGAGAAGTTATTCTACCTATGATCATGTTCAGAAGATTCTGAGAAGTCTTCCTATTGCTTGGAGACCCAAGGTCACTGCAATAGAGGAAGCTCAAAATCTCAAGACTCTGAGTCTTGAAGCTCTGATAAGCAATCTCAGAAGCCATGAGATGGTTCTGGATGCTGACTCAGAAACTAAGAAGAAGTCTAAGTCAGTGGCTTTACAGTCAACTAAGACTACTTCTAAGGCTCTTAAGACTCAGCTTCTTGATATTGAAGAAGAATCTTCTGCTGATGGTCAAGAGGATGAGATGAATGAGGATGAGTTTGCTTTGTTCACCAAGTTTCAGCAATGGAACAGATTTAACAAAAGAAATTTCAGAGGTAATAGCTCCAGAAATTTTGTCAGCAAAAAGGATGATCAGAAGAACTGCTTCAACTGTAAGAAGCCAGGACACTTTATTGCTGATTGTCCAGAAATGTCTGCTAAAGACAAAAGCAAAAGATATAGCTCAAAGAAGCAACAATTCAAGAGCAAATTGAGAAAGAGTCTGATGGCTACCTTTGAAGAGCTATCATCTGAGGAAGAAGTTGAGGAAGAAGAAGAAGCAAATCTAGCCCTGATGGCTTCAACTGACTCAGATGTAGACTCAGACGATGAATCAGAATCAGATTCAGAAGTAACTGATGAGGTATTTTCTGACTGTTCTAAATCTCAACTTATAACTGCACTTAACAAGGTCATTGAGAAACATCTCAGAGTGTTAAGTAAACAAAAAGTTTTACAAGATAACCTTAACACTCTGACTGAACAAGCAGAACATTTTCAAGGTCTATATCAAGAAACTCTGAATAGAGTAAATGATCTTGAAAAGGGTTGTGCTGTGTGTCACAAACCTACTGATGAGCAAGAAATGGCTCTTCAACAGTTTGTGCATCTCAACCTTGGTAAGAGCAAAGCTGCTAATCTTGTTTATAATGTCATGAGACATAGAGGAGAGGGAGTTGGCTATGAATATGGTAGAACATATTCAAAGCTAAAGACCTATCCCAAAAAGGTTGGAAAATCTTGGGTTTACTATGTTGTACCTCAGAGTGAAGAAGGAAAGAAATTTGGTACTCTGGAAGATGAGGATAATAATCTGAGAGATTTGGGAAATGACAACTCAGAGGAACCAAGTTCCTCAGGATCTGGGAAGAAAAGCTCAGAAGATAAAAGCTATTCAGAACTTGACAGTATTAGTTCAGATGTTCTGAAAGTTTCAAAATCTGAGGCTTCAACTTCTAGAACCAGAGGAATTCTAGTTCATGAGAAAAGTCAACCTAAAGGCTCAGAAGTTTTTAAAAGAAAGTCAAACCTCAAACCTCAGAGGCAACATAGGACTAAGGTTATTTATGATTCTAGAGTCAGTAAATATAACCAGTCAAATCAATGGACTGGTGATAAATACAAACTCTGGGAGCATAAACAATCCAAGTCCTGGAATAATAACAGAACTCAAACTAAGAACCATTTTCAAAAGAGTTATTATTCCAAACCAAAATCTTTCTCTCACACTCAACAACACAGTAAGCATTTGTGGACTAACAAGTGTGGACCCAGAAGATGGGTACCAAAAGCTGAAATTATGTATCATTCAGATTTACCAACTAGGAAAGGATATGTCCTACCTAGAGTATGGAAACAAGTCCTATGCAAAGGAAGAAGGGCTTATGTCCTTGACCAATGGCTGACAAATTCTCAAGTTAACAATCAGAACTTGATAAATGAAGAGGAAGAATATTGGGATGACTTTATCATTAACTGTTATAAAGAGTTCCACCGTAGTGATTAAAGTTGTTTCTCATACAGCCTATCACTCAAAGAAGTATCATGAATCATTCATGGTATCTGGATAGTGGGTGTTCAAGGCACATGACTGGTGACAAACAACTGTTTTCCAAGCTAACCATGAAGGAAGGAGGTTCTGTTGGCTTTGGAGGTAATCAGAAAGGAAAGATAATAGGTACAGGTACAGTAGGTAATTCTTCCCTATCTATTAATGATGTTTGGTTAGTTGATGGACTTAAACATAATCTATTGAGCATAAGTCAATTTTGCGACAATGGTTATGTAGTTGTCTTTAATAAGGAATCATGTACTGTATCTAAACAATCTGATAACTCCATTATATTCAAAGGTCTGAGAAAGAACAATGTTTATAAAGTTAATCTTTCTGATTTGAATGAACAAAAAGTGATGTGTCTTTTAACCTTGAGTGAAGAAAAATGGATCTGGCATAAGAGGTTAGGCCATGCTAACTGGAGGTTAATCTCTAAGCTTAGCAAGCTTGACCTTGTCAGAGGTTTACCTAAAATCAAGTATCACTCAAACACACTTTGTGGTTCATGTCAAAAAGGAAAGATTACAAAATCTTCTTTTAAACCTAAGAACATTGTCTCTACCTCAAGACCATTGGAACTTCTTCACATTGATCTTTTTGGACCAGTTAACACTGCTTCAATCAATGGAAAGAAGTATGGATTAGTAATTGTTGATGATTACAGTAGATGGACTTGGGTAAAATTCCTTAGAACAAAGGATGAAGCTTATGATGAGTTTAGCATCTTCTGCAAACAAATTCAAAATGAAAAAGGCTACACTATTTTAAAAGTTAGAAGTGATCATGGTGGAGAATTTGAAAATGAACCTTTTGAAAACTTTTGTGAAAAATATGGCATTCTGCATGAATTCTCTTCTCCTAGAACTCCTCAACAAAATGGGGTTGTGGAAAGGAAGAATAGAACTCTGCAAGAAATGGCCAGAACCATGATGCATGAAACTAATGTAGCAAAGTTTTTATGGGCAGAAGCTGTAAACACAGCATGTTATGTTCAAAATAGAATCTATATCAGATCTAAGTTGAACAAAACTGCTTATGAATTGTTCAATGGAAGGAAGCCTGATATTTCTTATTTTCATCAGTTTGGATGTACATGTTATATCTTAAACAACAAAGTCCATCTAAAGAAATTTGATGCTAGAGGTTATAAGGGTATCTTTATAGGATACTCTGAACGCTCAAAAGCATACAGACTGTATATTTCTGAAACACACACTGTGGAAGAAAGTATGCATGTCAAATTTGATGACAAAGAGCCTGACCAAGTGTCAGAGCTTGTGGAAGGTTTGTCTAGATTTCAGGTATCAGAGGATCAATATTCAGATATTCCAAACTACTCAGAACATCCATTCTCTGAAGAACCCCTGAATACAACAGTTCCTACAGACTCTGAACAACCAAGATCTGAAGCATCTGCTGAACCTGATGTTGTTGAGTCTGAAGATGATGAGCCCCCAAGAAATACCTTCAAATACAAATCATCACATCCAGAGGAACTGATATTAGGCAACAAGGACAGTCCAAGAAAGACAAGATCTCAACTGAGAAATGAGGAATCTTTAGTTGGTCTTATTTCAATGATGGAACCTTCAAAGATTGATGAAGCTCTGAAGGATGATGCTTGGATTGTAGCAATGCAAGAAGAGCTGAATCAATTCCAAAGGAATGATGTATGGACTCTAGTGCCTAAACCTTCACACAAGAACATTATTGGAACAAAATGGGTATTCAGAAACAAGCTGAATGAACAAGGTGAAGTGGTAAGGAACAAGGCTAGATTGGTTGCACAAGGTTATAGTCAACAAGAGGGGATTGACTATACTGAAACCTTTGCACCAGTTGCTAGACTTGAAGCAATCAGGTTACTTCTATCTTATGCTGTTAATCATGGAATAACCTTATATCAGATGGATGTTAAAAGTGCCTTCTTAAATGGTTTTATTTCTGAAGAAGTGTATGTCAAGCAACCTCCTGGTTTTGAAGATGTCTCAAATCCAGAACATGTTTTCAAACTGAAGAAATCACTGTATGGTCTGAAACAAGCTCCCAGAGCTTGGTATGATAGACTCAGTAATTTCCTTCTTGAAAAGGGTTTTGAAAAAGGAAAGGTTGACTGCACACTCTTTAGAAAAACAACCAAAGAAGACATTTTAATTATTCAAATTTATGTTGATGATATTATTTTTGGTTCAACTAATGCTGCTTTGTGCAAGAATTTTTCTAAGATAATGCAGGATGAATTTGAAATGAGCATGATGGGAGAGTTGAAGTTCTTTCTTGGAATTCAAATCAATCAGAAGAAGGAAGGAACTTATGTTCATCAATCAAAATACACTAAAGAACTTCTGAAGAAATTCAATCTAGATGACTGCAAGATTATGAATACTCCTATGCATCCAACTACCAACATGGGCAAGTCAGATGATGAAGGAAAGGTAGATCAAAAGGTCTACAGAGGTATGATTGGTTCCTTACTCTATCTGACAGCCTCTAGACCAGATATTTTATTCAGTGTTTGCTTATGTGCAAGATTCCAGTCAGATCCCAGAGAATCTCATCTTACTGCTGTAAAGAGAATCTTTAGGTATCTGAAAGGAACAACTAATCTTGGACTTCTCTATAAGAAATCCAATGATTATGTGCTAAATGGATTCTGTGATGCTGACTATGCTGGAGATAAAATTGAAAGAAAATCCACAAGTGGCAATTGTCAATTTGTTGGTGAAAACCTTATCTCCTGGGCTAGTAAAAGACAAACTACTATAGCTTTGTCTACAGCAGAAGCAGAATACATTTCAGCAGCTAAGTGTTGCACACAACTACTCTGGCTAAAATATCAGTTAGAAGATTATCAGGTAAGCAGTAACAATATTCCTTTATATTGTGATAATACTGCAGCCATTCATTTATCTAAAAATCCTATTCTACACTCTAGAGCCAAACATATTGAAATTAAACACCATTTTATCAGAGATTATGTTCAGAGAGGCATTATAGATATTAAGTTTGTTGATACTGAAAATCAATGGGCTGATATATTTACTAAAGCTTTATCTGTTGAAAGATTTGATTTTATAAAGAAACATCTGAACATGTTTTCAATCTCTGAATGAAAAATTGTTTTTGGCAATTAAAGTGTAAGAGGTTATGTATATCAGAACTTATGATTCAGAACATCTGAAACACAAGCTCTGAAGTACTTAACTCTGATAGAGAATTTTAAATAACTCAGAGGCTCTGAACTATTTAAGTGGGAAACGTTTAGTATTCACTGCTGAACAGTTGTCCATTAAAATAGCAGTTACCGAGTAAATTTCTGCACGTGGTCTACGTGTGTCAGGTAGTGGGTGGTTAATGATGATTTTTGGTATTCAACTTTCTGTCAATTAGCGTAACTTCCCAAATTTGCTATTTTCATGTTAACTGTACTCATTTAAATAAACTTACACAATACACTTGCACACTATTCACTTTCACAACCTACACTTTCATATTCTCTCTAAACCTCCAACACAATTTCTTTCTCTCTCGCTAGTTTTCCAAACCCTACCCTAATCTCCAACATGGCTGGACCTTCGTCATCTTCTTCAACCAAGATTCCTCCGTTTATGTTCAAAAATCTTCAGATTGTTGGGAACGAAATGGAGTTTCCAGAATCTGAACTCACGTATCTGTCTGAGAAGATTGTGGACTTTGGTAGTCTTTCTGCAAACGGCTTTGAAGTTAAACAGTACTTTACATCACAAGGATGGGATAAGTACTTCGACATGCTTAACGGTCCTATCTACCCAGACTTGCTTAAGAAATTTTGGATGAAAGCAAGAGTGTTTGATAAACATGAAGCAAAGAAGGAAGAAATTGCTGCTATTGAGAGGAATCCTAGTCTGAAGGGTAAAACTAGGAAGGAAATGGGCTTGCTGGAATTTACAGGTGTTCAGATTAGGTCTAACATCTGTGGGATGAATATGGCCTTCTCACCCATTCATTTCAATGCTCTCCTTGGTCTACCTAACTCTGGGATAGAGTTAGATGTTTTTGAAAAGGATACCAGATATAGAGATGATCTTCTGCATCTCATCTGCACTGACTTTAAGCTGAAAGGGAAAGTCAAAGGATTGACTGACGAGTGCAGAGTTTTGTTCAAGATAATCCTTGCTTCTATCAGTCCAAGAGTTGGAGGGACTGATACAATCTCCTGGACGCATCGTCACTTGTTATATTTCCTTCTGACAAGGAAGAAAGTTAATCTTGGTGATTACTTTTTTGAACGAATCTGTGAAGCAATTTTCGCCAGTAAATCTCAGAGGAAAACTACTATAGTTTATCCCAGGCTGTTGTCAGATCTTCTATATCAAGGTCACGTGATTCAGAATCTGCAGAAGTTCCACCCAGAACTAGTTCAGAAGAAGTTTTATCCAGAGATTCTGAATGCTAGTTTTCTATCCAAGATGCGTTTGATTGCATCTAAGCCTGTTGCTCCTCCTAAAGAATTGTCTGTTAGGCTTGAAAATCGTCTGTATGTTGAAGGCTACCCTGTTATTTCTGAAGCTGATGCTGAGCATGTAATTCAGGACTATTTAGAAGTGCTCAGACAAGAAGGTTTTGTTGTTGATAGGAGTATGGTTCCTCCTGCTCCTGTAAATCTGTATAATCCTAAGAGGAAACCAAAGAGAAAGGCTGAAGCTCAAGATGATCTACCCAAGCCAGATCTTTTGGCTCAAAAGAAGGTTAAGGTTGAACAATCTATGGCTGAGCAAAGGACTAAGAGGAAGCATGAAGAAACTGCAAACAAGGCTGCTGAAGGAGCTTCCAAAAAGCCTATTGTTGTTGAGGAAGACAGTTCATCTGAAGGATCTACGTCAGAAGATGAGACTGAGTCTGATGAAGAGACACTTGCTGAAAGACTTCGTAGAAGACCTGCTCCTATTTCCAAAGATAAAGGTAAGTCTACTAAGTATGTCTTTAATGAAAATGAGATTGGAATAGGTTACACTAAACCTCTCAGAACTATTTTACCAACCTCTGATATTCCAACCTCTGATAACCCCCTATCTGAACTGGAAAAACATCTGAGCCCTGACCCTCTAAATAATCACCCTCCTTCTCATGAAACTCAACACAAATCTAGCTCACCTCCTAAACCTACATCACCTCAACCTGAACCTCAACCTGACATTCCATCTTCTGAACCTCAACCAGATATTCCTGTCACTAAACCAATCTCTCCCACAAAACAATCCTCTCCACATCCTGAACCATCTCCTGAACATAAATCTCCTGAACCATCTCCTGAACATATTTACCCTGAATCAACTTCTGACATATCATCACCTGAACCAACCCCTGAGCCCCATCCTAACCCAAGTGCTGAACATGCTTCCCCTGAGCGTATTCACACTTGTGCTCCCAAGCCTTCAGAGGTAGAAGTTGTGATTATTGACAACCCTACTCCTGAAATACCTACTCTCTCTACCATTCCCAATCCTTCACCCTCATCATCCAACATTTTTAGTAATCTATCCACTCAATTTCATGAAGACTTGCTTAGATTATCTACAATAAAGGACAGGTTCTTAGTTTGTCCTTCTGATGTGGATCTCGAAGTATCAAGCATTAAGGCAAGGATTTGCAATGCTTTGGATGTTGCTGCTGCAAAGGTTAAGGCTGTCATTGGTAAGCGGGATCTGGAAGGTATAAGCTTCATGAGGAACAGTTTGGCTAGGGCTGAGTTGAAAAGATTAACGCCGTTCAATCATGAAGAGCATGAGCGTGCTAAGCTTGTTGCTATAGCTGCTGCAGTAAGGCGTATGTCTGAATTCAAAGATTGCTGGGTTGATTCTACACTTCTGCAACGTCTTGAGGATCAACGGATTGAGAATGAACGTCTGGAAGAAGCTGCTGCTAGAGTTGCTGAGTTGGCAAATGAGCTACAGAATGAAGATGCTACAGAAGAGGATGTACTGGTTGTGCTTGCTTCTCAGAATCAAGAGGATGTGCTGATGATAGATTATCCAGAGGAAGGAGAACCCTCTGATAAAGGCAAGGCACCTATGATTGAAGAACCAGAACCTGTGATTGAAGATCAAGCTCCTGCTATGGCGGATCAGTTGCAGATTTTTCAAGAAGCCCTGAGGGAACAGCAAGAAGGTCTAGAACGTCAAAGAGTTGCTCAAGAGACATTGGAAACCAAGGTGGATGGTTTAGTTTCCAATGTGGGATCTTTGAATGATAAATTCGACCAACTCTTAGCCTTTCTTAAGAAACCCTAGGATTCTCTGCACATGTTTTATGCTTTCTTTCTTTATTCTCTGTTTATCCTCTGAACAATTTTCTTTTTAAGCTATGTTTGTTTTATTAATTATGTGGTTTGTTTTATATTCTGTTTGTTTTGCTTGTGATTATTTTCCTTGTTAAATTAGAACATAAGAACACAAGATGCTTTCTAAAAACAAATTCTTTTTATTAATGATCTGATAACATTGAGTACATTGGTAAAAAGAAAAAGAAAAAGACAACCTAATCCTAATCAGATGGATAAAACTCAGAAGAAATCTCTGATTTCTCCTCAGCATCCTCTGATGATATCTCTATGGGATCTGGGTTTTGCTCTTGTTCTTCCTCTTCTTGTTCCTCTTCTGGAACATAGCTAGCCAAGAACTCAACATAGTCAGCATCATCTTCATTCTCCTCAGCCTCAGAATCTGATGAGATGATTATTATTTCAGCATCTTGTGGTATCTTGTTATCTTCTTTATCCTTCTCATCGTCTTCGCGTTTCTCTTCGTTCTTCTTTCTCTTAAACTCTGCGATGCGTAAACTAAATCTTTTCATTATTCCCAATCTCTCTTGCTTCACTTGTTTCTTCTTGTTTTTACGTGAAGCAGGCATGTTATTCGTTCACCTTTTATAAACCCTTGAGCGCGTTGGTTTTTGTTTTTGATATTAATTCACCTTCGTAACAACCACTCTTCTTTCTTTGACTGTCTTGGTTATATAACTTTGTTTTACTTTTTGATAATGACAAAAGGGGGAGTAGTTACGCATTAATTGATATGCTCCAAAACTGAAACCACGCCTTTTATCTCGCTTTTATCTGTTAAGTTAAAAGTTGTTACTGTTAAGTTGTTTTACGTATTTCAAGGTGGAGACTAAGTTAGTTGAAACTAAAATAAATTTCATAAGTAAGGATAAGTTAAGAGTGCAATTTTAACTTAGCCTTATGAGACTTAGGGGGAGAGCTTGCAAACCTCTCACTCTGAAGAAAGATATGAAATTTGTTTTATTTCAAACCATCTTAATCTTATACTAAATTAAAATATCATGGATAAAACATAAAGTTCAGACTTTATGAAGTATCAATCTTAGGGGGAGCTTGCAAACCTCATAAACCTAAGAGAAACATGATAAGTTAATTTAACAACAATTGTCAATTAATACTTATGTTTGTCATCATCAAAAAGGGGGAGATTGTTGGAACAAAATTGATTTAAAAATGTTTGCCCCTAAATATATAAAGGTTTTGATGATAACAAAGTATTAATTAACAATTGGAAGGACTAAAAATTTATTTTAAGTGCGCAGATATAAGCATCAGACAAGCTCTGAGTGAAGCTCAGAGGATGTGAATTCAGAAGTTCATAAGTGCTCAGAAGATGTTGGACTTCAGAAGTTACAACATTCAGAGGATGAAGACTTCAGAACCTCTTAAGTGACTACTAGCTTCATCAAACTCTGAAGAGCTTCTTGAAATCTGTGAAGATTCCCTTTGTTAGTCAACTCTTCTACCAATGAAGAAAAGGACCTTTCAAGCCTGATCAGTTCAGCTACTCTCGCTTTGTCTGACCTAACTTGAGAACGTGGGTCTTCAGTTTTGTTAGCTGAATAAGGAAAGTCCACTCTGCAGTAGTCAAAGTACCTGAAACTCTTTCTTAGTTTTGGATACAACCAAACTGCATCAAGACTGACTGCTTGAAGACAAAAGGTTATCAACTCCAACGGTTCTTTTTGCAACGACTCTTTTCTGGTGGTATATATACTAGAAGAATCAGCTACAACACATATGATATTATCAAGAATTGATCGTACGCTAAACAAACTCTGAATTCTGTGTATACAAGCTCTGAACCTCTTATCAAGTGTTTTTGCACTTTAGTCAAATACTCTGTACTATTTGTATTTGCTCTCTTTAGGTTCATCTAAGAGCATTTGTATATCTCCATATACTTTACTATTACTTGAGGAAACTTAAGCTTGTGTGCTTAAGTGTGAAGTCTTAAGCTTGTGTGCTTGAGCATTGTTGAGAAGTCTCTTGCTTGTGTGCTTGAGCAGGTGTAATCTTGTGTGATTATAGTGAAATCCCTTGGAAGTGCAAGGGGACTGGACTACTCTCGTTTTGTGAGAGGAACCAGTATAAATTGCTTGTGTGTTTTCTCTCTCTCTCTTGTTATTATTTGTGTTATTTATCCGCTGCTAACGTAGTTGAGTTAAGAACTTGAAAAAGTTTTAACTTAGCGAAAACACAATTCAACCCCCCCCCTTCTTGTGTTTTCACACCTTCATGTGGCACGACCTCCGCGAACGTCACTCCCCGCAGTCATAATAAATGAGGGAGGTAGAGGCCGAGGAAGGTCGCGTCAGCCAACATACAGTGGCAAGGGGAAGCGACCACTATATCAGCCGCCTGACCAACCTTGATGTGTAATTTTAATTATCTGTTGTTGATTTAATTATTTGTATAACATAACGACAATTTATATTATGTTTAATTGTTTTCTTTTTGTAATGACAATATTATTATTATGTTTAATTATGCTTATGTTAAGTATTTTTATTATGCTTTTTATTAAATTTTAATATTTTTTTGTAAAAATAAAATTATATTTAATATTTTTTAATTATTTATTATGCAGTATATTTTTTTAAAAAAATTAAATTATTAAAACTAGAATTTTAAAAAAAAAAATTAATAATTTAATTATTTAAAAATCAATATTAATATTGATTTTTAAATAATTAAATTATTAATTTTTTTTTAATTCGTAAAACATTACTGACGGCTGCAGGCCGCCAGGAATTCTCCCTCGAATTCCGTTATTGGCGGCTGCAGGCCGTCACTAAGGAGGAACACTTTTTGAATTTGTAGAGGACATTATTGACGGCTCCAGGCCGTCAGTAACGTTATTGACGGTCCTGGGCCGTCAGTAAACATTACTGGCGAGCTAATTGCAGAGGGCCCAAGGCCGTCAGTAATGCATGCATTTTAGACGAAATTTGTGCATTACTGAGGGCTTTTGGCCGCCAGTAAATGCTTGTTTTCTTGTAGTGTATTGATTACCGGACATATAACACCACTAATTTTTCCTTTGGAAACTCTTTGGACATCGGTGCATTTTATAATCTGTGCGATACGAAAGTGGTTTTTCTTTTATAATGTGAATGTGGTTTATTAGCTTTGCTTCTATGTGACATTAATGTGTCCTTTGAATGGATGCGATTGTTTCCCATTGGATTATATTTTTTATTTGAATTTTTGTTTTGAGTTCGGTTTTAATGTTATTTTTATTTTTATATGGTTGTAGAAGAATGACCACAACAAGGAGATTAAAATGGATGAAAAACTTTGGAGGCATGTTAGAGGAAAATATAGATAAATTAATGCAGATAAATCTTTTGTTAGAAAATAAAAATTTGTTTTTATTCTTCTCTAAGATGATTAACTTAGAATGAATCACTCTTTTGTTTGTAAAAAAATAAAATCAGAATGTTTTATTTCTTTTGTCACAAGATTTACTCTACCGAATAATTAAACAAAGAGTAAAATTGAGACCAATTTTGTAATTCAAATACATGTGAATTTTGAATATGATTATAAATTAAAAACACTTAATTATGTCCGAGAATTTTGACTTGACTTCTCTTACCATAACTTTTTCAACTTAATAATGGACATTTATTAAAAATTGAACTACAATAAATGTCACAATTCTCAATTAATTATTCAGAATCATGAATTAAAGAAACGAAAATCAGATCTTCTCAATTTCTTTTTTTTTTTTGTTTCAAATTGTCAGTTTTTCTATATATAATCAAAATAATCAATGATTTTTTTTTACTTCTAATGCAAAAAAATTTAACACTCTGTCAACGTACTAATCATATACTTCTACATGTCAAACTCTACATGATTCTTAAAAAAAAACACCACACGATTCTTCTGATTTTTTTTAAGGAAAAAACTATTCATATGCTATAAGAATATAATAGTGAAATATCCTAGACTTAATGAGTCACGAATAGTTTTTAATTAGTCAATTCAATTTCAAATTTTAAATGACTTTTAGTAAAAAAGAAATGTAAATGTGTTTTCTAGAAAAAAAAATTCAAATGTTATTATACTCCTAAATAATTACTTTGATCCTAAATAATTCCCTTAAAAAATATATTCAAATTCATTTCTATATTAACTTTTATTAAAAAGAATTTAAGGTAGACGGGATGATACTTACTCTAAGACATGAAACACCTTAGAGTTCAAAGAATAGTTGCAATTTTTTTTTTAAATTATGAAATTAAATGTTTCATTAATTCATATAAATTCATATTTTCAATTTTTGTCAAAAAAGAAATCATATATTCAATTAAATGTGGCAAAAATAGTAGTTTTTTAGGTTTCATTTCATGTTGCTAAGTGTTGTAAAAAAAAAAATCATGTTGCTAAGTGTTGATTATGCATCTTTTTCAATAAAAAGTGGTTAGTATACTTAAGTAAGCAGAAATATTTGGACAAAATCGATGAACCCAAAAAATCAAATCAAAGTGAAAATTACTCGATCTTATTTTGCTTTAAGTAAAAAAATTAACTAAACCAAAAAAAACTAAACTGAATTTGTTTGTTTTTTGTATTTGATTTTAATTAACCAAGGAAATGCAGCAATAAATTTATTAAGCTTACGAATTCCACTTTGACTTTGCCTACGAGGTAACACTCAAACAATACGAGTCAACAACCTAAAATTTATCATTCTCTTTATCATTAAGTTCAACAAAATCATCGTTATTCTCTTCATGCTTCAAATTTTGTGTTTCAAGTTCTCTTGAATAGTTTTCTATCTGTGTTTTCATTTCTTTAAATTCATTGCATGCATCAAGTTCTCTCGGGGACAAGGGCGGATCCAAACCTGACATATTAGTGTGGCAAAAAAAAACACGTTCACAAATTTCATAGTTGAAAAAACATGTTTGATGCTTGCAGTTGCTATCGGTAAGACCAAAGCCAACTTCAGAAGCTTATAAACCATATCAAATGTGTTGCACTTATTTGTTTTCACAAGTTTTGCACAAAGATCTTATGTTCTGTTAACTTTGCAAATTTTGAGTCATATCGAACATAATTCTGAAGCTGATGTCAGGATTATAGCTTGAAATTTGAGACCTAATTTCTAGATGTGTTTCCAACAATTCATAATCAACAACTTTAACACTTTCATTGTTTGAGTTGGGTAGAATTTCAGCATAGTATTAGTGCAGCCCGCAGGATATGAAGTAAGCAAATTATACAATTACAATTTATGCAAAATCAGAATTTACATAATTCGTTTGGAGCTTAAATATGCAAAAGGTTCATGTACTTACGGGTCATTTGAGTTTTAGTCCCTGTATTTTAAAAACCTTTCCTTTTGTCACTGCACTTTCATTTTATTTTAAAAAAATAGTTCATAAGCTGACTTTTGTGCTAATATCAACAAGTATCCAGATTTTAAATTCTATTTTTTTCATGTCGTCCTTGAGTCAAAGAGACCATTGGTGATTTGATTTCAACAATGATGTGATTTCTAAATCGGTGGAATATGTACTTTTAAAAGTGAAGTTGTTGTAAAGAAATGTTTAAGATGTATTTCAGCTCTTGCGCAACATTATGCTAGCAACATGTTATTACCCAAAGAGATGAATGTAATTCATGTGGATATGTTCTGGTGAATAACTGAGTGGAAATAAGAACAAAATAAATGTCAAGCTTTGGAAGGTATTGAAATATCAAATATTTATTAGAAATCACCTCACTAATAAGATTGACATAGGAAAATGTCAAGCTTTGGAATGGAATTCATGTGGATATGTTCTTGGTGTTGTTGTGTTTGTATATTTTATTATTGTTGTTATAAGAAAATGTCATGTTGTTCCATTTGCTTTGTACATTGTGGTGAATCGGTCGTGGTTTCATATATGTGTCATTTAATTGCCTTTAGTTATGGCAATTCTTAATCTCTTGCCTTTAGTTAACATTTTATATGTGTCATAAGCCATTCATATAAATTCCGTCAAAAAAAAAAAACCATTAATTTAAATGACAATAGCTCGAAGATTTTTATCCAAACTCTACTACCAAGACCAATGTTTAATCTTACCACCGAATCGGTTTCATTTGATCTGTTTCATGATTTTAAATTTCGCGTTATAATCACTATAACAAGCTTTATCTTGAATTTTATTTCTTTTGTAATATTATACTTATATTGAATATTAACATTCAATATTTGATGTAGAGTAATAAGTCAGAGTAGCAAACAAGTTTTTCAATAGCCAAGTTTTTGGCCAATGTAAGACCTCTATAAACAACATAAAGTTTCGCAAGCATCATGTCAGACGACTCACGAATGAAGCCCGAAAAGTCTGGTAAGTAAAAATATAAATTGTATTTGATAAGACCCTCATAACTAGCTCTAATCGGGGAACCTAAATAACTACCATCAACGTTGAGGACCACACAAGAGAAGTTTTCATTGTTTCATTTGATGAACCTGTACCAACGTGATTAGAGGAGAAAAAAGACGTGAAAATCTCGACCAAGCTCTGGATGTTGAAGGATAGCTGATTTAAGGACAAGACTCATTGTTTAAATAAATTAAATTATGATATCTCCATACACCAAACACCAGCCGAGAAGGAATTAGCTTGGGGACACATGGAGCCAACCTTGAGCCAATCATGTGCGTCAATTATAGAGAAGAAAGTTCAATCATTGAATTCAATGTGGTGCCAAAGGTTTCTAGAGAATGTATAGTCCTGAACACAATGAAGGAAAGTCGTTTCCTGGAGGCCACATCGAGTAAAAATAGAGGAAGTGTCCAACTTCCGATGATTGAGTAAGGATAAAGCAGGAACCGAATTATGTCAGGCTAACCGTAAGAAAAATATGATATTCGCATGTAACGATTTTACTTTAAATAAAATGCAGAAAGTCAAAAGTTTAGAAATAAAAAGATGATCTTCGAATGTAACTACTCTACTTTATTTTATGTGCGCAGCAAATTTGAATTGTGTTAAATTGTTTTTGTAATAAAAATAAATTTAAATGTATATTGGTCTTCATATTTTCATAAAAGTAAAATTTAGATCCCTTATTAAAAAAATGATTTTTTGGGCTTATTTTTTTTTTTCCAAAATTTTAGTCATTATTTAATTATTGGCATTTTAATTTTTGAAGTAGCAAAATTTGTTACATAGATTTTTAAAGACAAAAAAATTTGGTGACTTATTAAACATATATATTAGTGTAATTTATCATTTTTTGTGTTAGATAATTATGAAATTTGAAATATTAAAATCTTAATTTTTATAGTCACTTTTTAACCCGTGCTTGGCACGGGTCCGGATACTAGTTACTATCAAGTGCACATTGTGGTAATTATCCATTAAGCCTAAAGTGTGGTATTTATTCTTTCCCTCAAATATAGTAACCGCCCATAAAGATAGTGTGGCAATTATGATTGCACGTAAAATATTTTTGCCATGGACAAAAGTTATAAATAGAGTGCAATCCCTTTGTTTTGGTTCCCTGAGTCTCATATCTCTATTCAGTAACTTACACCATCTAAAGGAGATTGTGGAAGGTTTAGAAGAGCTTGAACATCCTCAAACAATGAAGAACAATCCTCAGACAAGGTTTAAGCAGCAACAATGGCTGGAGGTATTTCGGCTATTTAATTCCAATTTAGTTTCAGCTGTTTAAGGTTGAATTTGGTTTATAAAAGTATAGAAATTCTAACATACAATACAATAGCCGAAAGTTACAAGGATCGATGACCAGTCCAATTGACTAGCCTGGTATGGTAATTTCACGAAACGAGGCCCGATGCCGATTTCATTCAGTGATTTCTCCACAGAGCTTATTAATCCAGGAACCACTGAACATAGCATAGATCCAACATAAACGCATAGCGCCTTGGTACTAAGAGAACGATAAAAAACCATAGCATGAAGAAAAAGAAGATGAAGTGAATCAGTAGATAAGAGACATGGGAGGTGCTTGCAAACATTGCTTATGTCTTTCTTTCTCATAAATATTCATGGTCTGATGCGTCCTAAGAGTTGGAGGCAAATTAATTTGATTATTTTAAATCATAGTCCGAAAGAGCCAAGTAAAGTTACGCGTTTACCAAAAAGAAACAAAAAACTGATCATCTTGACCATTCATGTCATCAATCTCCATCAAAATAAATTCAACGGCTAACATTTATCACAAAAGAATATATATTTTCTCAGCTTTGACTAATCATTTCACTATTTTCTCACCTGCGGCGCCGGATCTGCAAAAACTCATAAATGTGTAACAATTTCAGAGTGATTCTTCTATCATATGTTTACCCATTAGACCTAGTTTGATCCGTCCAGATCGGTTCTTTTGCAGTCAAGTTATATGCGGATTCAGGCGATTTACGGGTGCTTGTCCACCTCTATGCAAAAGTACTTTGAAGCCTTGGACAGGTAGTGATCTTGATCATCATCTCGTCACCATCATTTCATTCTCATCATAATTTTAAATTGTAGTCACTTTAAAATTCAATCGGGTTATGAGTCGTAGCAGTTTTGACAAAATAAAAATTGTTGTGTCGTGGCCTAGATCACAGTAGCAGAACTCTATTTAAAACCATAATGGATCTATGATATTGTGAAGAATCGCAATCAGATGTGGTTTTAATCGATGTCATGTTGTGTTTTCTGCAACATCAAAACCATTATTTTGTGGCCCAGATCTCGATTGCAAACCTCTATTTAAAACCCTAATCACAATCATCATTATTACAATTATTTTTGTTACTACTATCATCTTAATTACTTCTCATATCTAAAACATTAGTTAGTCTTGCTTTTATTTAAGTATTTGTGAAAATGTATTAGAATATTTCATGGTTGTTTGTTTTTCTATAATGTTTAAATGATCTCATTTTTGTCCTGAGATAAGAAAGTGGCGAGTATTGACTTAAATTTGTGTTTAGGCTAGAGCAAGATCGAATCTGCTCTCTTCTTCAATTTGAAGTTGGATATTGGGATGAGTGTGCAGAGTACCTCTCAATGGCTTTATCAAAATCAATAAAAATTAATACTCCGTAAAGATGTTCTTTGAGATGAGGAAGCAAAAGTACTTTGAAGTCTTGGGCAGGTAGGTACAACTAATATTCTTGTGAAAGATTTGAAAGTGTTTTTAAGATTCACCAAAGATTTGTTAAAAGAAATAGCACATCTTCTAATTGGTTAAAGTTATAGGTAATTATTTACTTTCAACGTTTTCTATGATGTTGTTGACTATGGATTGAAGAGATGATGAAAGTTGTTGGTTGCATTTTAAATATAGATCTTCTTAAACTATAACCTTAGGCATCTTAGTTATTTTTGTAAAATGTTCAATTAAAATATTCAAAAAGATATGTGAAGAATAAGCCATGTCAAACTATTGAGATCATAACTTTATATCGCACATCTTAATTATATGGATTTAATTGATATGCACCGACGGTGTAAAATAATTTTACACAGTCAACCAATACCAACCATGTTTTCCGCCACATCACCCCACTTCACCCCACTTTCTTGACATGACATGGTAAAATGATGGTTATTTATTGGACGATCGTGTAAAACTATTTTACACCGTCAGTGCATATCAATTAAACTCTAATTATATATATGAAAAATAACAGACTAGCTAGTGATAAATACCATACACCAAGTTTTTCTTTAGAAACTTAAAAAAAGTGATTTTTATAGCTCATAATGCTAGATGGAAATTAGTCACGCATACACCAAATATCATACAAATTGACCAAACATATTAAATTAGTCTATATATATGGAAAATAACAAAAACAATATTCACAACAATCAACTTTTCTTTCTTAAATTTTATTTTACTTTTATTCTAGTCACTATACCATGACTAGACAAAAGATGAAAAATAGTGATAATTATCACTATTTTTCATCTTTTGTCTAGTCAGGAACTACAATAAAAGCAAAAGAAAATTCAAAGAAAAAAAGTTGATTGTTGTGAATAATGTCTTTGTTATTTTCCATATTTTGATATGCTTGGTTGATGATATTTGGCATATGTGTGACTAATTTTTATCTGGCATTATGAGATGTGAAATATCACTTTTTTGAGTTTCTAAAAAGAAACTTTGGGAAACCATTCAAAAAAGAAAAAAACTTGGGAATCTAAAAATGACAAGCACTAGCTAGTTGATATAACATCTCTAGAGTGTGATAAATGATCATTCTCCATGTGTTTAACTTTAAACCAAATCCACATTTAAAATGCAACCAACTTTGAACATGTCTTCGATCCATAGTCAACAACATCATAGAAAAAGTATAGAAAGAATTATACTCCTTCCGATCTTTCTTATAAGAAACACTTAAAAAAAATCAAACAGATCAAAGAATTTAATTTTTTTCATTAATAAATCTAAAATTCCAAAACTAGCTCTGGACTAACATGGGGAATAAGTCTCTTAGTTCCATTTTTCCACATAGTATCAGTAGCAATTGTTTCTTTTGCTTAATTTTGTTTTGTTGCCAAACTATGGAAGAAAACCGTTTTCCTAGTTTTTCATCTTGGCTATCTAAAGACCAACTAGAGTGATCATGGATTCTAAATTCCATGGATCCACCTGTTGCTGTGATTTTCAGTTATTCAGATTCTGTTGTGCAGCTATGGTGGACCTCAGTTCATCATATGTATGTCAACAAAATAATTTTGTTCGCATTTTCGAACTCCAACAAAGACATCGTGAACTTGCAACAATCTGGTAAGCAATTTGTTCAATATTTGAAGAGAAAATCTTTGTTTGGAGATTGGGAAGAGTGTGAGAATTGTACCTCAATAGCTTTACCAAAAGTTTTTTTAAGCCATGGACAGATAGATACAACTGATGATATTATTGTGAAGGATTTGAATTTTTTTTTCATCATTCACCGAAGATTTCTCAAGCAAATAGCTCATCTTCTAATTGGTTAAAGTTATAGGTAATTATTTACTTTCTACGTTTTCTATGATGTTGTTGACTATGGATTAAAGAAATTTTAAAAGTTGATTGCATTTTAAACAGATTTTCTTGGACAATAACCTTAGGCCTCACATCTTAATTACTTTTGTAAAATGTTGAATTAAAATATTCAAAAAGATATGTGAAAAATTAAATCAAACCCGTGTAAAAAGTAAAGCAATTGAGATCATAACATTATGTATCACATCTTAGTTATATTTTTAAATATCAATTCAAATATCTATAAAACTTTGTCGGAAGATGGTAATCTCTTAGGTGTGAAGAATCAATTAGTCCTCCGGTGACCCTAACAATGTTTTGCATTCTTCCTACTTCAAATTTTGCACATAATCACCATATGCAACTCTGCCTAAATTATGCATTAAAATTATATATCACTTCTATCAACATTACTCCATCACCTTCTTCCACTTCTTGTTCTTCTTCTCTTACGATCTATCCCTCCTTTTATTTCAACCCTCAACCGCTTCTCAAACCTCTTCTTGAATATCTCCTTTTATTTTCTTCCTTCTTAGCAATATGAAAGTATCTCAAGACGTTAGTTTTGAGATATTTTTTTGGCTACCTGCAAAAATCATTTGCAAGTTCAAATCAACTTGCAACCCAATTTCCAAATTTTCGGAAGAAACGGTTTTCAGAACAAAGCAGACTCAAAATTTGTTTGGGAGGGATGATACATGCTTATTCATTCAACATGATGAAATAAATCAAAGATACGTCACAAAAAGGGTAGATTTGCATTCTTTACCTAAACACCAACAGTCTTTTAGTGTCACTAACAATGTTTTGAGTTTCCTATGAAATACGGTTAGTCTCATAGCTTCAAGTAATGGTCTAGTTCTTTGTCACAACATTAATGATCCGGTTAAAGTTTTCATATGCAACCCAATAACAAAATCTTGGCCTTTTATTCCAATCTCAAAGTCATTTCAAATACAAAATAATTTTGCTAATGCAAAATTCTTTTTACATTGCTCTTTAGAAGACTCCAAAGTGTTTCTTTTTTAAAACATAGTGGAATGGACGCCAACTTGTTATACATGCAATGTTTATCACGGAAAGGAAGGGGTGTGGGAAACAATGGAGCGTGGTTTTTTACTAGGAGGAAGGGACACAAAATTTGACATGCCTGTGGTTTTTTGCCTGGAGGAAGCTCACTACAAGAAAACTGCTTTGGAGCGTCCGCCAAAAACAGACGCTAAATACCAAAAAACGGACGCTACAAGGGTTTAGCGTCTACCTAGAGTCTGTGTCATGGCGGACGCTTAAATGCCTGAAGCTAGCAGTTGCGTCCAGCAGACGCTACTTTAGCGTCTGTCTTTTTAAACGCAAAGCTGAAGCTAGTGACTTGAATATATGGCGGACGCTATTGGCTAATATTAGCGTCTGCTTTTGTTAGATGCAATGAATTAGTTTTTGAATAATATAGTGTCAACTAAAAGCAGACGCTAAGCTTAGCGTCTGCTTTTTTTAGATGCTATAAATTAGTTTTTGAATAATATAGTGTCAACTAAAAGCAGACGCAAACTTTTTTTTTTTTTTTTTTTCAAATATAGCTTTGTTGCTGATGGAAAATCAACAAACAATTAGTATTAGTACATCTAAAATACAAATTAAGTAGTTCTTTATTAGACCTTCTATTTCTAATATATAACCATATATAATGTCAACAAAAAATGTCTACATCCACCAAAATATCCCGCAAAATATATAATCCATTAAAATAGTCCTAACTTACCATCAATCAAAATATAACTCACTAATATATAACCCACCAAACCTGTGGTGCCAATGATAGATATTTGTATTTATCCAAAGCATATCGAACTAATGCTTCATTCTCATTAGGATTTATCGTACAACTATTCAAGATAAGAATCAACAGATTAGTTTTAAAGAAATCTCACTCACAAAAGAAGGCAAACGAAACTTATAACCAACACATCGGTTTGGCTGCAGCATATTGACACAACAAAACCCGAGATAATTCAAAAAACTAATCTGGCTGCAAGCCTTGAAAAGATTCCAAACATTAAGTTTTAACTTCAATTTAAATTTCTATTTATATCAGAAAAAAAATACAAATTTAACCATCCAAACAAAGATGATTGATACACATTACACTGACCAAACTAAGTTTTAACTTCTAACATATTGATCCATTACTTCTAGATCCTATAAAAAAAATTCCGGTGTATGTAAAGATGTAAAAGTCATAGAACAGGAATTAGCTGTTAACAATTATATGTGCTATAAATTCAGAAGTGAAAAATGAGGAGTCAACTACTTGAAGATATGTAGGTCCCTGTTTGCTATCTATATTTGCACCAGTGCATGCAAATTGGTGCGAGTGTGCGGGTATAAATTCAAGTAAATGCAGACCAATTTTCAATTAACGGATCTTTTACCTATCCAGCAAATAACCGAGGCCTTAAACCAAGGGCAGAACATGGAGCATCAAGAAGAACTCTATCAAAACTGTCAGGATTGAAACCTTTTAAACTGTCAACCCTGCCACCCCCGCTCTGATTTCTACCAGGTCCATTTCGTGCTCTTCGCATGCTCTTTCTGATCTCGGCTTTGCTAGGATAAGCTCCTCCATGTACCTTTTCACCTTTACCTATTGTTAATAGAAAGAAGATAGAAACACTCAAGTCTATATAAAGGGCATCTTTAACTCCTGACAGATGAGCGTCTGAATATTCAGATCGTTATCATCAACTATAGCTGCCCACTTTCCATATCCATGCCTTAACATAAAAGAACTATGTTAGAGGATAAATGGAGGATAAGATAAGTAGACGTGCGCGCACACACACAAATTGTGGAAATGCAATGTAATTGCCTATGGCTATGATGATAGAGAATTATCTATTAAAAGACATACTTCAAAACTGTGCGCAGTAAGACTAAATCATGCTCCTCCTTCCATGTCTTTCTTACTTTGAAGCCTCCTGCATAGCGTAACAAGATGTCATCCGAAAAAGGTGGAGTGCCGGGATTTTCTGATGCAAACTTCACCTGTCATTCCATATTTAAAGATAAGGGAAACATATTCATCAACTAGAGGAAATAATAACAATAAGAAGTAATGTAAATAGGATAGCTTGGTGCATAAGAAAGTAAAATGACACAATAATATACAAAAACAAGCAACTAATATACAGTGAAATATATTTCCAAGAACTTACTTTTTCCCTTATCGATAACAGAACTGTAAGTACATCTTCTATTTGAAGTCCTTCTTTCGGAACACCATCTACAGATACGTTTCGACAGAGAGGGAAAAGAAGTTAGCTGAAAGTATAGAAGAGATGATAATGAGAAATATGACAAGAATAAGGGATCTATAACCTGAGAATGTAGGGGAATCATTTATATCTTCAGCAATATGAGACATGAAAGATACTTTAAGTGAGTTTCCTTCGCCTTCCATTAAAGGAAGTGGATTTGTGTTATCTGCAACTAATATATATAAATTAATGTCACAGTCAAAGACATAAATGACATTTGACCTCATTAGGCGTCTTCAAGTCCATATATAATAGTTTGGCAGAAAACCAAATTGGTACAAGTGACAATATTTGACCTCATTAGGCGTCTACAAGTCAATGCACTTGCACTTTACACAAGGACATCTTATCTCTCCGTGGTTTAAAAATTGTGGTTGTTCCATAGCCTTGTTAACAAACTCTCCAACTCCACTAAAAAAAGTATCTTTCAAACCAAACCTATTAGGATTTACTCTATCATACATCCAACTACGATCCATTTTCTACATGAAAAACATGAAATTATCAACCACTAGGGACGTTGGACATTTTAGAGGAAACTCATTCCTTACATGGTACTGTTAATAATTTCTTAAGAGTTATTGATTGTGAGGTACATGAAGCTCACAGTTAGAGACAAAAACTATATAAGTCTATTTTATCACTCTAATTGAAGCTCACATTTAGAGACAAAATCTACATAAATACTAGTTTGAAGTTAGAATCAATTCTAATCACTATTTTTGTTTTTATGGTAAACACTACATTTCATTGAAATTGAAAATCATGGTTATAGTGAGCAGCTTGGAACAAAACATGGTTACAGTGAGCAGCTTGAAGTTAGAATGGATTATAATCACTATTAGAAACCACTCCTTCATATATCACTAATAGGAATATATCACTATTTTTTTTATCACTAATTGAAAAACATGGTTACAGTGACGCAAGCTACTTCACAATTTTAGGTCTTAAAATTCCCTTTTGGCTAGTGAATCCCTAAAACATCTCAAAAATCAATTTTAGGTCTTAAAAAATCCCTTTTGGCTAGTGAATCCAACCAAGCACAAACTCAAAATTAAAAGAACAAGAGATTAAGAAAAACAAACTACAAAGAACATGAAGTGCAGAAATTTGTGAAGAGATGAAGTTACTTACTTGGAATCGTGAAAACGATGGTAAACAACCGAGTAATTTTGAGGTTCTTCGACGGCAACGGAGAGGAGAGACGCGTGACAAGAGATTGAAGAGAGTTGCGAGCTTCATCGACGGAAACGAGAGATTGAAGGAGAGTTAGGAACGGCGGAGGATTAGGAGAGATTGAAGAGATTAGGAACGGCGGAGGACTTCTTCGACGGCGGAGGATTAGGAATGGCGGAGGATTAGGAGAGATTGAAGAAGAGTTTGAGCTTCTTCGACATCTCAGTTTCCATTATTGTGAAATTTTTTATCGCTTATCAAAAAGTTTTTTTCTTATTTAATTTAATTTAATTATCATTAGAGTCCGCCTAAGCAGACTCAATGAACTAAAAAAAACAATTAGTTATTTATTTTTTCAAAGAGTCTCCTTAGCGTTTCTAAAAGCAGACGCTAACTTTAAATATTAAATTAAAAAAATAAATATACAGTATCGTCTGTCAAGTAGACTCAAACGAGACGCTAGTAGCGTCCGTGTCGTGGCGGACGCTAAAAAATTTGAAGCTAAAACACATTTTTCTTGTAGTGAAGAGTCATATTTTTAATACAGACATATATCCTAAAATACAGGCATATCAAATTTCATGTCATTTTCTCCGGATAAAAAACCACGCTGCATTGTTTTCCAAACCCCTTCCCTTTCCATCATAAACATTGCATTTATAACAAGTTGGCGTCCATTCCACTATGTTTTCAAAAAGAAATACTTTGTAGTCGTCTAAAGAGTAAGGTAAAAAGAATTTTGCATTAGCAAAATTATTTTGTATTTGAAATGACTTTGGGATTGGAATAGAAGACCAAGATTTCACTACAACATTTATTGCCTCTGACAACAGGTGAAAAGGATGCCAGAACCTTTAAAAGTGTTTCCTAAAAGAATAGGGGACGCTTTTCAAGTGTCTCAAGTGTCTTCTACGCAAGCGTTGCCTATTGTCTTTGGCGGCGTTTTTTGTAAATTAAATTACAAGTTAACTTTTATACAATACTTTATTAATGTAGCCTTTTGTTTAAAATACAGCAACCTTTGAAAATTGTTTCCAAAGATAGCTTAGGGGATGTTTACTAGCTATTGGCAAGGTATATATGAGGTTACCAGTGAAAATCGTTCCCTAGTATATTTTAGGGTATGCTTTTATGGCGTTGCAATGAAATACACAGCAACAATCATAAAGTATTGCCTATATCAGTTTTAGGCAACAATTCTCACATGTTGCTTATAAAAGTGTTGCCAGAGGCTATAAATGTTGTAAAATTTTGTTATTGGGTTGCATATGAAAATTTTAGAACAATATTTGAAGCTATGAGACTAACTAACTATATTTGATAGGAAACTCAAGACATTGTTAGTGGCACCAGAAGAATGTTGGTATTTAGGTAAATAATGTAACTCTACCCTTTTTGTGACGTATATTTGACGGGTTGCATTAATAAGCATGTGTCATCCTTCTTAAACAAATTTTGAGTCTGCTTTGTTCCAAAGATTGTTTCTTCAAAAATTTGGAAATTGAATTGCAAGTTGATTTGAACTTGCAAATGCTTTTTACATGTAGCCAAGAAAATATCTCAAATCAAAAGTAACGTCTTGGGGTACTTCCATATTTGTTGGGAAGGAAGAAAATAAAAGGAGGGATACACGAAGAGGTTGGAGAAGGTTGAGGGTTGAAAATAAAAGGAGGGATAGATCGATAGAGAAGAAGAACAAGACTCAAGTTGATATAGCATCTCTATAATGTGATAAATGATCATTCTCCATGCCGTTTAAACCAAATCCATATTTAAAATGCAACCAACTTTGAACATGTCTCCATAGTCAACATCATAGAAAAAGAATAATATTGTATAAATTAGTGCTAGCTATACTCTAATACTCCCTCCGGTCCTTATTATAAGGAACACTTTGGAAAAAACACACGTACCAAGAAACATTATCTTTCTTAATAAAAATTCTAAAATTTTACAATCTATTCCAAAACTAACCTTGGTGTATTAATTTATCCTTAGAGAATATATCACTCTAATTAATGCATAACTTTGGAATGGATACAATTTAATAAGGGTAAAAATGGAATTGTAAGAATAAATTTAATGATTGTTTCTTATAAAAAGGACAAAAAATTTTTTCCAAATTGTTCCTTATAAAAAGGACCGGAGGGAGTAGTTGTGTATAGCTAATTTCTCCTAATTGTTAGGCTAGATTTCATTCCTTGTAACTATAATTTCCTCTCTCTCTCTCTCTATATATATATATATATATATATATATATATATATATATATATATATATATATCTTAGTTCCATTTTTCCACATGGTATGAGTAGAAATTGTTTCTTTTGCTTTATTTTTTCTTTTTTATTTTTATTTTTGCCAAACTATGAAGGAAACCGTTCTACTAATTTTTCATCTTATGCAGGGTCTTGGTTAACTCCCAAAAGTATTATTATGTCTTCTTCTATAAGGATGGAACTGGAATAGAATCCCAATCAACATTAAATGAGTTCAACTACCACCGTTGATTAAGAGAATCGTGGATATCTATTTTTAGAGCATCGGTACCTAATAGGTACCTTATAGGCGCAAAACATAAATTAGTATTTAATAGGTATTGATTTTACAATAAGCAACGATACATATACTATTTTTGTGTAGGGATGACAATGGGTGCTCATGAGTGCGGGTTTGATACTACCCAAACTCACACCCATATATTTGGGTGCCACCTAAACTCAAATGTTGTTCGGGTGGAAAAACGAAACCCACACCCGTTGGGTTCAGGTTTTTTCACCCAAACCCGAAACTCATAACAAGAAGACACAAAATTTATTATCTACTCAAACCCGACCCGAACTATATTTAATAAAATACAAAATGTAGCATAATTTGGTAATATAGTTTGTAAATTTCAAGATAGTTTTTTTTTTACTAAACAATTCATCAAATGTTATCATCACTACAACATATGCACCAGTAGAACATTCAAAAACTTAAAAGGGAGCAAAATACGTAGTGGTAAATAGGTAATTTAATATATAAACGGGTGAGTGAATATGTTTCGGGTGTGAGTTTGATACTACCCAAACCCACACCCATATATCTAGTGTCACCCAAACCCAAACCCAAACCCAGTCAACTCGGGTTTCGCCCGTTGACTTGGGTTTGGGTTCGAGTGGGTCTGTCGGGTATGGGTTTTCCTGTCATCCCTATTTTTGTGAGATTCATTTATAATAATGTAGAGTTATTGGTGATATGTGTTATTAGTGGAACCCAGTTAGAACTTTTAAGTGTTGGGTTTGATTGAATAATTATTAGATACTATTATTAAAAAATTTAACGAGTGGTAGTATAAATGAATAATGTGTACATGTGAAACCCAATTATAAGTACTCGAGACTCGGTTAAGTACCTAAAAGAGGGAGCTTCATTAGATGCTCTAACGGTTGCTTTAGGTGGAAGATCTAAGCTCAAATTTATTGAGAAAATATCCATTCTCCGGATAAGAAATCTCCATATTATGCATCTTGATTCTTGGCTATCTAAAGACCAACTAGAGTACTGATCATGGATTCTAAATTCCAGGGATCCACCTCTTGCTGAGAAATGAGTGTAATTTTCAAATTTGTCAAAAAAAAAAAGTTTTAATTTTCAATTAAAAAATATTATAGCATCTGAGGAGAGCATCAAAATTAGTAACTCAGAAAACTCTACCATTCCAAAATTTATCGAACCAAAATACATTGGAAAAAACAAAAAAAAAAGGGGGAAAAAAAGATGAAGATGAAGTGAATAAGAATATATAGCTAATAAGCTAGCTTATAATGGATGAACTTATAAACTAGCTTTTAGATTATAGCGGATAAACTAACTGACAGGGACGGATGCAAGTGGAACTAAATGTGGGCAGCTGACCCCACTCACTTCTTATTTTTTTAACCAATAATATGTAATTTTGACATATGGCCCCCACATGAAATACACAAATGTCCCCACACCACATATTAACTTCATGTACTATAGTCTATTTGAGAACATAAATGACCTTTTAATTTTATTGTTTTTTTTTTCTTTTAGAAAAAGAAAAGAAAATGAAAAGGCATTGTGTTGTGTAGCGTATCTCTCTCTTCCAAAGTTCCAATTGTGTCAGTAAAAGCAAGTAAGAAACCCTTCTTTTCTTTCTTGTTCATTTACACACACAAACACAATCAAGAATAGAAAATTAATAATAATTTAACCCTTTGTGTCCTACTCCTTCTTTCTTCGTCGTGACCGCAAGTGTGTTCCTTTTCTAAATCTTAGTTCTTCTTGTCCTTTATTACAATTAGGTTAAGAGACAATAATCCAAATAAGTCTTTTTTCCCTTCATTCTTATTTTTGTCTTACTCTTATATACTATGGTTGTTATTTGACATTTCTTGCCTCAATTTTTATTTTATTTTTAACATTTTACTTGTATTAGAGATAAAAAAATGTTTATCAAGTTATTGATTAGGTTATATTTTTTAATAGGTTAGAAATGGAGAAATATTTCAAAAGAAAATCAACATCAGAATCTCAACAAGTTAATGAAATGGAAAATACATCAACACAACAAATAGGGCCATCCTTTAAAAAATTATTCTTAGATGTTGATTTGGAAAATCTTCCTGCTGATCCTGGAGAGAGAAATCAAATATGTTGTGTTATCATCCAAACGATCGAGATGAAATTCGAAGAGCTTATCTACAAAAAGGGTCTTGCCAACCAAAGGAGCATAATTTTCCGCAAAGACAATTTGGGTCGTCTTTACGTAAGTTTAATCCTGATTGGTTTCGGGAATTTGGTAATTGGTTGGAATATAGTGTATCAAAAGATGTTGTGTTTTGTTTATGTTGTTATCTTATGAGATATGAGATAGGAGAAAACAAAGGTTGGGATGCATTTGTGACCGAAGGATTTTCAAACTGGAAAAAGAAAGAGAGGCTCAACATCCATCTTGGAGGCCCTAATAGTGCTCACAATCATGCTTGGAGAAAATGTAATGCACTGATGAATCAAAAACAGCATATTGAGGTTGCTATTAAGTATTAACAAACAATCTGACTTGATCAAGAGGGAATATCGAATTCATTTAACTGCAACAGTTGATTGTATTCGACTTATTTTGAAGTTGGGGATAGCATTTCGCGGTGATGATGAATCAGTGAACTCAAAGAGAAAAGGTAATTTTCTCGAGATTCTACATTTTCTTACTAGTCACAATGAAGAGATTGATAAAGTATTGAGACAATGTCGTGGGAATCTCAAATTAGTGGCACCTGACATTCAAAAAGATATTGTGAAAGCCGTTGCTCGTGAGACCTCAAAAGCTATTATTTGTGATATTAATGGTTATTTGTTCTCCATTTTAATTGATGAATCTCGAGACAGTTCGGTTAAGGAGCAAATGTCTCTTGTTTTACGTTATGTAGACAAGAAAGGGCATGTCATTGAGAGGTTTTTTGGTGTTGTCCATGTTGCAAATACAAGTGCTATATCTTTAAAGTTATCATTAGAGTCACTATTTGCAAAGTACAATTTAAGCTTGTCAAGAGTTCGTGGACAAGGATATGATGGAGCTAGTAATATGCAAGGCGAATTTAATGGCCTGAAAAGTTTGATCTTAAAAGAACATAAGTGTGCATTCTATGTTCATTGTTTTGCTCACCAACTCCAATTGGCACTTGTGGCGGTTGCTAAAAAGGATGATGATATTGCTTGGTTTTTCATTCAAATTAACAATTTATCTAATATTGTTGGAGCATCGTGCAAGCGCCGAGATATTTTTAGAGAAAGTCAATCTCTTAATGTAAATGAAAGGATTAGAAAGTGGAGAAATTTCTAGTGGTCATGGCTTGAATCAAGAAAGCACACTAACAAGAGCTGGAGATACTAGATGGGGTTCACATTATGGTACATTATTGAGGTTAGTTTCTTTGTTTCCTTCTGTGTGTGATGTGCTTGATACAATTGTGAAAGAAGGCTCAAAAGCAGAACAAAGAGTTGAAGCCCATCTATTGAAGAATACTTTGCAATCTTTTGAGTTTATTTTTAAATTGCTTTTGATGAGAAATATATTGGGAATTACTAATGATTTGTCTCAAGCATTGCAAAGAAAAGATCAAGATATTGTAAATGCTATGACATTTGTTAAAGTGTCAAAGGCAAGATTGCAAAACATGAGAGAAGATGGTTGGTGTAATTTACTTGCTGAAGTGACATTGTTTTGTAAGAAGAAAGATATTGAAATTGTAAATATGGATGATGTATTCACATTACATGGGAAACCAAAGCGTAATGTTGAAATAGTTTCAAACTTGCATCACTTTCAAGTTGAAGTATTTTATAAAGTGATTGATAGACAACTTCAAGAGCTTAATAACAGATTTACAGAGGTGAATAGTGAATTGCTTATTTGTGTCGCAAGCTTAAATCCACAAGATTCATTTTTTGCATTTGACAAGGAAAAATTGATTAATATGGCTCGATTTTATCCGTCGGAATTTTCTTCTGTGGAGCTTATTGGACTCGACAATCAACTTGAAAATTATATCATGGATGTTCGTTCTAGTGAACAATTTTCTAATTTACATGGAATTAGTGATCTTTCAGGAATGATGGTGGAAACTAAAAAACACATTGCTTATCCAATGGTTTATTTACTTCTAAAGTTGGCATTACTTTTGCCTGTGGCAACTGCAACAGTTGAAAAGAGTTTCTCAGCAATGAATTTTGTGAAGAACCAATTGCGCAACCGTATGGGGATGACTTTCTGAATAATTGTTTAGTCACATACATAGAGAGTGAGGTATTTGATAGTGTTGAAAATGAAAATATCATGCAATACTTTCAAAATATGCAGTCCCGTAGAGGGCAATTGTAATTCTTGAATTCATATTGGTGCACTTTTTGTTATCGATCTTTGTGTTGTAGTACTTTGGTGCCCTACTAGTTCTCTGGTTGTTTTTTAAGAGTTTGGTGTTTATTAGAGAACTTTAATTGGTGTATTTTTTGTTATCTTTTTGTTAAGTTTTATTCCTTTTTACCTATTCGTATAAGATTTATAATATTTTCCTCTCATCTGAGAACGTCCTGTGCTTGGATTTTAGTTTTTAATATTTTTTTTCCAATTACAAAAATAATAATAATAATTTTGACCCCACATAATTCCTGGATCCGTGCTAGCTGATTGAATTTATAGTGTTAAGTAAAATTAGCGGTTGAACTAGCTTATAAGTGTGAAATGACATAAAAAATTAATATTTAACTTTTTTTCAAGTAAGATGCTAGGGGTAAAATTGAAAGAAAATATGATAAGCTATAAGTTCATAAGCTACTTGAAATAACGTTCGAAAAATAAGCTATAAGCTATTAAAATAAGCTATAAGGTCTTTTTTAAAAACTGTTACCAAACAGAGCTTTTAGCATATAAGCTAAAATTTCTAAGCTATAAACTAGTTTATTGACCTTCCCAAACAGAGTCATTGACTCATAGAGCCAAATAAAGTAAAAAGCTATGTTACACGTTTACCAAAAAGCAACACTAAATTTATCATCTTGACCATCATGTCATCAATCTTCAACGAATTAAGTCCAACGACCAACATTTATCATAAAAGAAAAAATGTTTTCTCAACTTTGACTACTCATTTCACTAATTTCTCTTCCAGTTACACCTGCGGCGCTAGATCTGAAACAACTCATAAATGTATAACAATTTCAAGGTGATTCTTCTATAACTTTGGCGGTTTGGTCTCCGCATGAGACCATACTTGTGACCATGATTACCCCTTAGACCCGGTTAGATACACCTAGGTTGGTTCTTTTGCGGTCGAGTTAGGCAGAATTCAGGCGGTTTGTGGGTGCTTGTCCACCTCTAAGCAAAAGTACTTTGAAGCCTTGGATAGGTAGTGATCTTGATCATCATCATCATCATATTATTCTCACCATAATTTTAAATAGTAGTCACATTAACAATTCAATCGGGTTATGATCCTTCATATATTCTGGAGAATCACATTCAAATGTGGTCTTAATCGATCTTTGATAACATTTTTGACAAAATAAAAATTGTTGTGTCATGGCCTAGATCGCATTTGCAAGAATCTATTTAAATCCTTAATGGATCTATTATATTGTGGAGAATCACAATCAAATGTGGTTTTAATCGGATGTTGTGTTCTGTTTTCTGCAACATCAAAACCATTATGTCCTGGCTCATATATCGATTGCAAAACCCTATTTAAATTAAACCCTAATCATAATCATCATTATTACAATTATTTTTGTTACTACTGTCTTCTTAATTACTTCTCATATCTTAAACATTAGTTAAAGTCTTGGTATTATTGACTATATGGATTGAAGAAATGTTAAAAGTTGATTGCTTTTTAAATATAGATTTGGTTTAAACAAATGGAGAATAACATTTATCACACTATGGAGATGATAGATCAACTAGAGTCATGTTAAACTTTAATTTCTTGTTGAGTATGCATATTCTTGCATCGGCTTCTTTGAAGGGTAGGAAGGAAAGAATTTCCAGAAGAAGTTATATATCCTGGTAACAAAGAAAACAAGTACATGTTACCTCTTACCATGATTAAGAATATAAATCACGAATTCACGATAGTAATGTGTGATTGGTTATTGTGTTGAATAACAATGGTGGATTATATAGAATTGAAAGGGTGCGCTCAATTCTATATAATCCACCTGTGTTATTCAACACAATAACCATACACACATCAGTATCATAATTCATATTCTTAACCATGGCAAGAGATAACATGCACTTATTCTCTTTGTTATACCAGAATCACTTCTTCTTGCAATTTTTTATTTCCTACCCTTCAAAGAAGCTGCTACAAGAACCTGCACACTCAACAAGAAGTTAATTGACATAAAAGGTATAGTTCTTCAACTCAGACATTAACATGACTAGTTTGAGCTAATTTGGAATGGTCTGACTCCTCCTAATGTGCTTTCTTTTTTGTGGCAACATTTACACAATCAAATCCCAACCAAATTTAATCATGCTATGTAGGACATACCTTCGTTACTACAAGCCTATGCATATTTTTTTCCTCGGTCCTTTATGAAGTTTCGAATTTATGAATAACTTTCTTTAACCCTTCCTTTGATCCCCCAAGTTTATACCGACTATTTCCTCACAATTAGCTTCTTATCCACGTTTTCCATTGTTTTCCTCCTGCGCGACTTTTATTACCTAGAGAAGTTCACTTGGAGTAGTAGTTGGGTCCAAAACCCTGCAACCTTTTGGAGCATTATAGCGGCTTCCTCGCCAGTAAGTAAGTATGAAGGTACCTGATGAGAGAACCGAAGCATCTCCTTCCTCGGAATGATTTTGATCTCTTTCTGATCAAAGTGATGATGAAATACTGCCTTGAACCCAGCCACCTTGACCAAAGGAATAATAATTACATCGTGTTCTTCAACAAAATCCTCGAGTACTTCATCCATATTTATCGCATCACTTGAAGCTTGCTCATCTTCGATACTTGGTAGCAACCTTCAAGTGATGTAATACACAAATTTGATATGGCTGAAGTACTTGAGGATTTTGTCGAAGAACACGGCGTAACTGTTATTTATTTGGTCAAGGTGGCTGGGTTCAATGCAGTATTTCACCATCACTTTGATGAGTAAGAGATCAAAATCATTCTGAGGTAGGAGGTGCTTAGATTCTCTCATCAGGTACCTTCATACTTACTTACTAGCAAAGAATCCGCTAATGCTCCAAAAGGTTGCAGAGTGCTGGAACTAGCTGCTACTACAAGTGAACTTCTCGAGGTAAGAAATGTCGTGCAAGAGGAAAACATAGTGGACAACGTAGATAGTATCTCCAAAGAAGCTAATTGTGAGGAAATGGTCAGTGATATGGGACAAATTGGGGGAGCAAAGGGTTGCTTCCTGAGAAAATTATGGACAAAGATCAAATTTATTCCTCCTCCATGCAGCGAAGATGGACATGAGCTTCGTTATTGGACAGGTGACACTAAAGGAAATTTTACGATATCTACCACATTACAGATGATTAGTGGATTTCACAATTTGGAAGTTGATTCGCTGTGGAAGGTGATCCGGAAACTTGAGAGTACCAGAGAGAGTTTGTTGTTTTGAATGGCAGGTGGCTCATGGCAGCTGGTTCGTTGCATTTTCTAATTTTTATTAGGGTCATGCTAAACAGTGCCCTCGGGGCACTTTTTAGAAAATAAAAAATAAAATTTATATTAAAAAGACAACTTTTTGTACTTTTGAGGCATTGAATACACACATTTCAAGACAAACTTTCTATTTTAACATGCTTAACCAGTGCCCCGGAGGCACTGTTTAGCATTTTCCTTTTTATTAAGTAAAATACTAACAGGAAAAAATATATATTTATCAAGGAACTTTGCCGATCAATAATATTAGAGTTTTAAAATATATAATAATAATAATAATAATAATAATAATAATAATAATAATAATAATAATAATAATAGAAGCTCCTAACATTGTAGAATGAAATACATAATGCAATTAAAATTGAAATCTACGACAGCGAAACAACAGGAAACGTACCAACAATGAATATAACAATAAAACTTTTGAAATGCGGATCAACATGACAAGCAGATAACCAAAATAACTCAACAATGATAATAAAAACTTCAAAAGTTAAGACATAACATAATTTCACTCTTCAAACATCCAGCTACAGCTAGGTTCCAATCCAGATAGTAATAGATAGATAAGCCAAACTATATCCAGCTCTAATGCAATTCAGATCTCAACAATTGGTTCAATACGTGTGACAGTTGAGACTCGGTTTTGTGCCATAGCTGCTCGATGAAGTTTCACCAATTCTACCACGGTATTTTTGTTCATCCCTGAAATTTCATAAAACAAGGATGCCATACAATCATCTCCCTTCTCCAGCACTTTGGCCACGGCAAATAGATTTGGAAATCTTGAAACAACCAAATAGAAAAGTTCTGAAGTTATACACAAATGATTGAAATACTGAGGATAAGTGTGTGATGCAATTGCTTTAATGAGTTCTTCTAAATTTTCCGCCTCAGCAACAACTCGTGAGTCGGAAAGATCAGGAGATTTAGTCTTAACCAGCCTCTCATTCATAAGAGTGAATACACACAAATCACCCGACCAGGATAATACATAGCTCAAATATTGACACAAACTACTAATCTGTTGATTTGAATGATTGAAGTTATCCATGAGGAATGTAATAATAGAATTGCGAAGAGCATGAGTACCAAGCATAGTCCTAACTGAAAGTTCTGTCTCTTGTTGAAATGGTATACGGGAATGATGGTAATGAGGGCATCCAACTTTTGTGCGTAGTTCATCAATCTGTTTGGTGCGGAGCCTGTGGCCTACGACTGCAAAGCCTGAGGTCCTATGAATGTTGAAAAGAATAAGGATGCAATAGCCAAAAATAACAAGAATGGAAGTCCAATCAAGTGCAGGAACCTTGGAAATCTCTATGTTGTTTTGACGAGCCTGGGAAGGTAAACTCACGAAACGAGGCCTAATGCCTATTCCGTTGAGTGCAGCCTCCACATTGTTTCTGAATGCAGGAACCACTGAGCATAGCATAGATCCCACACAAACAGATAACTCCTTAGTATCCTTATACTCAGCATTATAGGCAACACGGAAAGCCATACCAGTGGTGTCTCCTGCAGCATCTGGGATGTAGAAATTACAATCTGTCATGTTTCCCATCATGTTGATTTCAAATTGCATATTCGGCTGATTGGTTGGTGGAGGACTGGAAATCCTAGGATGGTTGAGGAGGTTACTTGCACCTGCACGAGTACGAGAAAACGTTGCATTGCTTTGAATCATTGCATTTGATGATCCCTGTTGATTTCCACCTGATGCTGAGCTGAAATTGTTTCTCATTTTCTTTCTTTTTTTTTTCTATAATGCTAATAACTTGGATTGAAATTTTAGCTTTTGGTTGAAACTGAACTAAGATAACTCACTATATATAAGTGTGGGCTAAGTGTGGTGGATAATGTGCTTAATTTAATGGAGAGCATTGGAAAAGATTAGGAATACAAAAAGTATTGATAAAATAGTAATAGAGCACTAACGATTCAATTTTCATTGTTGGTTTCTACTAACAGCATCTCCGATGAATGTCTTTTCGATCAATTCCAAATGGGAGTAACATTGATTATGGTTTTGAAAATAGAAATAATGAATTTTATTTCGAAGATACAAAAAGAATCAATTAATTAATACTGTATTTTTTGAAACAATGGTTTTGGATTTTCAATTCTTTTTAAACATTGATTATAAACGTTCTTTCTTCTTCTTAAACCTAATATTAGAGTTGTTTGGTATAAATAGCGGATGTTTGTTTATAGCTGATAAGGTTTTTTTTTTTTTTCTTAACTACATATTTGGTCTCTTACGTTTATTTTAGGTTTCAATTTGGTCTCTTACGTTTAAAAAGTATCAATTTGGTCCCTTACGTTTATTTTAGGTTTCAAGTTAGTCCTTTCCGTCAATTTTGTCACTAACAGTGTTTGAATAGTACACGTGTCAGCGTGTCCAAGTGTCACGTGTCAGTCCACATATGCAAATTGGTTGTCACATGTAACAAAATTGACGGAAAAGACTAACTTGAAACCTAAAATAAACGTAAGGGACCAAATTGATACTTTTTAAACGTAAGGGACCAAATTGAAACCTAAAATAAACGTAAGGGACCAAATGTATAGTTAAGCCTTTTTTTTTTGTCAAATAGCCTAGTGGCTAGAAATTCTACATTTAAGGTGAATAAGTATGGTGTTCGAGGTTCGGACCACGGCTCTCGCATATAAAATATGATGTTTATTACCAATTGAGCTAAGGTTATGGTACTTGCCATACTAACAGGTTGCCAATTGCCAATTAAAAACAAAATCAAGTTAAGTTTGTTCAATTACACTATTACAATAAATTTGCTGGTAAGAGAAATAAAATAAAATAACATTGCCAGTAAGATGTCCCTCTAGAAGGTATGATCCACAAATCTCTCATCTTCTTTTTGTTGATGATCTTCTTCTTTTTGTAGAGGCTTCAATTGAACAAGCGCATTGTGTTATGCACTGCCTTGATCTTTTCTGTCAAGCGTCTGGCCAGAAGATTAACACTCAAAAAATTAAGATATTCTTTTCCAATAATGTGGACGAACAACTTCGGGATGATATTTTGCAACATACTGGTTTCTCTCAAGTTAATAGCTTGGGAAAATATTTAGGGGCTAATTTATCTTCGGGAAGAACTAATAGATATCATTTCAATCATATTGTTCAAAAAATTCAAAAAAGACAAAGTGGTTGGAAGCAACAGTGCTTAAGTTTGGCTGGTAGAGTGACTCTCTCTGACTCTGTGCTTAGCACTATTCTGTATTATCATATGCAGTATGCGAGCATTCCAAAATCTATTTGTGATTAGATTGAGAAAATCCAACGAAGTTTTGTGTTGGGAGATACCGAGCAAGGTCGCAAGGCCCACCTTATTGGTTGGGATATGTGCTACCAACAAAAGATACATGGTGGATTAGGAATAAAGAAACCCCATATTATGAATGAGGCCTTTTTTCATGAAAATTCTTTGGAATCTTATTCACAATCCAGATGATCTTTAGTGCAAAGTGCTTCTTATCAAATATGGGAGGAATAATGACATCGTTTCATCTTGTAGCTCGCAACCCTATGACTCTCAGTTATGGAAAGCTCTTTCGAAGGTGTGGCATAGCTTTCAGCGACATGTGGTCAGACAAATTGGAAATGGTAGAAATACAAATTTTTGGTTGGATAAATGGGTTCTGAATAATGTGGAGCTTCTCCACTCAGCTTAAGGGGATCACATTGACACTACTCTTTCTGTTAGAGATGTTTTGAACCAAGATGGAGATTGGGATGTGAGATTTCTTAGTGAGAACCTTTCGAATGACATTGTGAGTCAAGTGATGGTCGTTCTGGCCCCTACCGACGTTAACGGTCTTGATACTTTAGGGTGGGCTGGAACCAACACACACCAGTTTACTATTCGAAATGCTTACACATTGCAACATGTTATTGCTATGCTGCTTGTGGCTGAGGGTGATTGGAAAAATTTATGGGGTTTGAAAGGACCACACTGTATCCAAACTTTTATGTGGTTAGCTGCCCATGAGCGTATTCTCACCAATGCTCACAGAAGCATGTGGGGAGTGGGAATTTCTCCTACATGCGCTAGTTGTATGAGGGAAGATGAAACTACCCTCCATGTGTCCCGAGTTTGGATTCGGCTTGTTCCATATAATTATATTACTAATTTTTTCTCTTTTAATTGTAGGGAATGGATTTTTGACAACATCAACAAGAAGGGATTTGGAGCGTCCAAGGATGGATGACAAACTACCTTCATGACTACATGTTGGCTACTTTGGACATCGAGAAATAAATCAATTTTTGAGGACCATTTTCAGCGGCCTCACGACCCGATTCGCGTCATTCAGAAATACTCTATGGACATTGATTAGTGTACATGGAGATAAAAAATGACAGAATCACGGGGTTATAAAAGACTTCTGGGCGGAGTTGCGGGTCGACATTTTGCGTTTTCTATCGGAATTTCATCGTAACGGGAAGTTGTCTAAGGGTATTAATTCCACTTTCATAGCTTTGATTCCAAAGATAGATAGCCCACAAAGGTTGAATGACTTTCGCCCTATTTCGCTTGTGGGATGCCTTTATAAAATTCTTGCTAAAGTTTTAGCGAATAGGGTGCGTCTAGTGATTGGGAGTGTGATTTCTGAGTCTCAGTCTGCGTTTGTGAAGAATAGGCAAATCCTTGATGGTATTCTTATTGCTAATGAGGCTGTGGATGAGGCGCGGCGATCTAAGAAGGAACTCATGCTGTTCAAGGTTGATTTCGAGAAAGCCTATGACTCAGTGGATTGGGGCTACTTGGATGATGTCATGGGGAGAATGGCTTTTCCAAATTTGTGGAAGAAGTGGATTAGAGAGTGTGTTTGTACGGCTACGGCGTCTGTGTTAGTCAATGGTAGCCCGACTGATGAATTCTCTCTGAGGCGTGGTCTTCGGCAAGGCGATCCGTTGTCTCCTTTTCTTTTTCTCCTTGCTGCTGAGGGCCTTAATGTGCTTATGGAGGCTATGGTATCGCGTAACTTGTTCACAGGGTATAGTATTGGCGAGCATAATCCGATATCGGTGTCTCACCTTCAGTTTGCGGATGACACTCTCCTGTTGGGGGTCAAAAGTTGGGCAAACGTTAGGGCCCTGCGAGCTGTTCTTGTGCTGTTCGAAACTATGTCGGGTCTGAAAGTTAATTTTAATAAAAGCATGTTGGTTGGTGTTAATATTTCTGATTCTTGGTTAGGTGAAGCTGCGTCTGCTCTGTGTTGTAAAGTGGGAAAGATCCCTTTTCTTTATCTGGGTCTTCAGATTGGGGGCGATCCGAGGCGTCTAAGTTTTTGGGATTCGGTGTTGACTCGTATAAAGAATAGATTATCTGGGTGGAAGAGTCGCTTCTTGTCTTTTGGTGGTCGTCTGGTTTTGTTAAAGTCTGTCTTGACCTCTTTGCCTGTCTATGCTCTTTCCTTCTTCAAAGCTCCCTCAGGTATTATTTCCTCTATTGAATCTCTTTTTAATAAATTTTTTTGGGGGGGTTGTGAGGAATCTAGGAAAATTTCTTGGGTTAGTTGGAAGACTATTTGTTTACCTAAGGAGAGTGGAGGTTTGGGGGTGAGGCGGTTGCGGGAGTTTAACCAGGCTCTTCTAGGCAAGTGGTGTTGGAGGTTGTTGGTGGACCGAGAGGGGTTGTGGTTTAGAGTGCTGGCAGCTCGGTATGGAGTTGAGGGAGGTAGACTTCGGGATGTCGGGCGGAGAGGGTCGTTGTGGTGGAGGGAGATAGTGTGTATTAGGGAGGGAAGTGGTGAGCCAAGGGGCGGGTGGTTTAGGGAGCATGTTGTGAGGAGGGTGGGGGACGGGTCAGAGACTTTTTTCTGGACCGATCCCTGGGTGGATGGGACTCCTTTGTGTGAGCGGTTTGGGCGGCTGTTTGAGTTGACAGCGACCAAATCACGCACGGTGGCTGAGATGTTTGCTTTAGGGTGGGGTGCAGATGGTGCGGCGTGGGAGTGGCGGAGACAGTTGAGGGCGTGGGAGGAGGAGATGTTAGGAGAGTGTCAGTCTTTACTTCTTACCATTTCCTTGCAGGCTCTATCTTTAGACAGGTGGCAGTGGCGCCTTGATCCTGATGCAGGTTATACGGTTAGGGGAGCTTATCAAGTGTTGATATCTCATGCTATGGTTACTATGGACGTTGCGGATAATCTGGTCTGGCATCCTCAGGTACCTTTGAAGGTCTCCATCTTCGCGTGGCGTTTATTGCGCGACAGGTTGCCCACGAGGGTAAATTTGGTTACTCGACGGGTTTTATCTTCTACAGCATGCACTTGCGCTTTTGGATGTCACGAGGCTGAGTCGGCATTTCACTTATTCATCTCCTGCAGGATTGTGAGCTCTCTTTGGGATTTAGTGCGAGCATGGATTGACATTCCTTTGGTGGACTTTACTACACTACGGAGTCACTTTATCCAGTTTACATGTTCAGCAGGTGTTTCACGAGCGCGCCGATCATTTTTACAGCTCATTTGGCTTGTGTGTGTGTGGGTAGTTTGGACGGAGAGAAATCATCGATTGTTTACAGGCTCAGCAGAGACGCCCCTCATTTTGTTGGACAAGGTCAAGCTGTTCTCCTTTAGGTGGTTGAAGTCGACGAGTATTACGTTAGCTTTAAACTACCATAGCTGGTGGTCTAGTCCTATGCTTTGTCTGGGCTTTGTATGATTTGCTTATGTTTCTGGTTTCTCTAACTCTTTGTAAACTTTTGTAGCCTACCTCGGTACGTCTTGTGCTGGGGAGGCTGATTATGTTAATATATTTCATTTTGGCTTGTTCAAAAAAAAAAAAAAATGACAATAATGTTGATATTTATATTTTAGGCTTTATTTTAATTGTTGGGCTTTTAGCCCTTTGGCCCATTTAAGTTATTATCCACTATTAGCACTATATATATATTTGTACCCCTTTGTCACATTTAATCAATCAATCAATGAAATATGAAAAATTATCTTTTATTTTCTTTTATTTCTTAGAGTAATTTTTAATGTCTTTTACTTAGTTTAGTGTAGAACCCTAGTTTCTTAGCTTGATAGGATTATCTTTCTATAAAAAAAAACCTTTTTTAAAATAAATAAAAGTTACCCCAGAGACTTAAATCATGTGGAGAAATAGGATTACGTGCTTCTAAGTTCTACCGTTTGATTTTAATCGATACCTATTACCTACCCTTCATTGTCTACTATTTCATATAGTATATGTGTGGAAAATGTGTTTTAAAGTACATATTGACATTTTGTTTCTGTTCCTTTACTTATCTTCTTTCCGCGGCAAGCTTATGGAGATTAATTGCCACCAAATGCAAATCGCTTAACTTTTGAATAATGTTTGAGGATTGATTTATTTTTTTAAAATTAAATATTCTCTGCGCAAAGTTGCGGATATTAATTGTTCAAATTAATTTCTCGAGTCTTATGGGAGGTAAATGAATACAGACTCCTTTCTAAGAGTTTTATTGCTATTGCATGTCCTAAGTCAATGATCGAACTTGGAATTTTACTTAAACTAGAAGAAATTTACAATATTTCATCTAAATGCTCTTGATTAATTAATTGTATTTGTTTTTTACTTTTGTGGCATTATGTCATGAGGTAAAAGAAAATTAAATGCATCGACAATATGAGTAAAAAAAAATATTCCATATGTGCAACAAAATAATATATATTATCAATTGTACGATTGAAATATATCAAAAGTTAAGATAAATAATTGAATAAAATAATTATTTTATTTTTTTAATACGTGTGACACGGTTAAATAACGACGAATAAACATTACATAAAGTATAAGAAGAATGAGAGATATATCACGAGGGAGTCCCAACAATCAGTCTCAACTCTGGAAGAGACTGAAGCCCCATAAATTAGTTAAATAATTTGCTGTAAGATTTTCTTGATCATGAAGTATGTGGATCAAATCGACATTCCAATCAAGAAAAATAAGATGCTTGATAGCTGAGACTATTATAACGATGATGCACATTTATATTACTCTTAACAAGATCAATCATGTGAACTGCATTTTTTTAGGAGAATTTAAGGGACTATTTTGTAAGTACATACATCTAATTTTCAATAATAATTAATAATAAAAAATTACATTTTTTTTATAAAATGATAGACTATTTAACAAATCATTTTTAAAACGTGTTAAATAGTCAAATGAAACTTATAATAGATTATCATAAAAAACAAAAATTATTAATATAGATTGATGGTACATACAACTCGTCTATTTTCCTTTCACATGAGAGACGCATGCAATTTCTTCATGCCTTCCTATATTTGTTGCTTACTAAACAAAGGAAGTTTCCATTTTAATTCAAAAAAATTGTATTATAACTAAGGTGCCAATTCTAAGAAGTGTATATTGAGAAGTAGAATGCAAGTTTTTGTCCTATCCTCCTCCTAGAAGTGTGGACAATACATATAAGTATATAACATACTATACCAAAATATATCGGTTTTTTACTCGTGCAAAGGAACTATTTCTTGGCAATTTGGACAACTTATAATGAAGTTTGTCCGGCATATCACTAGGAAGATCAAAATCTTTAAAGAAAAATATTCTTCAAAACTTAGTGTAGGCACAAGTCCCACATTACACTATATAGATATAGATCCGTCCTTGATCTCAATTTCCCATCTATCACTAAAATAAGTCTTATTTATATAGCTTTAAGACTTAGTGTCGGCCGCAACTAGAGTTGAAAATGAGTTGAGTTGAGTCGAACTGATCTTATCACTCGTAAAGAATTAGTTCAAACTCAAATATTTTGGGGCATAAAATGCTTATTTGAATTGTTTGACCCTTAGAGCGCCCTATATCATGGTACTACATTTATAGGATTGTTCTTAAAATATAACTTCAAATATTTACATTTTTTTCTAGAGCACTTCAAATATTTATGTATGTCTAAAATAATTTTATATTATCGAGATATATAAATAAAGGGGGCTGCTAATTTAGACCCAGTTGGGTCTAAATTAGCAAGGTGCACCTTTTGAGTTGGACAAAAATACCCTTTCTTTTTTTAAAAAAAAAAAAAAAAAAACATATTGGCGCTGATCCAGTGTCGCGCGCCTACCGCAGGACCATCGTTACAGACCGTTGATTTCCATCAGACGGCCAAGAGATGATCTCATCATGGCTGTCGGATCAATCAGACAGTCCAGATCATCCATCTCCATGATAAGCCAGCGCGTGCACCACACTAGATCTGCGCCTGGAGAGAGAAAATTTCATTTTAAAAAAGCAGGACACGTGTCAACTGCTGGGTGGTTGGCGTGTTTTTTTTTTCATTTAATACTTTAAACTCAATTATTTCGTTGTAAATTAATTTTTTATTTTTTTATTTTTATACCAAAATTCATAATTTTTTTTTGTCTACAAATAGAGACTTGGTTCGTTTGATTTGGACACAAAAAAAAAACTCAATTTTTCACTACCTTTAATTATCTTTATATAATACTGTGAAACCATTTAGCTGGTAGAATGGTTTCACAGTATAACTCTCTGAAACCATTTTACTGGTAGAATGGTTTCAGTGAGTAATTTCTTAATTGTTTGCTTCTGAAACCATTCTGAAACCATTTAGCTGGTACAATGGTTTCAGAGCGTTGTACTTTGAAACCATTTCACTGATAGAATGGTTTCAGGGGAGTTGATTTTTAATTGTTTGCTTCTGAAACCATTTTACTGCTAGAATGGTTTCACAGTATAACTCTCTGAAACCATTCTTCCAGCTAAATGGTTTCAGAAGCAAACAATAGTTTTTAATTACCGTTTTATCTCATTTAATTAACGAAAAATAGTTTCAGGTCTCAAAAAATTTCATAAAATATACCAAAAGTTCCAGAATATTATCTAATATTTTATTAGAAACAAGTAAAAAAACAATTGGTTTCAGAGTACAAATCTATGAAATTATTATTATTATTTGTTAAATGGTTTTAAATAATCAGCGGAATTTGTGAAAATAATTTCATGACTTGAACTAGGGAGAGTGAGGTACACAAGAGGGTTCTAAATAATTCATAGTACTTTACATAAAATTTTGGAAATTTTTTATGGAATTATAATATTTTTAATTACCTTTTTACTCATTTAATTAACTAAAAATAGTTTCGGGTCTCCAAAAATTTCATACAATATACCAAAATTTCCAGAATATTATCTACTATTTTATTATGAAAAAATACAAAAAAAAATAGAGCCTCCCTGAGGCCGCACGCGCCCCCACGCGCCGCCGGTGAGAGTGGGCGTGGGCGACGCGCACTGTTCATCGTCCCTCCCACCCGTTTTATGCAGAAACGGGTCGTGCGACCCGGTTTTTGACCCGGTTCGATCTCCCTTAATACTCAACGAAACTCGACGTTCCTTATATGGATTTTGTTCGTTTTTCAATTTTACAAAGGTTTCCGGTATTAGTTTTTGAAATCGGCGTTCGATTCGCACGTAAAATGAGGTCGAAATTTGGAAGAAATTTAAAAAATGTAATAGTTGTTCTATTGTTTCAAAAAAAAAAAAGGGTATTTTTATGATGCAAATTACATACATGCCCCAGTTGCTCTATTGTTTCAAAAAAAAAAAAAAAAGGTATTTTTGTCCAACTCAAAAGGTGCACCTTGCTAACTTAGACCTAACTAGGGTCTAAATTAGAAAACCCCATAAATAAAATCCTTTTTTACTCTTATTTATTATCTATCAACCATTGGGTTACAATTACTTGTTGTGTACGTAACATTAAGCAACCAAACCCAACGTGAGGGAAAGGAGATGTGTGTTTCTTGGATTCTCTATTTAAAATCCACAATCACACGCATGCAGTGCCACGTCTTAACAAAAACAAGATTCTTTATCATTACTAGCGACAGTGCATTCTGCGCCTATTTTTGTCTATTATGTAAAGTTGAGTAAAAAAAAAAACATATATTTTATATTATGGTGAATTTGTTATTAAAAAATTTTTGCTGCTAAAAAAACATGCATTATGTTATGTTGAGTTTGTTAATAAAAGATTTTTGTTGCTCAAAAGAAGAAAAAAAAGGTTAACTTCACTAAAATCTTTTTTCTTTTAACAAGATTGTTCATTTATTTAAAAAAAATAAAAAATTGGTCATCATTTATTTAAATAATTATGCTAATAATAATAACTAACAGGCAAAACCCACCTTGTGTGGCCCACAAATTTTTCGACGGAGATTAATCATCGCTAATGATGGTTGAAACTTCACCAATGGTAAAAAAAAATAACATGACAATATCTTATGCATAACTTTTGTCTCATACTTTGACAAAAAAAAAATTGTTTGATAGTAATAAATTGAAGCATAGTTTTTTTTTTTTTTTTGATAAATGAAGCATGGTTATTTTAACAATATGGTTATTTATTCAATGTAAATATAAGTTGAGCATGGTTTTTCTTTCGTTCTTCTTATTTAAATAGAGTATTTTTCATTCTTCAAACGATATTGACACCTTCCTTATTATAATTTTTGTGTATTGATTTTTACTTTTCTTATAGATAAATTTTAATAGTTAATTCTTTACTAAAAATAAAATTTAATATTACTTTTAAAATAAAATAAAAACTTAATATTTAATTTATTTGATGTCTCTAACCACTTTGTTGTAACAAAAAAAAAACCACTTTGTTACTCTTTTGAAGATGTATAAATTATCTAATATAAATAATTAATATTATCAATTTAACAACATGTTTATTTAACCAAATCGTTGAATTCAAGTGATAAATAATGAGTTTCACTTTCTATCAAAATATAAAAGGCTTAAATGCAGTTTTACCCCCTCTTCCCCCTCCTTGTTTTGAAAAAATCGAAATTTTACCCCTCATATTTTAAAATCCGGAATTTTACCCCCTATTTTATAATTTCTTGTATTTTGCCACCCACCAAAATTCTGCACAAAATCTGCTTCTGAGCCTCAAGTTCAAAGTTTCGCACAAAACTCAATTTGGATTCGTAATTCACCAAAATGGTATCGAAATGACCGCAATCGAGTTAGTTTTCCGCAGAACCAAACTCCACTAAATTTGGAGTTACAGAGATTTATTACCGTTTTAGTGAAGGTATGTCCAAATTAACTATTGTATGGAACTACTACTGGTATTTTTCTCATGTCTCTCACCTGTAGCTCATTTTTTAATAGTATTTATATGTCTGGAAAGTAACAAAATTACCCTTGTTGGCATTTTAATTTCGTCGAATTTGGAGTTACGATGCGTTCGGTAGACGATGTTGAATTTGAAGGTTAGAAGTAGATTTATGCATAATTAGTGTAATTGGACAGACCTTCACTAAAACGGTAATTAATCTCTCTCTGTAACTCCAAATTTAGTGAGGTTTGATTCTGTTGAAATCTAACTCGATTACAGTTATTTCGATATTCTTTTGATGAATTATTGATCCAAATTCAGTTCTGTGCGAAGCTTTGAAGTTGAGACTCGAAAGCAGATTTTTTGCAGAACTTGGGTGACAGACCTTCACTAAAACGGTAGTTAATCTCTCTCTATAAATCGAAATTTAGTGGAGTTTGATTCTGCGGAAAGATAACTTGATTACGGTCATTTCGGTATCCATTTGGTGAATTATTGATCTAAATTGAGTTCTATGCGATGCTTTGAAGTTGAGAATCGAAAACAAATTTTGTGCCGAATTTTGGGGGTGCAAAATCCAAAAAAATTTAAAATTGGGGGTAAAATTCCGAATTTTAAAATAGGGGAGATAAAATTCTGATTTTTTCAAAACAGGAGGGGTAAAACTGCATTTAAGCCAATAAAAAATAATGAGTTTAATTATTCAGGAGAATTTCTTAACCAAACTTTAATTACTTCATAGCCGAACTCCAAATGATTAGGGCCCCTTTCCCAAAAAATTGTTGGGTTAACACACAAAAAACATGTTTATTTACTTCATTTAATCATTCTAAAACTACAATAGTCAACATCTCCATTTTATTTGAAAAATTGCGAGTATTCTTACACTCAAATTTTTTCCAAAGTTTAATTTGTATTAAAAAAAATTACAATATCAACAAATCACATTAACAACATAAAAAAATTCACCTTTAAGGTAAATATTTTAATCACTAGGCTACTTGATAAAAAAAAAAAACAACATAAAAAAATTACAAATAAAATCAAACATTTTTAATTACACAACAATTATGATTGATCAATAGTTTTTCCTCCCGTTCCTTTTTAAGCGTCATTTTAGAATAGTAACATCAAATTAATGAAATGTATTTTTGCACATTATATTTCTGTTATACCCTCATTTTAATTCACAAATATATTCATATTTTTTTCACACATTTTTTCTTTCGAATAAATTTAACATATTATGTAAAAAAAAATTATTTAATATGTTATGTACAAAAAAAAACAAACTTATAGCATTAATTAGTTTTATTGAAAAGTATAACGGTAATTGACAGATCATATCCTTAAAATATCAAAACGACAATTAAATATAGACGATAGATCTGACATCAAAAGACAATTAAAAAGAAATTGAGGTAGTATAATTTTTTTTTTACTAAAATGTAAAAAAAAATAAAAAATTTGGTACAATGTATAAAAATATCTTTATATACTAGTATTATATAATCAAAACTCTAATTTTTTTTTTCTTTCAAAAATCTAATTTATCTTATCTTTCAAAATAAAAATCTTATCAGTAATTAATACCAACCTGACAGCTGTAAGATTCGATTGAAAGATCATATCTTGTGTTATTCTCATCACACATTAAGATACGCCACCGTTGCAAATCCAAGGGCAATATAGTATTTTCAACTCAGCTCCACTGTGAAAGTAAAAAAAGTAAAATCGCGTTGTATATAAATAATCACACGCATTAATTTGTGGCCAAAAAAAACGTTAAAACGCAAACGCGAATCGTAGTTTCATTCTCTCACTGAAGAAAACCCTAATTTCTTCACACCGCTATTTCAAACCCCCAAATTGAAATCCCAATCGAAGAATTTCATAAACCTAGTTAATCAATTTTGTGTTGGAAGATTGAATCAAGCACGAATCGTGAAGAAGTAGTTGAAAAATATGGTTTTGGAAACGGAAATCATCTATCAACAAAGCATGTTAGATGTGAAGTATCACCTTCGCGTTTCTCAAGAGAATGGTGTCAAGGTTGAGGTTTCACCTGCTTCTAATGTTGTTCCGATTTTTAGCCATGTTAGGGTTTCGTCTGAATCGATTTCAACCGAAACGTCTATTTTTGAATCGGTATGTTGTTTATCAAGTTATGATTTTTATTTTATTTTTTGGATTGAGTTATTGGGTTTTTGTTTAAATCCTGATTGGTTTTTCTATTATTGATTTTTGATCGGTGAAGGAATTGGTAACTGGGTTGATTTTTTTGTTGGGGTTTTGTTAATCGGTGATTTTGATTTTTTGTATTGATCGGTTTGGATTCAAATGTGGAATCGAATTTTATGAGTTACGCGTGTTCCATGATTTGTTTGTCTGATTCGATGAAGATAAAATTTTACCTTTTTATAGCTAGAATTTGGAATTGGGTGTTCTTATGATTTGTGCATCTGGGTATCAATCATAGGAAAAGGGATATAGTAAAAAAGAGATCTTGCATAAACGTATTACTCTCTATGAATCGTTTGATCTAGCTGGCTTAATATTATGTTTTAATTTGTATGAATAAGTTGATCTAGCTGACAATGATATTAGTAAAATCCAGATTACAATTGCTTCATGAATCATGATGATAGGCCTTCTTAGGACCCGTTTGGATTAGCTTATTTTTGAGCTTATGAAAAAATAACTTAAGCAAATACATAAGCTTTTGTGTTAATTCATAATTTCTCACTAGCGAAAATTGTATCTTCATAAGTTGTTCTTCATAAACTATCTTGACAAGCTTATGAATAATACATGAAAGCTTATCTATTTGCATAACCTGTTTTGCTTAGTGAATGTAGCTTAGTAGTCAAGCTTTTATTTTGTTGGTTAATGTCTTTCTTAAATCCCTTTATGATTTTTGGTTGGATTGTTTTTGTGCTGATCTGTGTTTGTTTCTTTATTTTAGACTGTGAGTTGCTCAGAGATGATTACAGATTCTATTTTAGAGGATGCTGTTGCAAGGTTTAAACCAAATGTTCGTTCTGGTAGCTGTGCTGATATTGGACCGAGGGGATCAATGGATGATGAACACATTCAAATTGATGATCTAGCTGCCCACCTTGGATTTGTCTTTAATTACCCTACACCGAGTGCTTTTTATGCAGTCTTTGATGGGCATGGAGGGCCTGATGCAGCTGTGTTTGTTAAGAACAATGCTATGAAATTATTTTTTGAAGATACTACTATGCTGCAAACGTATGATACTGATGCACTTCTGCTGAAGAAGTTGGAAGCTTCTCATCGGAAAGCCTTTCTAGGCGCCGACCTTGCTTTGGCTGATGAACAGAGTGTCAGTAGTTCTTGTGGGACAACAGCACTGACTGCTCTTATACTCGGAAGGCATTTGATGGTTGCTAATGCCGGCGATTGTCGAGCTGTTCTTTGTAAGCGTGGAGTGGCTGTTAACATGTCTCAAGACCACAGACCAAGTTATCTACCAGAGCGCAAGAGAGTGGAAGAGTTGGGCGGTTATATTGATGACGGATATCTCAATGGTTATCTTTCTGTCACTCGTGCCCTTGGCGATTGGGACTTAAAATTACCACTTGGTTCTGCATCACCTCTTACTGCTGAACCAGATGTTCAGGTAGTCACACTGACTGAGGAAGACGAGTTCTTGATCATTGGCTGTGATGGCATTTGGGATGTAATGTCAAGCCAGGAGGCAGTTAGTCTTGTTCGTCGTGGATTACGAAGGCACGATGACCCACAACAATGTGCAAGAGAGCTAGTCAAAGAAGCATTGCGCCTCCACACAACAGATAATCTTACTGTTATTGTTATTTGTTTGTCTCCTGTCGAAACCATTGTTGAATCATGTCCACCCCAGAGACGAAGATTCAGAGCCTGCTCTCTGTCTGAAGAAGCTCGGAACAAATTGAGGAGCTTGCTTGAAAGTAACTGAATGTAAATACAGTTGTCATGATTCAGCAGAAATTGATTAATGTTTTGTAGGCTGTTGTAGTAGAGTTAGAGCAGCCATCAGTTTTGTAGGGATGGAAGAGGATAGTTGGAGATGGTTGATGGGTGAGTGAGGCATATTTAACTTGCTGAGGCATTTTCTAGTTTATTTTGGCATTTGTAGAGACAGATCACAAATGTAGCAAAAACTAGTTTTGGCGGATTAGATTACACATTATTGTTACATGTGTAAATAAGAAATGATTTAGACTTATGAGGGTAGAATTTGCAACCATAATATTTGTTTTTTGTGTTGGATGAGAAAGTTGAATGAACGTATTAACCAATGTGATATTTTTTATTCGTATTAAGCATTCATTAATCCTTTTTTTAAGCAACCTTCATTAATCTTAACATGAACTTCAATGACCAAAGATTAAATTTAAAATGTTTAGTTTTGTTGTTTATGGTTGTACTTTTCTAGTTAACTGATTTTGGGGTGTTAAATTGTGTACTTCGAACATGCCTTTGTATGTCTTTCCTGCATTGATAAGATGTGGAAAGCCCATCATTTTGTTATCCATATTGGTCTTATTGCATGTGTTTCTGTCAAAATACTGAAAAATCTGTATTTGTCAATGGTTGTAATAATTAAAATTTCATTTCATCACACGTGTTGAATTACTTACTCTCCCGGAGGGTGTACTTGCTAGCAAGCCAACCAAGTACAGTATAAGTAGTGTCGTTGATAAGTCGTTGATAGTACTAGGTGAGAGTAATAAATATTAAATACTTAAAAAAAAGTCTTCCTAAATACAGTATAAGGGCCCGTTTGGTGCACAGGATAAGAGACAGAATAGGATAACTATATCATATCCTGTTTCAATCCAGTGTTTGGTGACACAACATGATATGATAAGTTAATCCTGAAGCTTATCCTATCCTGTTTCTCTAGTTAAAATCCTTATCCTGAATTTGAGCTGGGTTACCAGCAGGATAGGATAAGAAAAAAAAAATCGTTGATTTATTCTATAAAATATATTTTAAAATAAAAAATTAAAAATTAATAAAATAATTTGATAGTAAATTAATAATAAAATAATTAATTTTTAAATATATATGTAATTTTGTAATTTATATAATCTAAAAAATCAAAATTCTCCTAAAATTACAATATTTTAAATTAAAATAATTATTAAAATATTGCAAAATAAGAATATTAATTTAAATTTAATAACAACTTAAATATAATTATTTTGCAATGGTAGTTTTATTATTTACATATATCATATATTTATTTAGCTTATCTAACATATATAATTGAGTTATTTATTTGATCATGATTCATATAAAAAACTTAATTTGTTTATTTTCTCATGATTTGTATTTAAAATTTAAAGTTATTTGATTACTTTTTCTTTTTGTACAATTACTTATTTATATTTTTATTTATAAAATTCAAAGTATTACAATATAAATTTTAACAAATAACAATTGTTTTACGAGGGTAATTTTGTCATTTAAATATGTTATGTATCTTATCATATTGGTATGAACAAATATGTATTAAAAATATGATATAATAGTTATCATGTTTGTTATCCTGTGTGCACCAAACACAGGATGTGATAACTGTTATCCTGCTGATATCCTATCCTATCACTATCCTGTTGTATATCCTATCCTGTAACTATCCTATCCTGCGCACCAAACGGGCCCTAAGAGTATAAGAGTATCCACGATGGAGCTTCTCATTTTTTAGTATTTAAGTGGCTCTCACATATACACATCACTCATTTATAATTTTTTAATCATAGTACTTAATAAACACTCAACCCCTCCAACACAACACTTCTTAAAAAGTTCTAAATTGGTCCCACCAATAACACATCTCACCAATAACTCTACATCATTATAAACGGATCCCACAAAAATCATATAGGTACTATTGCTTACTGTAGAACCAGTACTATTGCTCATTCTTAAGAAATAGGTACTCACAATTGGATATAGTCTAAGAGACTCTTTATAAAATTTTAGATATATTTATTATTTTTTCCAAAATATACTTTTTATCGACGAATACATTAATGCATAAAGAGTATTTTAGAAAAATTTATTGGAGTATTTTTAACAACTTTTTTTTTTTTTTGATAAGATAAGGAATATAAAAAACACCTTTTTTTTTTTATAAGTGTTTGTTTTAAAGAGATTGTTAAAGCAAGAATGTTTTTTGAAGACTAGTTTTGATCACATACCTAACAAAAATACAACCTGCCTATTTTTTTTTTTTTGTCATTTTTTAATATTGGGTCATGTTAAACATGTGCCCTGCACATGATAAGATAACTAAATATAGAAATATATCATTTAATGTTATAAGATATTTAATGTTTAAAAAGTTGAATACACAATTTTCAAAAGAATATTTTCATATTTATCTCCTTAATATGTGCTCTTATGGCATACAGTAAGTTAACATTTTTCTTTAATATTTTCTCACATGTCTCGGATTGTTTACATAGGCGGGTGAGGTGGGCGGTGTTTATACGGTGTTTGGAAAAACTTTGTTCGGATAGCGGCTATCGTGTTAAAGAGAGTAAAAAAAGGACATTGTTACCGAGTTTAAAAAAATTCTTGGAAATAGAAGACAAACATTTATCAAATTAATGTGTTCTTTCAATGAGTTTAATGCCGACTTATGTGAAAAAATAAAACGAGTCTAACATTGAAGAACTTCAAATTTGAAGATAGGGTTGAACATCCGGATCATAAAGATAAAATTGTTACTATTTGAACTTATGTAAGACTTAAAGGTTAATTTTCACAAAAAATTATGCGTATTTTTTAATCAAAACAAAACAAAAAAACAAAAATACCCGAATGTTGGTTTGATGAGGTGGGCAAATATTTTAAATTGTAAAATCGGCGCTATCCCTTTCAAGTATTTTGGCCTTGCAATTTGTGTAAACCCGAGGAAGAAATCATCATGGCAATGGGTGATTAAAGTGGTGAAATATAAATTACTAGTATCAAATTGGAAGAATAAAAAGTTGGAAAATGACACTGTTTAAGGAACCAAATATGGTAATATCATGTTGATGTTTGTGCAGTCAACTCCTCAAAAGTTTAAAAAGTGTTATTTTCAATTTTAAAATTTACTTTTTTGATTTCCTTAACCGGTGCCCCGGGGCACTAGTTAGCATAACCCTAAAAAGTTATTCATGGTTAGGTGATCATAATAAAATCAGTTTTGTTAGCTCTTCGGTCTAACTACATCTCTTTCTTCAAGGCTCCGTCAAATAGCATTTTTAAACTAGAATCTCTTTTCAAACAATTTTTATGAGGAGGGCGTGAGAAATTGAGGAAAATTAATTGGATAAATTGGGAAAAAGTGTGTAGATCCCTTGAAGAAGAGGGTGGTTGGGAATTAGATATTTGAGGGTCATTTTAGAAAAATAGGAGTGGAAGATAAGAATAGTGAGAAATGGCCTTTGGTATATAATAATTATAATTATGATGATGATAAATAGATATGAGATTAGAGATTTGAGACATTAGAGCATGAGATTGAGGTATTTCATGATGGTGGAATGAAATTTGTCAATTAGATTTAGGTGATTGGAAGTTAGCAAACAGTTACTCGGTTAGAGAAACCTATATATATATATATATATATATATATATATATACACGCAACTTATATACTCCCTCCATTTTTTTTATTGTCCAGTTTCGTCAGATTTAGCGTTTCTAAATATCTGTTCGTTTGATGTTTTAAGGATACTATTTGTCAATTATACCATTTGTCAATTACTCTTATCTTTTTCGATAAAATTAATTAATGTTATATATTTGGAAAACTAATGATGATGGTATTTGGGGATTGCCTGCAGTTATTCGTGATGCAGACGGATGTGTTGTCGCAGCAGCTTGTTGGTATTTGCCGGTATTACCACAATCTGATGTGGCTGAAGGTCTAGCAAGACTGACATTGCTTAAAGGAATGGAATTTGCAAAGGCTTTGTTGTCTCGTAAGTTAACTGTAGAATCGGATTCCTCAAATGTCGTCAATGCTATCAATGAGTCTCAATATCAACGATCTTATTTGGGAGCAATAGTTGAAGATTGCAGAAGTTTATTTTCATGTTTCAATAATTTAAATTTTTTTCATGTTCGCAGAGTAGCAAATCAAGCTGCCCATTACCTAACTAAATTTGCTATTTTTTCTTGTTCTGATTTTATTTGGATTGAAGAAACTCCTTGTATTTTCGTAGATGTGTGACTCTAGATTTATTGTCTCTAGTTGATTAATAAAATCAGACACTTCAAAAAAAAAAAAAAAAAATTTTTTATAATTTTTTCTGGCACATAACATATTATTTTTTTTTTGTACATAATATATTGATTTTATTGGAAAGAGAAAGTGCATGCAAAAAAATAAGAATTTATTGGTGGATTAACATTAGTGTATAATAGAAAAATAAGGTATAAAAATACATTTTCTTAATTTGGTGTTACGGAAGGGTAGTTATTAATGTATTCTGTCTAAAATTTTGAGTGCATCTAAAGTATCATATTATTTGGTGTGGAGAATGGTTTAGAATAAAATAAAATACATACAAACTATCATTTATTTGAGCATAATAGCTTTTGTTCACTAGTTTGCTTGTATGCCTCTGAGATGTCTAGGAGTGAGGCATTTTTGTTATATGCACAAGACTTAGACAGTAGACACACGTATCAATTAAAAATTAAAAAATAAATAAAATATTTACACCAATTAATATAATTTTAATAATTTAATTTTTTTAATTTTTCTTTGCTTATGTGTGCCTAATACTTCTAATTTGTGTTTGTGAAGTACGTATTTTCTATCTAGAAGTTATGTCGAACCTTCTCAATTAATCGGAAATTGTATCATTTGTTTGTTTTTCTTGTCGTCCTCCGGTTCTTTAAACTCTTATAAATTTATGAAGTTATTTAAATTCTTATATATAAATCTATTGAAATTAAAATTACAAAATCTTGATTATAAATATCTTTTAAAACACACTTGAGCTTTGTCTAGAAACATCAAGGTGTCGAGTTCGAATCTCATTAGAAAAAATTGTAAAATGACCATTAATACCACTTGAATTTATAAAAAAATTCCCCACGCTAATTAAAAAAAATATATAAAGAAAAAATAACCTTATATATGGGTCATTTCAATCGTACACATTATTTTTCTTTTAAAGACTTTATTTATTTATTTTTATAAATTAAGAGCATTTAAATATTAGGGTAAAGATAGACACCCCAACTATATTGACGCCCCATCCTTCTCCATCATCTATCTATATCTCATATTATTAAATGAGTTTAATTGCTGTGCACCGTCGGTGTAATTTTTTTTTACACATACATCCAATGACGCGTTGCCACATCATTTAATGAATGTGACACATCATGTGTTTTTAATGACCATACATGATGTGTCTGTATATTATTGGACGCATGTGCAAAATATCTTTACACCGACGGTGCATATAAATTAAATTCTTATGAGTTTAATTGCTGTGCACCGTCAGTGTAACATTTTTTTACACATGCATCCAATAACACGTTGCAACATCATTTAATGAATGTGACACATCATGTGTTTTTAATTACCATACATGATGTGTCGGTATATTATTGGATGCATGTGCAAAATAACTTTACACCGACGGTGCATATAAATTAAATTCTTTCTAAAATCACCGTTAGTCATACAAATAATTATGATTTGTCAAACTCAGACCTTAGAATTTATAGGCTTAAATGCAGTTTTACCCCTCCTGTTTTGAAAAATGCGGAATTTTACCCCCCCTATTTTAAAATGCGGAATTTTACCCCTCCAATTTTATAATTTGTTGGATTTTGCCCCCCCACCAAAATTTTGCACAAAATCTGCTTCTGAGCCTCAAGTTCAAAGCTTCGCGCAGAACTCAATTTGGATCAATAATTCACCAAACTGGTACCGAAACGACCGCAATCGAGTTAGTTTTCTACATAATCAAACTCCACTAAATTTGGAGTTACAGAGAGAGATTAATTACCGTTTTAGTGAAGGTCTGTTCAAATTAATTATCGTATGAAACTACTACTGGTATTTTCGTCATGTCTCTCACCCTATAGCTCATTTTTTAATATTATTTACATTTATGGAAAGCTAACGAAATTACCCTTGTTGGCATTTCAATTTCGTCGAATTTGGAGTTACGATACGTTCGGTAGACGATGTTGAATTTGAAGATCACAAGTAGATTTCTGCAGAATTAGTAATTGGACAGACCTTCACTAAAACGGTACTTAATCTCTCTCTGTAACTCCAAATTTAGTGGGGTTTGATTCTGTGGAAAGACAACTCGATTACGGTCGTTTCGGTATCCGTTTTGTGAATTATTGATCCAAATTGAGTTCTGTGCGAAGCTTTGAACTTTAGGCTCAGAAGCAGATTTTGTGCAGAATTTTGGTGGAGGGCAAAATCCAACAAATTATAAAATAGGGGGGGTAAAATTCCGCATTTTAAAATAGGAGGGGTAAAATTCCGCATTTTTCAAAACATGGGGGGTAAAACTGCATTTAAGCCTTTTTTAAATTTCTTCTTGTTACTAGGATATAGGTATGAAATTTTCATCGATAATAACTAATTTCTATCAGAAAATTTGTATTGTCGGAAAATTTGTGGAAACACAAGATAAGTTCTCTCTTTGAACCAAATTTTTCTAGAAATTATGAATCGAACTTCTGACCACCTATTTAAGAGGCTTAAAATACTTACCACTTAAACCAATTTATTGTTTATTAGGGCTTGTTTGTTTCAGCTTTAAAAAAATAGATTTTTTCTTTGTATTTTTGAAAATAGATTTTATAAAACTGTTTCTCAAAACATTACAAGTTTTTTTATATTCGTTTTTTCTAAATTCAAACACTAATTTTGACATCATATAACATAGACGAACATTATTGAAGAACAAAAATTTGTCAAAATCTCAATTTTTATAAAAAGTTGTAATTCAAAAATGATTTTTATGAAAATCTATTTGAAATAGCTTCAAAAAAAAATGATTTTTTTTTGAAATTTTGATATCCAAAATAAGTTTCAATAAATTGATGAAATACCTAAAATAAGATTTTAAGAATAACTATTCAAACCAAATTTTCATGCTTTTATAAAAAAAAAATTGTGTTTACACAAAATTATATTAAACTATAAGAATCTATTTTCAAAAAATCTATAACAAACATCTCTTTTTTAAAATGTACAAGATTTTTTTTTTTTTTAAGATCTCAATCTAAATTTTTCATTTATTTTAACAAGACAGTAAATCTTGTAGAAAAAAACACAAATTCTAGTCCAAAATTTACTTCACATAAAAAATACAAAATACAGATAAATAAATAAATAAAAAACAAATAAAATCTCCATTTGACATATCATCACACCTTATCTATCATCATCATCATCATCTTCTTCTTCTATCTGCTAAAATAAAAAACAGAGAGTGAGAGAGAGAAACACTCTCATAGTCTCATGGCCATGGCGTCTCTAACTCAGCAACTTACTGGTGGTCTCAAGTGGACCCCATTCCTATCCAAACCAACAACATATCTGCAGAAACAAAAGCGCGGTGTTCTTCCTATTGTATGTTCCATTGCAATTTCAAGCACACAGAACAAAGAGAGAGCATTACTTGCAGAGATTTTTGCAGAAGCTTATGAGAATTGTCGTAATGCTCCATTGCAAGGTGTTTCATTCACTCTCGACCAACTCACTGAAACTGTTGATAAATATGATTTTGCGTCTGAAATTGGAAACAAGGTATTTTTTTTCCCCCTCTTTTTGTTATAAAGATTTTAACTTTATTACTTTTTGTGATTGTTTTTGTTGAGTTTTCATGTGGGGTTGTTGTGAATTTCTGTTTCAGTGTTTTTTTTTTATTGAATTTTGGATTTTTCTAGTTTTTGATGAAAATGGGTACTGTTGAATTCTATGAAGTATAGACACTCCTCAGATTAGGTGTGTCCCGTGTTTGTCGATTATGTCATTTTCTCAAATTATTATTGGTGTTAACATGTCGGTGTCCGTGTGGTTTCTGGTGTCTGTGTTTGTGTCTGTGCTTCATAGGTTGAATTGACATTTGTTTTGGGTGTGTGGATAACCTAATTTTTGTGTGGAAATTGTTTGTTGTTTGTGTATGAATAAACAAGGGTACTTGTAAGGTGTACTACGATCAAAATGAATATCCATTTCGATGTGTTTCGTGTGTTGATGTTGGACTGAATTTCCGGAGAGATAGATGGCACTGACATTGACAACTCCACGGTATTCGGCTCGACACTAGAGCGAGATAATGTATTATATTGTTGGAAGATGCTACACTTGACATTAATTGGATTAATTCCCTATACATTGGAGTTTTTTGTATTGAATAAAGGATTTGATTCTTAACTAAAAAAAGTCCCTTTATATAATTATATTGTTGGTTATGGCTGCAAAATAATTTTTGGTGTAGACAGTCATTTTTGGTACTTCAATATGAGACCCTATCACAATATTCTTTCTTCTTTTTTTTTTTCGTTAGTAATCCAGAATTCGGCCGCGAGATAAGTAAAGTTTGACCAAGAATTGTTCCCACCAGGAATCGAACTCGGGTTCTCCCGAACAATTCGTCCTAGGGGAGCTCATTAACCACTTGAGCCCAATGTCTTGGTTAATATTCTTTGAATGTATCAAAATTACAAAAACATTCCTAAACGTGTCTTTCGTTAGTTAGTTAGTTAGTTAGTTAGTCTTCGTATGTTTCTTTCGTTAGTTAGTTTAGTCAGAGAATGTGTCTTCCATTAGTCAAGTTGGTCCATAGAATGTGTTTGTGATTTAGATATATTTGGAGACTATTATAGTGAGAGTGGTTCACACATTTAGAGATCAAAATCACAGTTTACTCTAATTTTCTAATTTATGGAGGAAAGGAAACTATTTTTAAAAGACTTAATGTATTTTAACTTTTATTTCTTAAAATGATTGTTGAAAAGATTATTCAAGTTGATTCTTAGGGGGGATAATTCTTTGATGTAATCTGAAATAGATTGGTGATTCTTGCTGGTTTGGTTTCAGGTTACTGGCACTGTGTTTGGCTCTGATGCCAGTGGAGCTTTTGTTGACGTTACCTCAAAATCTACAGCATACTTGCCACTATTTGAGGCATCTATCCGCAAAATTAGGCATGTAGAAGATATAGGCTTAATTCCTGGCGCGACAGAGGAGTTTGTAATCATTGATGAAAATGAAGATGATGGTTTGCTCTTAAGTTTAAGATCTATCCAGTTTGACCTTGCATGGGAACGATGTAGGCAACTTCAGTCAGAAGATGTTGTTGTCAAGGGTAAGGTGAGTTTTGCATACTCAAAATTTCAATATCAATCAATGTTTAGCATATATTTGTGTTTATTACTAATGCAAATATTTACGATATCAATTTTTAGTAATCTTGATTAAGGTAAGTTTACAAAATGAAGCAAAAGAAAACTGTTCTTATCCATTTATGTATACTTTGTGTGGCAGCTTATTGATTCAAATAAAGGTGGTCTGGTGGCTGAAGTTGAAGGCCTTAAGGGGTTTGTTCCATTCTCACAGTTGTCAACGGTTAGCTCTTTACCTACTTTGACATTTATGGACTTGCTTGCATTGAATCAAAACTTGTTATTTGGCGAGTAAAAGAGGTATAACTATAAGGGATTTTTTTATATAAAATAAAGAATATATATATATATATATATATATATATATATATATATATATATATATATATATATATATATATATATCTTGTATTATTTACAAGTGAAAAAGTTTCAATTAACAACCTAGGCTACAAAGATATTAAATCTCAAAGCGTTGACGCAATTTACCTTAGTATGGACAATGATAAAGACATAATAATTTTACTAGTGTTTGTGGCACAAACTTGTATATATCAATCTTTCTATATTCTTATCTATGTTAAGATTGAGTCATGCAATTTTATCGATGGAACTTGTATGCTTCAACAAGTTATGATGCCGGTTATTCTGCGTAAACAGAAACATCCTTTTATTGCTCATTACATCATTTATATCTTTTATTTTGCCCCCTTCTAAAATTTAGAAGTTTAGCCACCAACTCAAACTTTTCCCTTTTGCCTATTTTATTCTTAGAAACTGCCGGGAGAAGAGATTATTGAGATGGAGCTTCCTTTAAAGTTTGTGGAGGTTGACGAGGAAGAGTCCAGACTTATCCTTAGCCACCGCAAAGCTGTCGCTGGCATCCAGGCACAACTAGGAATTGGATCGGTAGTCACCGGGACCGTGCAAAGCCTAAAGCCATATGGTGCCTTTATTGACATCGGTGGAATTAGTGGCCTCCTTCATGTCAGCCAAATCAGTCATGATCGTATATCTGATATTGAAACTGTTCTTCAACCTGGAGATATTCTGAAGGTAAACCTATAATAAGCTACATCCATATTTGAATCGAGTTAAAGGTGTTGTGTTGATATAAAATCTTGTTCTTTCTATGATTAGGTGATGATATTGAGTCATGATCGTGAGAGAGGCCGTGTAAGTCTTTCCACAAAGAAGTTGGAACCTACACCTGGAGACATGATTCGTAATCCAACGCTTGTCTTCGACAAGGTATAATTCAAAGAAAGGATCTCAAGCTTTTTTCTTTGTGCATTCGTAAACTACAATTATAGAATATCATGTCGGTAGTCATGATTTATTTCCACTTCCTGATTTTTCTGCTATCTAGAGTACTATCCTACATGAAGCAAAAATACCGAGTTCCTTTGCTCTCTGTTATACTTATTTTCAGCAGTAACCCTTTTCATTGGCAATATCAATTTTGAAAGAGAATGTTCAATTGTAACTTTTAATCTGTTCTTATAGGCCGAGGAGATGGCTCAGACATTCAGACAGAGAATAGCGCAAGCAGAAGCCATGGCTCGTGCTGATATGCTTAGGTTCCAGCCAGAGGTATTTGCTTGTTCAATTGTTTAGCATTTACGCTCGTTGAGGCACATGTTAGTTGTTCATTTAACGAACCTATTGAACCTGAATCGTTTGTTTTACAGAGTGGATTAACTCTCAGCAGTGATGGGATCTTAGGACCACTTGGTTCAGATTTGCCTCTAGAGGGACTGGATCTGAGTGAGATACCCAAAGCTGAAGATTAAGGATGGACGAAACTCGGAGGCCTTTACCTTTTATTACACATTGCACTGTTTATTGTTGTAGAATGATAAACCTAATGTGATCTTTCTTTTGTTTTAATGTACTCATCTTTCCTTGGCAATGTAAAATTGAAAAAAGAATAATCTATTAACTATGTATCTATTTGAGGAAACTGTTAAATATCAGAGTTGAAAATTGAAGCAATGCTAGATAAGTACATAAATGAGAATGTTTATTTATAAGCTTATAGTCAACCTGAAATATAAATATGCTAAAATATTCCCTGCTATACTATCAGATTTTATTGGCTTACATTAGCTAATTACCACAAAAGGTAGAGCAGAAAGTGCAACATCAGTAGAAACTTAGAGCATGTTTGGTTTCAATTCTAAAAGAGGCATAATTGATTCTAGACGTCTAAAATTGATTTTGACATGTTTGATTTCTCTAGAGTAAAATTGATTTTGCTGTCAGATTGAAATTAGAAATTATAGCTTGTAATTCTATAATTAATTTTTACACTCAAATTTATTATTTAACTCACTTTTATATTTTATATGAATGTATCTAAATATGAACCACTTTGCCTTCAACCCAACTTTAGTCATAATTAATTTTACATAATCAATTAACTCGATTAATTTTTCTCACTGCAGAACCACATTTGTTTAAAATAAGTTTATTCAAACTTTAAAGCATGTCTCTTAGCTGCACACACATTTTCTTAGCCAAAAACTCTTCTATGAGAATGGCCAGAAACTTCAATCTTTGATTTAGCAAGTGCTTTGATCATTATGTTACATTGTTAGTAAAATGAACACCAGTTGACCAACATGAAACTTAGGAAGTGGATTTTATAAGTTCCTTTATGGGACTGAAATTTTACATTCATGTGCTTTGGTCATTCCATGTTAAACAAAATTCTGAGCAATGATAATGGTTGACTTGCCAAATTTTTTTGTATTAACCCTATAGTTCCCAGAGGAAGGGGTCCCGACTATGTTGTCAAAGCGAAAAATTGACGCGACGCGGACAACCCAAAATTGACGGGACGCAGTAATGCGGGGACTCGCGGGCGCTATTTAAGTGACGCGATGCGGACAATAAAAATAAAAATTACATAATAAATATCAAACTATCAATCAATCATCAAAATACATATACTAATAAAAGTAGCATAGGTCCCTTACATAATTAAAATACCAATCATCCAAATACTTACTACACACAGTAGTAGTATTCCAAAATACCAATAAAAGACAAGTCTTAAACAAAATAAAAAATTCAAGGAAAGTAATAAACAAATAAAAGACTTAAGTACTTAGTTCTAAACATCAAATATAAATTCAAGCATCATTAAAATGAAACAGAGAAGCACAGAAAGAAGAACGATGAAATTTTACGCGTCTTTGTTTGTCTCCAAACACAAAACGACGTTAAGGAATGGAGAGAAAGAGGCGTAACAACAAGATAAAGAATTAGGGTTTAACGAAATTTCACAATTATTCTCTAAAATGTTTAAAAATTAAGGGCAAAATCGTTGTTTTGTTGTTCAATTAAAAGCGGTGCTACGAAACTGCTACTCCTGCAACTCGCGACGGGCAATAGCGCCCGCTTCACATAAATATCGGCTGCTACACCCTGGATGGCCGTAGCGCCTTGGGCTGACTCGGTGACCTCCATTTTGTCGCGTCGCGCTACTATAGCGGTTGTCGCGGCCGCTATTGACAACAGAGGGTCCCGGAAATTCAGAGTTCGGCCGCGAGGTAAATAAACTCTTTCCAAGAATTGTTCCAACTAGAAATCGAACTCGGGTTCTCCCGGACGATTCGTCCTAGAGGGAGCTCATTAATCACTTGAATCCAATGACTCGGTTACTTGCCACTTGTTTTGTAGCTGCTGAATCAATCAATAAATTTCTTAAGGATAGTACTTGATTTGTAGCTGCTATTTAGTATTTAAGAAACAATCATTTCCCTTCTACTTTTTTTTGAAAATGAATGATGTTTTATTAGTTGCTTTCCTTTTTTCCTTTGTCATTTACATTGTTCACCATAGTTTAAAACAGGAGGAATGGTCCTAAAAGAATTATATTTTCACTTCAAAATATGCTAAAGAAAAGTTTCATATTTGCTCATAGAAAGAATTAGAGACCCATGAGATTGTTTATAAATGTGGCTTGGATACCAAATAAATTGATGGTTCCATATTTGAGGGACTATAGTAACACTTGCCCATATACTAATCAAGTCTTGTGACTCACGATTGGATAGACATGTACTAGTTAAAATTGTGGTTTAAGAGCCAAACCTGTCAAGTTTTTATTTCCCAGGATTAATCATTTAATTCTCAAGAAGTTTGGCTGAGAGATAAGTAAAGTCTGATAAATAATTATTCTCATTAGTAATCGAACTTAGACTCTCTCAAACAATTTGTCCTATGAAGAACTCATTAACCACTTGAGCTCAAATATGTTAAGGGGTTGGTCTAGTGGTATTGGTTTGGAACCTGAGAGTGTGTTCCTCCTTAAGATCTCAAGTTCGATTCTCTCTAGTGCCAATTTGAGTGGGCTAATTTAGCTTATTAAAAAAATAAATTAGAAAGGGGTTATATGTTGGAAAAATAATTAGGAGAGGTAAATCTGAAAACTAGAGGGGGTGAGTGTGTTTAAAAGGACCTCAGGGAAATTCATTGCAATTTTCACTATATAATAACATCAATCAACCAACATAAAATACTAAAAGTTTGATTTAATCCAATTAAAAATAATATAGAAAACCATAAAAAAAATTAAAAATAATATAATTATCAATACTTATATAAACAAAAGAACAATATGAAACATCTACCTAGAATAATATCTTTTTCTCTACCCAAAAAAAAAAGAATAATATCTATTAACCAGTGTTCAAATTCAACGTGGAATAATATTTTGTCAAACTTAATTTTTTGTCAAACTTTATCGACCGAACTTCAAATATCTAAGTACCACAAAGGAAGCTTATTTTCATCTTAATTTATACATAAGATAAACGCATAGATGGACAATTTATTGCCTGGCTTAGTGTGTCTTGTATATATAAATATGTACTAACATCTTTCTTTTGTTTCTGGTACTTTAGTAGTTAGAAATTTCACTTTTAACCGAGTTAAGCTCACGGGAGCACGAACATTTACTTTAATTGGTTTAAAATATTTTCAATTTAATCGGTTTAGCTTAGGAATTTCATGTATAAATTTCATATATTTGTTGAGAAAATCAAATATTTAAGTATTCTTTAAGGACTAATATAATGATATAAATTACTAATGTAGTTATAATACTATAAATATATATTATACTAATTATGAGAATGAAGAGAATGGTGAAGTTTGTATGAGAATACTTATTGCTCTCAAAGTGTGTCTTTTACATGATCCAAAGGGTGATATTTATACTACTAAAACTATAAATAAAATAACTTAGATTTACTATTGTAAGTTGACATTTACATTGATAATTTTACATTACTATTTTAAGTTGACATTTTAGATAGATATTTCAACATTAATAGCAACTAATGTCTTTCATGATATTTTTGTTGATTTTCCAATTTATTATAACACCCCCCCCTTTGAAATATTTATCATGGTGCTTTATTGAAGCTTAGTCGAGGAGATTGTGATGGGAACATTCGTTGCCTCGTTAAAAACTTTATTAGGAAAAACCCATTGGGATAAAAACCTCAATAAGGGAAAAAAGAGTACAACATTATGCTCCCCCTTAACCAAGCATAGGTAATTCTTCTTCAAAGATCTCGAAGGTGACGCATTCCAATACTTCGTACGTGTTTCTTGAAAACTGATGTAGGAAGTGCCTTTGTAAAGAGATCGGCCACATTTTCACTTGAACGAATATATTGAATATCAACCTCTTTGTTTCTTTCTAGCTCTTGCGTGAATGAGAAGAATTTTGGAGGGATGTGTTTGGTTCTATCACTTTTGATGTAACCTTCTTTCATCTGGGTAACACATGCAGCATTGTCTTCATACAAAATTGTTGGATTCTTATCAGTTGGTAAACCAGACGTTCCTTGGATATATTGAGTTACTGATCTCAACCATCTACATTCTTTGCTAGCTTCATGGAGGGCAATTACTTCAGCATGATTTGAAGAAGTTGCTACAAGTGTTTGCTTTTGAGATCTCCATGATATTGCGGTGTCACCATATGTAAACACATATTCAGTCTGCGATTTAGCATTATGTGGATCTGACAAATATCCTGCATCTGCATAACCAAGTAAAACTGGTTTTGTATTGTTAGAATAAAACAAACCAAGATCAGAAGTACCTCCGAGATATCGAAATATATGTTTTATTCCTTTCCAATGTCTCTTTGTAGGACATGAACTGAATCTTGCTAGTAAATTCACTGCAAAGGCTATATCAGGTCTTGTACAGTTGGCAAGGTACATGAGTGCCCCAATGGCACTGAGATATGGTACTTCAGAGCCAAGATCAACTTCAATTTCTTCCTTAGGTCTAAACGAGTCCTTTTCAACATTTAATGTTATGCCCATCATTGGGGTACTCAAAGGGTTGGCTTTGTCCATGTTGAATCTTTTCAATACCCTTTCTGTATAGTTTGATTGATGTACTAATATACCATTTTTAGTATATTCAATTTGCAAACCAAGACAGAATTTGGTTTTCCCCAAATCTTTCATTTCAAATTCTTTCTTTAAGTAATCTCTTGCTTCTTTAATTTCTTTATTGATACCAATGATATTTAAATCATCAACATAGACATCGATTATTACAAAACCAAATATTGTTTTTCTTATAAAAACACCAGGGCAAATAGGATTATTTACATAGCCTTCTTTAAATAAATATTCACTCAGCCTATTATACCACATGCGCCCTGACTGCTTTAACCCATATAATGACCTCTGCAACTTTATTGCATACGTCTCTCTGGGTTTTGATGTTTTAGGCATCTTAAATCCTTCCGAGATTTTCATATATATATATATATATATGTCACTATCAAGTGATCCATACAAGTAAGCAGTAACAACATCCATGAGATACATGTCCAATTTGTTAAACACTGATAAACCAATTAAATAATGAAAAGTAATGGCATCCATAACAGGAGAATATGTTACCTCATAATAAATTTTTGGTCTCATTTCATTTTCTTACAAAGACCCACTTATACCCAACATGTTTCAAACCTTCAGGTATATCCACAATGGGTCCAAATGAAGTGGAAGAAATAGTCACAAGAAAGGGGGGGTTTGAATTGTGACCCTTTTAAAATTAATCCTGCACTCTACAAAATTAATCTCAAGTGTATACTTGGATAAATGTTAGTGGAATATAAAACAGTTGTTCTGAGAATGTTCTCTGCTGCGTGAGCTTGTTCTGAGAATGTTCTCTGCTGCGTGAGAATTCAAAGTGAATGTAGATTAAGTGGTTTGTGTGATGTGTGTTTGCAGTAAATAAATAGTTAAAGGTAAGAGAGATTCACACACAAAAATTATACTGGTTCACCCAAATCCTGGGCTAGTCCAGTCCCCACGCCTGTGAGTTTTCCACTATGATCTCGAGATACTACCGATCTCAAATACAAATCTTCTTTGATCTAAACCACGATCAGAAACCTCCAATCCCTATAAGCTTGATCTACCTCAGCCTTACAGAGGTGTCACTCAATCAATAGTTACATATTGACTTGAGCCAATCTTCTTTTTACAAAGGAAAGTTGTTCTGGATCTAAGCTTATACAAAAACTCAAAACTAGTTTGAGAAGCTTATACAAAATACACTCAATACACTCAGTAATATTGTGATCCAATAGGTTGATAGAGAGCTGGAGTGTGAGTGGTAAAATTGAGAGACAAAGATATAACCACTTAAAAGTGGGTTATGTTGAAAAGTGGTCTCTTGAGAAATTTGCTTGTAGAAACTCAAAGGTTGTTTGAGAAGCAAATAGAAACACTCAATAAACTCAGAAGTATGATGTGAATGAAGAGCCTGAGTTTGAGTGATGAAAGAAGAGTTTTAGGACTTGTAGACAAAAACAAGTAATTGATGATTTGTAGCTTGAACTCTTGCACTTTCTCTTGGATTTGCTTGCCTTTTATAGATGCAACCTTATGTGTGAGTCTTGGCCTTCAAGTATATCAGTTAGAGAGCAAATTATAGCTGTTACTCAGTGCCAAAGATGCTTTAGACAGCTGCTGCAAAATTGCAGATTCTCTGTTCAGTCTTGGAACAGTCTTGAACTTCATTTTGCTTTGATCCATAAGATCCAAATATGTGTGAGCTGTTACCAAGTACATATGAGTTGTTTCTTACTTCCTTCCACTGTCATGTATCAGATATAGCCGTTTGGAACCTCAGAAAAAGGACTTATGACAGTTGGAAATGGTTTTGAAAAACTGTGTGCAGGATCATTCTTGCATCAGTCTTGAAACAGTCTTGAACTGAATTTTGCTTTGATCCACAAGAGCCAAAGAAGTGTGAGCTGTTGGCAAGTACAAATGAGTTGTTTCCTGCTTCCTTCCAATGTCAGAGGTCAGATATAGCCGTTTGGAACCTCAGTAAAAGGACTCATGATAGTTGGAGGTGGTTTTGCAAAACTGTGTGTAGGAACGTTCTTGAATCAGTCTTGAACCAGTCTTGACTGTATCAGCAAGTGTGATGAAACTTCATCTCTATTTCCTTTGTGATGTGCAGCTGTTCAGTAGGCTTAAGAACACTTCAGAAATAGGTTTAGCTTGGGAATAAACCAGCTGGAATAGTACCATGGCATGTGAGACAAAAATGTACTTGTATGACAACATCATTGAAGAATGTTCCAACATAGTCCTTTTGCAAGTACATCACAACTCATAGTTCATAATGTGTTGTTGCAATCTGATTGGCCTATGATATATGATCAGGTATTTTCATTGGATGATCAATACCATAAAAGATCATAAAAGATCAAACTTATAATTCATTGCATGAATTATGACTAGGAAAGGTATATGCTCAAATTCCATCAATATTGTTGATCCCAAATGAGATTAATTCCTGTAGAGATTTGATCCACTTTTCCTTTGTAAAAGTGCTTATTTGTTTTGTCCTTAGTTGACTTGAATGATCACAAAGCACTTAAACCAAAACGTGCTTATATTCAAAAATGCAGTCTGTCTGTTAAGAATGTTCTCAGATCATTCTTGAAACAGTATCTCAAGATTTTCTTAAAGAGGGATCTTCATGTTGCTGCAAAACTTTCCACAACTTCTCTTGATGTTTTGCACACATTGTTGCTTGTTCATTGAGTACTTTGAGATGCTTTTAGTGGAGGCGTGGGAGTACTCATCATGAGGATTATCATTTTCTAGCTTAGACAATGATTGAAACTTTTATGCCTTGTGGTGCATAAGCACCTTTGTAAATTCATTGAAAATCATTCTTAGATCATTCTTGTCCTGAGAAGCTAAGATGAAACTTTGAGTAGGTTTTGAAGACCTTCACATATGCATCATTTCAATTGATGTTAATTGTGGTAGTAAATCCTCAAAGCATGTAACAAAACTCAATGTGAGTTTTGACATGATAACATCAAATATGTTCTTTTGTAGCTCGTGATGCATGTATTTCCATCAACTATGGTCTTCATATTCTTCCTTGAATCTTTAATACTCATTGTGAACCTTGTGGTGATGAGGAAGACTATTAATCATGAAACTTGCTTTCTTGTTTGAATCTTCAAATCAAACCTCTTATGATTCAAACCACATCCTTTAAAAATCTTCATGAAGCTTGTGATGCTATTGTTATGATCATTTGATGCTACTTCAATTCTTTCATTGTTTGAGTATATAAAATGCACTTGTTGATGTGAGTGGCTTCTAGCTTGTCCACTTTTGTCATTACCTATCTTTCAACAAAAACTCAAGTGCAAACATCAGTAGATCACCATTCATAAAACTTAACATTTATTCCATAAGGTTTGTTGTCATTAAAACACTAAAATGGATTTTGCCTCAACAATCTCCCCCTTTTTGATGATGACAAACCTTTTGAATAAATCTTATGTTTTATGGATGGAAATAATAACAAATGCAAGAATGTTCGTAGATATGCAATTAAGCTCCCCCTAAACACATGCAAGGGTTTAATTCTTATCATTCTAATTAAACTCCCCCTAAATTCATGCAAGAGGTTAATTCATAACATTCTTCATTAATTAGTTTCATCTAACATTTCTCTCCCATCATATATATATCTCTCCCCCTTTTGTCATCTATCAAAAAGTATTGGGAGTAATTTTAAATATGAAGTGCAATGATAGGATTCAAATGTAATAAACATTGCATACATGAAGTTGAGAAGTTCATTCATATATCAAACTTATCAAGTTTGCATTTAAACATTAAAGCACATAGCATGTATGATCATCAAATATTGCAATCACAACATGAATAATGATTAAATCACATGTAAACATATTTGATTTTAAAAGATAATGTTATACATTCTCAATTTAAAAAAGGATTTTGACCTCAAAGATATTGCAAGTTCTAAAGAAACAAATATTCTCAAAATTTAGAAAAACTCTCCCTAAATCTTATGAGATGAATATTCTCTAAAAGTTTCAAAATAATTTGGGTAGAGGTAACTTTTTTCTTTTAAAACATGATCATTCCAAAAAAAATGATGGACAAGACTATGTTGTTAACAATAAAATATAATTTAGAATTGTCCAAAAACTTTGAAAATAGAGAGAAAATTGCGCATATGAAAAACTTTGAAATCAGAGTAAATTGACAATATCTCAAAAATAAATTTCTCTCTTTTCCAAATACTTCGATGATGAAGATGTTTCCTTTTTATAGCAAAATATTCAATAGGATCTTATGTTAAAACATCTGATCGTATTTCTATCATAACACATAAGTGTAGAAAAAATTCTTTCATGTTGAGAAAAAGTCAAATATGAGTTTATGAACATAATGTTCAAGAATTATTATTCTTAGACCAAATTATAATTTTATGGAGAGTAGACACACAGATTATTCTCATGAAGACCAATCATATGTTCTCTTGTTAGAATCTAGGGATGGCAATTTGACCCATACCCAGAGGGTACCCGCAAAAATTACCCACAACGGGTAGGGTAAAAACCCGCATTTTGGGTACGGGCACGGGTATGGGTAATTACCCGCAAAAATGAACGGGTATGGGTGTGGGTATGGGTACCTTAGTACCCACCCCGCCCCATACCCACATAATATATATTTATTTATTTTATTTATATTATTATATTATAATATATGTAAATCAATTTAAAACAATACAACTCTACTAAACTATTACATATTTTTAGTAAAAATGTTTATTTATAACATAATATAAAAATAATGTGAATATTTAACATAAATATGAACTTTAACATAAAGTTAGTAATAATTTTGTTTATAATTTTCATTAGTCAATATTAAAATCTTTGAAATTTTTTTAATTCTATTAAAATTATATGATATTTTATAATTGATCAATTTATTTTTAGTAAAAATGCGGGTAACGGGTACGGGTATGGGTACCTAGGTACCCATAGGGTATGGGGACGGGGGCAAAAGTTATTACCCACGCGGGTATAAGGATGGGTACGGGTATTTTTTCAATCCGCGGGTATGGGGATGGGTACTATAGTACCCTACCCATACCCTACCCAATGCCATCCCTATTAGAATCCTTCAAATAATAAATCCAACAAAAAATGGATATTCATTTAAAACCTTTGAAGGATGATCTTTTACATAAGTTATAACAAAATCTCAATTTTTGAGAAGCCATGTTCAAAAAGTTCTACTTAATTATCAATTAAGCAAACTATAGGCTTAATCAAGATGTGCAACAAAAATGGATTCATCCAAAGTTTTATATTGAGAGCGGTGCACATATAAAAGACTTATAGAAAAAATGTTTTTCATAAAAAGTATACTATAAGTCAGACTTATGTAAGAACAAAATATGACATATAATTGATTATCAAAATTATGAGTTTTTGTCATTTTTTTTTCTAAAAGTTTTGGTCTATCACGAAGGATAATTAAGAGACTAACTCCAAAAATTATTCATTGATAATTAAGGATAATTTTTCATTAAGCACATAACATGACTTGTATTTTAAAAATATTTATCAACAATGTGATCATGAACTTTTAAAATATTTATTACGAGATCATGAAAATAAATTAAGACAAGTGTTAATTTAAAATAAAATTGTCTTTTGGTATGTCAAAATAAAATTGATCATTGAAAAATGTGACTAAGACATATGGAGAAAATCTAACTTTATAAAATATAACAAAAACTTTGATAGCAATATGAGTATAGCATTTTTGAAAAAGTATTGCTTACAAAGGTGTAGAAAGATGATTTTGCATAGCAACAATGTTCATTCATTTAACACTTAGCATGATATTTTGAAAGAGATGATTTTATATAATATGAACAAAAATCATGAAAAAGTGTAAGAACAAAGAGTGCATTAAAGATATGAATTAAGCATATGCACATACTAGTCATTAACAAGCAATGATATGCAATTTAAGCTTTTAAAGTCATATACTTGCATAGAGAAAATTTCATACTGAATTCTAGATTTCAAGATCATCAAATCAATCACATAATAACATTGCATAAATGTATTCAAGCTTAATATAATGCAAATGTTATAAGATCTAGAATTTTGTGTACCTTATATAATGGATTTCCTCACTTGAGATTCAATGATGAGAGTATCTCAATTGTTTGAAATTTCACCACATGCTCGTCATTGTAAATATATAGAACACTTGGTTGACGATTGAGGAGAAAAGTTTTATCTTTTAGAGCATTCTCCAATGTTGAGTAAATTCATCATCTGTCAAGTATCTTAGTCAATAGTTTGATAAGAGGTTGGTCCAATACCAATGTTAATGCTTGAATAATGAGGTGTCAAAGTTAAAAATTAGAGCTGCAATTGGTTATCTTCAAGTAGAACTTCTTTGCCTTTTCACTTGTTGACTTGGCAGGAAGAACGTTCTCAGATTAATCTACTGGATCCAACAAAGTATAAAGTAACTCATCCAAGTTGCTCTATTTTTCAAGGTCCTCTCTTCCCATTTTAGAATGCTTAGACCTGATGTTTTCTTCATCTCAAACTGGTGCAGCGGATGTAGAGAATACGAGAACAAATATTCTGGAGTTTTTGGGATTGGTATTTTGAGCAATTTTTGTTTAGGAATTCAGAGCTAAAAATTGAATCAAAATATCTTTGATAGTGATTCTTAGATGGGAAAAACAAAGAGTTGTCGAAAGGATGAGGTATGGTTGAAAATTTCCAACAACTCTTGTAGTAGCTTTGTGAAGGAGTGAGATCAACACCAATATACTTGAGTCAAAATGCAGCGATGCATGCATCAAGGTACACAAAGGGAATGGACTTAGACTAAGATCCAGTACCCTTAGTGAGAGATCATTTGCCTTTGGAAGTTGTTATCATAACAGCAAGAACGTTCTCAGATTGTACTCCTTGAAAAACTCAGCTTCAACAAATGTTTTGAAAAAGCTTTTGTTTCCAGGTTTGGCTTCAACATCAATTATCTCATGTAATGAATGTTCTTTATATTAAAGGTGGTGTTGGCATGAAGATCTTTTCCTTAAGATCAAATTTGTAGGTATGAAAAATCTTGGTGAAGATCATCCCAAAAGGAAGAATAAAGTTTTCAGCCTCTTCTTTTCTTTGCTTCCTTTTCTTGGAAATACAAAATGTTGGAACATGTTGTGAAACAACTTGTATTCCATCTTGAGAGTTGATGAAAGAGATTTTTCCATTTAAGTACCATATGCATTGACGTCTCCATGATTAAATCATTTATTCACAATTTCAAAGTGGTGTACCAATACCATTGTTCATTCCAATGAAAAAAAGTTCTTATAATTGAGAGATATGATCTTATGATATTTTGTTGTCATTCATCATCAACACTATTATCAATGTTTCTCTTATTATCAAAAATAATATGCATGCTTTTTCAAATATGAGTTTTGTGATTGCATATTCTATAATCTTTAATGTAGAGAGTAAACAAAATATGCTTTTTATATTTTAAAACAATTTTCTCAATGTTTTCTTTAGGCTTAACTATACATTTGGTCCCTTACGTTTATTTTAGGTTTCAATTTGGTCCCTTACGTTTAAAAAGTATCAATTTGGTCCCTTACGTTTATTTTAGGTTTCAAGTTAGTCCTTTCCGTCAATTTTGTCACATGTGGCAGTCAATTTGCATATGTGGACTGACACGTGGCACTTGGACACGCTGACACGTGTACTATTCAAACGGTGTTAGTGACAAAACTAATGGAAAGGACTAACTTGAAACATAAAATAAACGTAAGGGACCAAATTGATACTTTTTAAACGTAAGGGACCAAATTGAAACCTAAAATAAACGTAAGGGACCAAATGTGTAGTTAAGCCTTTTCTTTACTATGTCAAGTATAGTAATGACATCAAAATTATAAATGCATTTCTATATTTTCACATGGGATGAACTTTTACTCAAGTAGAAACATGATGCAAAAACATATGCAATGTCTATGGTTTCTTTCAAAAATATTTTTTCAACACTTGATTAAAAATATTTCATCTAATGAATTTTTCTTTATAACACTTCTGTTTTTGCTGAAATTCTAAATCAAGAAAATCAAGTGAAATATCATTTTCTTCAAAGAATGTTTTGATATATAGTTTTTCATAATTTCCCCATGATCACTACTTACATAAAATAACTTTTGAGCTTTTAAAATTTAAACCATTTTTCCAAAGAACATAAAAGTCTTTAAAGAAATCATTCTCATGTTTTAAGAATAAATTTCAGATGAATATTTAAATAAATCATCAAGTATTACACAGTCATAATACTTGTAGTTTTGACAAAAGCAAACTAGTAAGTAGTAATTCAAGATGTTTTTGGTTGAAATTGTATTTTTGAAATGAAGACTGCTCTTGACACAATACATACAAGTTTCACAAAATTTATCCTATTCAAAACCAATTTTTAACAGATATCTAACTAGATCAAAATTTGGGCAAATATGCAATAGTTTTCATACTTACTTGATAAGCACTTTTATGCCAAAGACATTTCTTTTCAAAAGACTTTAAAACATGATTTGGTTTAGAATTCACTTAAGTAATAATCATAAAGATTTTAAAATAAAAATCATGACCATGAGGATGAATATGAAATAACCTCAATTCCAATTTTGAAAATTTAAAGAAGTTATATGTTAAGCAAAATCATTTTACTCATGATTCATGTACCTCTGGTTTGATCTTTGTCAATGATTTCAAAGGTTGCAAATTCACCATTCCTCCTTTTTTAAATGTGAGGAAATATTGTCTTTCTAAAATCATATTCCTTGAGCATCAATTTCCCAAGCCTCAAGGCTTTTTCTTGATTGCTTAAAGACATTCCTGCAACACAAGTTAATAATGATTTTGGTACCCATAGTGATTTGGGTCCTTGGAGGTTAGTGTTGTTCCTCTTATAAGATTTCTTCTTATGATAATAAGTTGATCTCTTGTAGGAAGATTTGGAATAAAAATGCATTTTCAGAACATTCTGAGACTGTTCTTGTTTCTGATGAGAATGTTCTTTTCTTTTGAATTTTTTCTTAAAACAAAAGGATTCAATATGACCATATTTGGAACAATATGAGCATTTGTATCTTTGTATTCTTTGATCTTTATGAGGAACAAAACAATCCTTAAATGACTTTTGTTTTTGAAAAGTTCTACAATCTAAACTAGTTTTGTCAAAGATTATAACTTGTGATTCTTTAATGTTTTGAAAATTCTTTGTAGATTTTACAGAGCTTGTTATGTCTTTTTCCAAATCTGGAATATTTTCTTTTAAAACAACATCCTTTTCATGAATTTTAGAACATTCTAAAAGATGATTAGTGGTTTGTTTATCATGGAGAATCTTTTGTTGCTCAAACATATTAAGATGAGAGTATTGCAATTCTTGAATAATTTTAAAATATTTATCATTCAAGATTTGTAATTTCTCATTTTCTTTCTTTATCTCAAGTAACTGATTTTCTATAATTATATACTTCTGAGATAAAGTGTTTGAGTCATTTAGGAGATTATCAAATCCAACTTTCATTTCTTTACATAAAGGACAAGTTTCAGAAAATGTTACCTCTTCATTTACCGTTGGACATGTGTTGACTTTTTCTTCTATTTTTGAGTCATCAAAGTCACCTTTGGTTGCTATCGTTGATTTCTTTATGGAAGCGAGCTTTCTTTGCAGTTTCTTGTTATGAGGACATTTAGTTTTGGAATGTCCCTTCTTTTTGCATTTATGGCATGCACTTTGATTTGCAGGTTTTGACATCACTTCTTCTTGAATCTTTTTCTCTAACACTGTTAAGTGCTCAAACCTTAGAGCCAGAGCTCTGATACCAATTGAAGTGGAAGAAATAGTCACAAGAAAGGGGGGGTTTGAATTGTGACCCTTTTAAAATTAATCATGCACTCTACAAAATTAATCTCAAGTGTATACTTGGATAAATGTTAGTGGAATATAAAACAGCTTGTTCTGAGAATGTTCTCTGCTGCGTGAGCTTTTTCTGAGAATGTTCTCTGCTGCGTGAGAATTCAAAGTGAATGTAGATTAAGTGGTTTGTGTGATGTGTGTTTGCAGTAAATAAATAGTTAAAGGTAAGAGAGATTCACACACAAAAATTATACTGGTTCACCCAAATCCTGGGCTAGTCCAGTCCCCACGCCTGTGAGTTTTCCACTATGATCTCGAGATACTACCGATCTCAAATACAAATCTTCTTTGATCTAAACCACGATCAGAAACCTCCAATCCCTATAAGCTTGATCTACCTCAGCCTTACAGAGGTGTCACTCAATCAATAGTTACGTATTGACTTGAGCCAATCTTCTTTTTACAAAGGAAAGTTGTTCTGGATCTAAGCTTATACAAAAACTCAAAACTAGTTTGAGAAGCTTATACAAAATACACTCAATACACTCAGTAATATTGTGATCCAATAGGTTGATAGAGAGCTGGAGTGTGAGTGGTAAAATTGAGAGACAAAGATATAACCACTTAAAAGTGGGTTATGTTGAAAAGTGGTCTCTTGAGAAATTTGCTTGTAGAAACTCAAAGGTTGTTTGAGAAGCAAATAGAAACACTCAATAAACTCAGAAGTATGATGTGAATGAAGAGCCTGAGTTTGAGTGATGAAAGAAGAGTTTTAGGACTTGTAGACAAAAACAAGTAATTGATGATTTGTAGCTTGAACTCTTGCACTTTCTCTTGGATTTGCTTGCCTTTTATAGATGCAACCTTATGTGTGAGTCTTGGCCTTCAAGTATATCAGTTAGAGAGCAAATTATAGCTGTTACTCAGTGCCAAAGATGCTTTAGACAGCTGCTGCAAAATTGCAGATTCTCTGTTCAGTCTTGGAACAGTCTTGAACTTCATTTTGCTTTGATCCATAAGATCCAAATATGTGTGAGCTGTTACCAAGTACATATGAGTTGTTTCTTACTTCCTTCCACTGTCATGTATCAGATATAGCCGTTTGGAACCTCATAAAAAGGACTTATGACAGTTGGAAATGGTTTTGAAAAACTGTGTGCAGGATCATTCTTGCATCAGTCTTGAAACAGTCTTGAACTGAATTTTGCTTTGATCCACAAGAGCCAAAGAAGTGTGAGCTGTTGGCAAGTACAAATGAGTTGTTTCCTGCTTCCTTCCAATGTCAGAGGTCAGATATAGCCGTTTGGAACCTCAGTAAAAGGACTCATGACAGTTGGAGGTGGTTTTGCAAAACTGTGTGCAGGAACGTTCTTGAATCAGTCTTGAACCAGTCTTGACTGTATCAGCAAGTGTGATGAAACTTCATCTCTATTTCCTTTGTGATGTGCAGCTGTTCAGTAGGCTTAAGGACACTTCAGAAATAGGTTTAGCTTGGGAATAAACCAGCTGGAATAGTACCATGGCATGTGAGACAAAAATGTACTTGTATGACAACATCATTGAAGAATGTTCCAACATAGTCCTTTTGCAAGTACATCACAACTCATAGTTCATAATGTGTTGTTGCAATCTGATTGGCCTATGATATATGATCAGGTATTTTCATTGGATGATCAATACCATAAAAGATCATAAAAGATCAAACTTATAATTCATTGCATGAATTATGACTAGGAAAGGTATATGCTCAAATTCCATCAATATTGTTGATCCCAAATGAGATTAATTCCTGTAGAGATTTGATCCACTTTTCCTTTGTAAAAGTGCTTATTTGTTTTGTCCTTAGTTGACTTGAATGATCACAAAGCACTTAAACCAAAACGTGCTTATATTCAAAAATGCAGTCTGTCTGTTAAGAATGTTCTCAGATCATTCTTGAAACAGTATCTCAAGATTTTCTTAAAGAGGGATCTTCATGTTGCTGCAAAACTTTCCACAACTTCTCTTGATGTTTTGCACACATTGTTGCTTGTTCATTGAGTACTTTGAGATGCTTTTAGTGGAGGCGTGGGAGTACTCATCATGAGGATTATCATTTTCTAGCTTAGACAATGATTGAAACTTTTATGCCTTGTGGTGCATAAGCTCCTTTGTAAATTCATTGAAAATCATTCTTAGATCATTCTTGTCCTGAGAAGCTAAGATGAAACTTTGAGTAGGTTTTGAAGATCTTCACATATGCATCATTTCAATTGATGTTAATTGTAGTAGTAAATCCTCAAAGCATGTAACAAAACTCAATGTGAGTTTTGACATGATAACATCAAATATGTTCTTTTGTAGCTCGTGATGCATGTATTTCCATCAACTATGGTCTTCATATTCTTCCTTGAATCTTTAATACTCATTGTGAACCTTGTGGTGATGAGGAAGACTATTAATCATGAAACTTGCTTTCTTGTTTGAATCTTCAAATCAAACCTCTTATGATTCAAACCACATCCTTTAAAAATCTTCATGAAGCTTGTGATGCTATTGTTATGATCATTTGATGCTACTTTAATTCTTTCATTGTTTGAGTATATAAAATGCACTTGTTGATGTGAGTGGCTTCTAGCTTGTCCACTTTTGTCATTACCTATCTTTCAACAAAAACTCAAGTGCAAACATCAGTAGATCACCATTCATAAAACTTAACATTTATTCCATAAGGTTTGTTGTCATTAAAACACTAAAATGGATTTTGCCTCAACACCAAATACTTTTCAATTTTTAAGAGAGTTTAAATCAGTATTTATCGCATCTTTCCAATTTTTCCAATCATGTCTATTTTGACATTCATTCACAGTTTTGGGTTCAGGATCATCATTGATGAATCCTCATCGGTTGTTATTTTTAGAGTATTTTTAATTAAGTTTTTAATATAATTTTATTAGTTTAGTGTTTAATTTAGAGTCATTTTAAATAAATTGCAAATTTTGGTTTATTGAGTCAATTAAGTGGTTTTCTCTATTAAAATAATATTCGGTGTAGTTTCTGTTTTCTTGATTCAATTAATAGGTTTATGGTTAAGTGTGGTACAAATGGTAAAAGAAGAGAAAGACTTTGACAAAACTGGGCCAATTACAAGAAGAAAAGATGGGCCATTTGGCTTGACCCAAAACCAAGAAGAAAGGGAATTAGGTTGGACTTGAAAAAGGGGAGAGATACATCACGTACAGGAGGAGGACGCACAGCAAGAACACGCAGCTGGACAACGGAACAGAGAGGAGCTAGCTTGGCTTCATGGAATGATGAATTGAAGAAACAAAGGAAGGCACGTGAAGAGTGGACAAATTCAAAGCAATCCATATTTGGTTTATCCCTTTTAATCATTCTTGTTTCTTTGAATATTATGTCTAGCTAAATTTTTATGATTGGTCCTCAGGGAATTCTGATTATTATTTCTCTTGAACCATGTGATTATCATATGTTATGATCAATGAATTACGAAGTTAGTTTCTTCAATTATTTCTTTTGCTTAATGCTTTACATGACTTGATCAATTGTGTGATGATTTCAATCATTTGTTTTACTATGACGATAGGAATGAATGATCGATCTAGGAATGATTGATCAATTAACTTTCACTTAAGACATTTCAGATTGTTAATTGAGATTAAAAGATTAAAGTTTGTAAACCTCAATTGATCATAGATTACCTAAGACATTAGGAATCGATGATCAAGGGAGAGGATTATGTTACCAAGACATTGGGCATAATCATTTTTGATTTAATCTAATCGTGAAACTAAATTGAGTAATTTGTAATCATACATGAAATTACCAAGAAAAATAGTAATTAGATGAACCAATAAGGACTAATCACTTCTCTTCATCAATTTGAATTCTAAGTCAATTTTAAGTTTATGATAAAAACTTCAAACCAAAAAAAATCCCCTTTTTATTTACGTCTTAAATATGATACAATTGTTTTGTAAGATTGAAACAATCCCTGCGGATACGAACTTTATAAATTTATTACTTAACGATAAATTAGTACACTTGCTAATTTGTTATCAAGTTTTTGGAGCCGTTGCCGGGGATTGTTGATTAATTTTGACATGGCAATTTATTTTACTTAGGATTTTTTTTCCTGTTATTTTCATTTTATTTTTGTATATATGCAATTTTCTCTTTATGTCTTCTTTAGTTTATTTTGCTACTAAAAATTTTCTCTAAGTTTTGTAGCAATGAAATGGATTGATAATAGATTGGTTGATTCCAAAGAAATAAATATCATTTGTTATCAACTATGTTTACTATCTTATGCACAAGAGAGATTGGATGCAAAGATTTCGAGATTGAAGGCGAGAAGTGATTTTTGTGGAGCGAATCATCACAATGACTATTGTGAGGAGTATTGTTTGAAGGAAAAAGAGCGTGAAGTGATCAACATTGATTACAACTTTCAACTCAAAAAGATTTTGGATGAATTTTTGAGGTCAAACCAAGGTTCATTTGATGGATTTGAAGTTGAGTGTGGTAATCTTGTTGAAAAGGCAAATGAGTGTGAGAAGTTGGTTGAGATGGAGATTAAACATCATGTTATTGGAGAAGATGAAAAATTGAAAAACAAGAAGAATAACATGAGAAGAGTGAATCATGTTGATCTCTATGCGACATTTGATTCACAACCAATGGAGTTTAAACAAAAAAATCTCTTGCAAAAGAAATCTCATTCTTCTCCAAGGTGGGAGAGTGCTTGTTCCAAAATCTTAGTTGTTGGAAGATGGGAACATTTGCTTCTCTATGCTAAGTTCATGGAATTCTTAACAAACAAGAGGAAAAAGAAGGATGATGTGTTCTTGCTATCATTTAGGCCACCCTAACAGTGGTTGAGGTGTCAAGCTAAAGACGTTAAAGAAGCGCTTCTTGGGAGGCAACCCATGATGGGTAACTCGGTCTTTAATTTTCTTTTTAATTTCTGCATTTTATTAAGTAATAAAAACCATTGCTGAATGAATTTGTCACTACTCTATCCTTATCTGTTTGAGTTAATATTTTATGTGTGACTTGATTTTGAGCATTTAACTAGAATGTGCTTGTTAGTTTATTCTCCATCTAAGTAGTAACTGTCAACTTACATTATTGATTGCTCTTTGGTTATATTAGTTTGCTGATGATTTTTGAGGAAATGATTTCTGTTTGTTTAGCATGATTCCTAATGGCTCTAATTCTTCTCTGTTATCCTAACTGTGAGGTCTTGAGCCTAAACACTTGAATTTCTTTCTTGACTATGTGAGTTCCACGTCTCTCCTATTCTCTAGAACTTGCTTGAATTCTCTTGATTGATTGATTGCGATGAATAATGCACCGAGGCACGTTTTTGTGAGCTTGAGCCTTTGTAGCCTACCCTTGAATATTATAATCCCTTGCTAGCCCCTTTGAGCCTTATTGAAAGAAAAATGTTTTGATCTTACTTCTTTTTGAAAACCACATAATTTTTACAAAAAAAAATTGATTTTCTTGAAGTTGATCACCTAACTTGTGATTTGAGCACAATGCTCATCATTAAGTTTGGGGTTGCTCTTAGGATTTGCACCCTATTAAGTTTGGGGTGGGGTACTAGAGAACTAAAAGAAAAATATTTTGAAAAAGTTTGTGAAAAAAAATATGAAGAGAATGTCCCTCATGAAAAGAAAGGAAATGGTGAAAGAAATGAAAAATAAATAAATAAAGAGAATGCAAAATGCATAACACCTTGTTTGAAAAAAAAATGAATAAAAAAAAAATTTGTCGAGGGACTTCTTTGGGAAAAAAAATGTGAGCATGGAATGAGTTCACACATTGTGAATTCATTTGCATGAGGAAAAAAAAAATTGTGAAAACTAAGTTCTCTAGTATGAATGTGATGATTTTTGGGAGATCAATTGATTTGTCCACTTTTGTTTGAAATAGGTGATCTTATAAGCTTCAAGTTTTTCTACCTAGTTTCCCCAAAAATATCCACCCTTCAATAAACCTAAGCCACGCTATAACCCGAAAAGTCCTCGAAAGGTACATATTCATTGTATGTTGATCGATTTTTAGAGTCCTTGCAAGCCTATGGTAGAAAGGTGTAGATTGTGTTGATTGAGTGTATATCCCTAAACACTTGAGAGAATTTTGGTGAGATTGTGTGTGTAACACCCAAACCCGTTATTTAATTAACTCTGCCTTTATAAAATCTTTTTCGAAAATACGCAGCGGAAAAATTGAAAATCTGATTATAAAGCGCTGGTTTGAATATCACAAAATACAAAATCCTCCGCATCAACACGATGCGTTATAAGTTATACAAAACCAATACTTTTCACCAAGAATAATTCTTATATGAAAACATAAGCAATTACAGAGTAATTTTCTAAAGGAATTTATATATATATATGTACAAAACCCCTTTTCTCCCCGTGTCACAATCAGAGCGGAGCTTCACCACGCTACTCGGGCAAGCTAACATATAACCTGTCAATCTGGTTATCTGAACCCCCAAAGGTCCAGCAAATAACACAAAGCAGAGAGTTAGAAAACATAATCGCATATCATACGAGTATAAGAAAGGCCTTACACTTTCGAACTATCATACATATTCTAACTCACGCCATAACGTCGCACTAAACAGTTATCAATTAATAAAGTTTAACACAATTCAACCAGATAATGTCACATACCATTTATCAAATATATGCGCATTTACCCTAATGTATCTAATGCCAATCAATTCACTGTCATGCCATCCCTAGACATGACTAAATGCATGTGGTACCAAGGTGTCTCACCAACGGTGGACCAAGAACAGTTTTATATCTTGCTGGATATGTCGGAACTTACCGAACCATCTTATCTCCCTTGGATAAGCCAACACAGTTTTATATCCTGTTGGATAGCAGCTCTGGACTCATGGATTCATCTAATCCGATCCTCGGCTTCATTATGGACACATAATCCATTTTCGTTATTGGAACCCAAGTTTCCAATGTTCACATACAATCATGAATGCATGTATTTATGCACATATCAACCATATGATATTCTTTAGCTCGAAGCTACTCTTTTATGAATGCGGGAACACAATCCTAACACATTCACTTAACATTACAAATTAATGCCAAAACATCACATTACTCACTTTAAACTGCAACTTATTGCATCCACGTTTATCAATCATATAACGATTAACAATAAGCATTAACTGCATCAACATGTATCAACAATCATGTAAGGATACCCTTAAACCATGTTACAAGTGCCTAATTACACTTACAACCATTAACAAAAGTTGCAGGTTCAGTACTGTTCGCTAAGCGAAGCAGTAGCGAACAGGTAGCGAACCATTCGCTAAGCGAAGCTCAGTTCGCTGCAGCGAACTACGTCAGAGGATTACAGGTGCATGGCGAACAGGTAGCGAGCTTGTGGCGAGCAGGTTCGCGTAGCGAATCTCCTGGTCGCTTAGCGAACTACACTAGAAAAATATCTGTTCTTGAGTTTTCTAAGGCGGTTTAACATTGAATCAGCTCAAAAATTCATTCAAACATGTTATAAATTCTTATAAACAGCAATTTCAAACATATATGGTATCAAGGAACATTAATCATCCCTTACAAACCTCCAAATACCTCACAAAATCATGATCATGCCCTTTTCTTGGATTTTAAGTAACTTTCATAAACTTTTCAAACATGATTCAAACACATACATATTTTTCATGGAATCAAGCTAGTGATTAACACATATAAAGTGATGATGAAGAACATCACACTCACATACAAAAGCTTAATCAAAAGTCTAAAAAGAAATTGAGTGGGAGAGTTCGGGAATGGAGACATAGACAATCTTCCCTCTCCTTGCCACTCAAGAATCATGAATTCTAATCTCTTACCTTAAGTTTGATGAATCCTCAAGCTCCTCATGTTCTAGCTCTCATGAGCTCCTCTCTTTCTCAAGCCCTAGCACCCTCTTGCTTTGCTTTCTTGCTTGCCCTAGCTTAGGGATGATGATCCATGAACTCTCATGTTTCCGACAAGCTGAAGATGGATCAATTTGGTGAAGGTATGAAATTTTGGTGATGGAAGAGAAAGAAGAATGAAGATACACGGCCAAGGAGGAAGAAGAAGGATGAGTTTTGTGATTTCCTCTAAGTCACCAAGTTCACTTTCTCTTGCTCTTATCTCCTTTCCACCTTATTGACTTTTCTTACAACCAAGCAATGAAAATATCCCACTTGCTTAACATAAACCGCCCCCTTCCCACTTGTCTTGGCCCATTGGGCCAAAAGCCCAATAACAAATCCAAGGTCCAATAATACGGTTCACTCACGTAATGTTCCTAACTCGCGTATTAACTTATATTCGCGCCAATTAATTATTCGCCGCTTAATAAAATAATTATGAATTACGCCATCGCGTAATAAAATAATTAAATAACGAATAATAAATTTCGGGTCGTTACAGTGTGAAGAGAGAATTGAGCTTGATGGATGAATGTCGGATGAATTTTTGAATTTTCGATTGGTTGTTAGTAGATGAAAGTGACCTTGAGCATGATAATTTTATTTAATCAACAATCCCCGGCAACGGCGCCAAAAACTTGATAACAAATTAGCAAGTGTACTAATTTATCGTTAAGTAATAAATTTATAAAGTTCGTATCCGCAGGGATTGTTTCAATCTTACAAAACAATTGTATCATATTTAAGACGTAAATAAAAAGGGGATTTTTTTTGGTTTGAAGTTTTTATCATAAACTTAAAATTGACTTAGAATTCAAATTGATGAAGAGAAGTGATTAGTCCTTATTGGTTCATCTAATTACTATTTTTCTTGGTAATTTCATGTATGATTACAAATTACTCAATTTAGTTTCACGATTAGATTAAATCAAAAATGATTATGCCCAATGTCTTGGTAACATAATCCTCTCCCTTGATCATCGATTCCTAATGTCTTAGGTAATCTATGATCAATTGAGGTTTACAAACTTTAATCTTTTAATCTCAATTAACAATCTGAAATGTCTTAAGTGAAAGTTAATTGATCAATCATTCCTAGATCGATCATTCATTCCTATCGTCATAGTAAAACAAATGATTGAAATCATCACACAATTGATCAAGTCATGTAAAGCATTAAGCAAAAGAAATAATTGAAGAAACTAACTTCGTAATTCATTGATCATAACATATGATAATCACATGGTTCAAGAGAAATAATAATCAGAATTCCCTGAGGACCAATCATAAAAATTTAGCTAGACATAATATTCAAAGAAACAAGAATGATTAAAAGGGATAAACCAAATATGGATTGCTTTGAATTTGTCCACTCTTCACGTGCCTTCCTTTGTTTCTTCAATTCATCATTCCATGAAGCCAAGCTAGCTCCTCTCTGTTCCGTTGTCCAGCTGCGTGTTCTTGCTGTGCGTCCTCCTCCTGTACGTGATGTATCTCTCCCCTTTTTCAAGTCCAACCTAATTCCCTTTCTTCTTGGTTTTGGGTCAAGCCAAATGGCCCATCTTTTCTTCTTGTAATTGGCCCAGTTTTGTCAAAGTCTTTCTCTTCTTTTACCATTTGTACCACACTTAACCATAAACCTATTAATTGAATCAAGAAAACAGAAACTACACCGAATATTATTTTAATAGAGAAAACCACTTAATTGACTCAATAAACCAAAATTTGCAATTTATTTAAAATGACTCTAAATTAAACACTAAACTAATAAAATTATATTAAAAACTTAATTAAAAATACTCTAAAAATAACAACCGATGAGGATTCATCAATCATTTTCATTTATGATTTCACATGCAATGGAGAACGAAAATATTTCATCAATGTTCATACCTTTTCAGCTCCACGGATTTCCTGTATTAACATAATTTATTGAAATCTCGAGATCATTCTTGTTATCAGTTTCATTATTAATGATCTCATTGTCATCATTTTGTGCTTCTTCGAGAACACAATTTTCAATCATGGATTTGTTATTATCTAGTGTCTTTTCAGGATCACTTTCAATCATATTCACCTTTTATGTTTCTTTTCTTTTTCGGGGATTTTTGTCTTTGGATCCCATAGGTCGGCCACGCTTCAAGCGTGCCTTGGATGTACTTGCTACATCATTTGTTTTTGAAATCTCAATTCTAGCTGGGACATTTATAGCTGGTACATGTGACTTTGTCACTCTTTTCAAATCAGTAAATGAATCTGGCAGTTGGTTTGCTAAATCTTGTAAGTGTACTATTTTCTTTACATTTTCTTCCCATGATTTATTATATGGGTCCAAATGTAATAAAGATGGTACATACCATGTTATTTCATTTTCTATGTGTTTATTTTCTCCCCCTAGTGTTGGAAATTTTGTTTCATCAAAATGACAATCAGCAAATCTTGCTTGAAAAACATCACTTATTAAAGGTTCAAGGTATTTAATAATAGAAGGTGATTCATACCTTACATATATTCCCAATCTCCTTTGAGGTCCCATCTATGTGTTTATTTTCTCCCCCTAGTGTTGGAAATTTTGTTTCATCAAAATGACAATCAGCAAATCTTGCTTGAAAAACATCACTTATTAAAGGTTCAAGGTATTTAATAATAGAAGGTGATTCATACCTTACATATATTCCCAATCTCCTTTGAGGTCCCATCTTTGTTCTCTGTGGTGGAGAGATTGGGACATATACTGCACAACCAAAAAAGTTTAAATGGAAAATATTTGGTTCCTTACCAATTGCAAGCTGATAAGGGGTGTGTTTATGATCAGCACTCGACCTTAGACGGATGAGTGCTGCAACATGTAAAATTGCATGACCCTAAACAGTAACTGGTAGCTTAGTTCTCATTATTAATGGTCTAGCTATATATTGAAGACGTTTTATTAACGACTCAGCTAACCCATTTTGTGTATGCACATGAGGAGCAGGGTGTTCAACAGTGATTCCAACTAACATGCAATAATTATTGAATGATTCTGATGTAAATTCACCAGCATTGTCAAGTCTAATTTTCTTTATAGTATAATCAGGAAAATGTGCCCTTAATTTAATTATTTGTGCAAGAAATTTTTCAAATGTCATATCACGACTTGACAATAAACAAACATACGATCATCTACTAGATGCATCAATTAATACCATAAAATATCTGAATGGTCCAGACGGTGGATGGATAGGTCCACATATATATCATTGAATCCTTTCAAGAAATGCAGGTGATTCTGTATGAATTTTGCCTGGTGAATGTTTTGTTATTAGTTTTCCAAGAGAACAGGCTTCACATGGTCTATCCTCTTTTGTAAACTTTAAACCTTTCAAAGGATGACCATGAGTACTTTCAATTATTTTTCGCATCATTGTTGAACCAGGGTGACCTAAACGGTCATGCCATAAAATCATAGTTTTTGGGTCTTCTTTTACTACCAAATTACATTCAATTTTATGTATATATGTATAATGTAATCCCGAATGCAATTTTGGTAGCTTTTCTAAGGTTTTCTTCTTTCCAGAAACATTAGTAGTAATATTAATATATTTCATATTGCATTCAGTTACAGTTTCAGTGTCATACCCTTGACGATATATGTCATTAAAACACAACAAATTTCTCTTTGATTTAGGAGAATATAAAGCATCATTAATGACAAATTTTGTTCCATTTGGTAACATGAACATAGCATTACCTGTCCCTTCTATTAAATCAGCAGGTCCTGAGATAGTATTTATCACACCTTTATTTTATGCGAGAGGTACAGGGTTCGATCCCCTGCATCTCCATGTTTTTCATTTTATTGGTTTTATCCCTTGGGGTTTTCCAGGAAAGATTTTTAATGAGGCAGTGGCAGATTCCTTGTATTTTTGTTTCCTTGGGTTTTGGTCTAGTCCCCCCAAGTTTGTCTCTCTTTTTTCTTTCTTTTTAATAAATTTATTAGGGTGCTGCAAATGATAGGTGATGATTATGGGGTGCCAACATAGTTGGGATGTCATAGTTATCATGTGATGCCTGTGCACGCTAATGTTTTATAAAAAAAAAAAACAGTGAAATATTTCTTACTTTTGAGGAACGTGTGGGTAGTTCCACTGTCCGGGATGCAAATGTCTTTGACATGTTCCATGTCTGACCTTCTTAAAATAAAATCAAGATTAAAGATAGGAAAACAATAAATCAATATAATACATTCAACATTATTATTCAATAACCAAATATTACATAATGCACACCACACAAGTCATACATATTATTAAGTAATTCAAGCACAACACACAAGTCACACATATTATTAAGTAATTCGACCATACCACACATTATTCAAATACATATTTAATTAGTTACTTAATTCATATTCATTTCATTTTCTTCTTCAATAAAATCAGCAGCCTCAAGGTAGGTAGTATCATTATTGGGTTCAACTTCATTAAAATTTACTTCCTTTCCTTTTTCTTCTACAGATGCCCTGTATCTTTTACACAGGTGTTCTGGTGTCCTACACTTCTTAGACCAATGTTCCTTGAGGGACCTAAAACAGATATCATCACGGTTCCTTGAGGGACCTTCTTGGATATATTTACCTTTACCTTGATGATTCTTATTATTTTGGTCATATTTAGGAGGCCTATAATTATTCACATATCCTCGTCCACGACCTCGACCACGAAAGTGGTTTCGACCGTGATTTCTGCCTCTACCATCAAAATAAGTTTTACCCCCTAGTCCTTTATGACGATTATGGCCGCCACGCCCACGATTAAATGTTGTTGCATTTATTTCGGGGTATGCTATTGTTCCTGTGGGACGTGTCTGGTGGTTTTTTATCGGGAGCTCATTGTTTTGTTCTGCCACCAAAAGAGCTGCGACCAAATCAGAGTACTCAGTAAATCCCCTCATTCTATATTGTTGTTGCAACAATACTTGGGATGCACGGAAAGTTGAAAAAGTTTTTTTCCATTTTTTGTTCTTCAGTTATAACCACACCGTAAAATTCTAATTGTGCAATAATTTGGTGCATGGCAGAGTTATATGCAACAACATTTTTATAATCTTGGAACCTTAATTTGTTCCACTGATCCATTAATGAGGGTAATGTGATTTTCCTCTGATGTCCAAATCTTGCCTTAAGTTTGTCCCATAGTATTTTGGGATCCTTGGCATTTGAATATTCTGTTTGTAATCCATCATCAAGGTGGTGTTTAATTATCCGATTTACTTTCGATTTTTTTATTGCTAATTTCTGTGAGTCAGATGTTTGCATCCCTGCATTATCTCCTAGAATTTTATCGTGCCCCTCACATGCAAGGTCAGTTAAGTTGTTGTTCCATGTTGTGTAATTATCTCCGGTTATGTTTAGAATTTTGAAATTATGCTTAACGTTTGACATGCTTATATCTAAAATACAAAAGAACACAATCAATATTTAATGTATAAAATATCACAAAAAGGAAAAATTATTTTATTCAATAGCCATGATTACAAAAACCATGATTCTATCAGCTAATAAACCAGGCTAATACCAGTAATGGTAAAACAACAAATATTGTTACTACTATAAAAGGTTCTCCTAATTCTTCATAAGGTGATCCAGAAGATGAAAAACATAAAGACAAGTAGAGTGATAAGCATAATAAACAAATTTAAACATTTTGGAAATGTGAGTAAGAGTTTGAAAATGGTATGAAAACTTATGACTGAATGTGAAGTATTTATAGGGTGAATTTTATGAAGTGTCCGTTACGTTACTGTTGGGTTTGTGGCCGTTGGGAGATAGTGGAAAAATGTAAACTTTTACTATTCATGGTCGTTATGTGGCCATTAGGGAATATGATAAAAGTGTTAAATTTTATTGTTTGTTACCGTTGGGAATGAGTAAAAATATTCTAAGTGTGTTAAAAATCATCTAGCTCTTAAGATGCACAAATGGAGAGAACAACAAATAAAGTTAATGAACATATATGATAATAACATATTAATATTTAAATAATATCAAATTTCAAAATCTTAATTATAAATCTTTCGTGAAATAATATTATTGACTGAGATTTTAATCTTCCTTTAAGAATTAAAGTTAGCAATATTATCGATGGGGATTTTAGTCTTCCATTTAATATGAAGATTAGCATTATAGATGGGGTTTTTGGACATCTCCATTAAGTATAAAAGTTAGTCATACATATGGGGTTTTAATCCTCCATTAAGTATGAAAGTTAGTAATATAGATGGGGTTTTGAATACCTCCATTAAATTTAAAAATTAGTCATACATATGAGGTTTTTAATCCTCCATTAAGTATGTAAGTTAGTAATATAGATGGAGTTTTGAATACCTCCATTAAGTATAAAAGTTAGTCATACATATGGGGTTTTTAATCCTCCATTAAGTATGAAAATTAATAATATATAGATGGGGTTTTGAACACCTCCATGGAAATTAGTATTATTAATCAAAAATTATCTTTTGTGATATTATGGAGATTTTAGACCTCCACACAAAATTTAAATAATAACATTCACACTTATTATAGAGTACTTGACAAGTTGTCAGTTTTCTATAATAAGTGGGTAAAGTAGTGATAATAATAATAATAATAATAATAATAATAATAATAATAATAATAATAATAATAATAATAATAATAGCCACTCTAGTTAAAAATCACTTGACAAATTGCCAGTTTTCTATAACCGGGGCGAATAATAATTATAATTATCATAAGATTAAAGTAATAAGGATAGATGATATATACCTTTTGGTGGTAAATCACTTCCGATAGAAACGATCATGCTAATATCGTGTTGAGAAAATCAAATATTTAAGTATTCTTTAAGGACTAATATAATGATATAAATTACTAATGTAGTTATAATACTATAAATATATATTATACTAATTATGAGAATGAAGAAGTTTGTATGAGATTACTTATTGCTCTCAAAATGTGTCTTTTACATGATCCAAAGGGTGGTATTTATACTACTAAAGCTATGAATAAAATAACTTAGATTTACTATTGTAAGTTGACATTTACATTGATAATTTTACATTACTATATTACGTTGACATTTTATATAAATATTTCAACATTAATAGCAACCAATGTCTTTCATGATAATTTTGTTGATTTTCCAGTTTATTATAACAATGTTTTCAATTTAAACTGATTTTTCAAAACAAAATTTGGTTTAGCTTAGGAATCAATTGCCTTTTTGAATCCAACAAGCCTGATGCCTAATCAGTTATTGATCATTGTTATTTCCATATGATTTCAGCTGTTACCTATCTAGTACTTATCCAGCAGAGATCTACAGGGGAAAAACCCTACTCTACAGTGTTGAAACTTGGAAAGATATACAACATACAAATTTGTGAGCTCTAGTAAACAAAACAAACAAATGAAAACATTTTCCGCCAAGAAAATCCCGCGAAGGGAAGGGTTGTCTTGGATAGGCTAACTTGCTTGTTTGGCGGTCTTCTTGCCTTTCTTTTGTTTTTGCTTTAATTGAGTAAGGCCAGCTGCAGTTATCTTCACATTACCAATAATTGAAGCAACTAATTCAGGATCTGTGCAGGCTTTCATCAACTCCTTCTCCCGATTTGTTGCGTCTGACATGTGGCTGAATAAGTTCATTGCAGTTTTTGCAGCTGTACAATCAAACGAGAAAAGAAGTTATGCCAACATCTTGAAATAAGATACCCTTAATCTGGGAATCTATTGTTGCTGCATAAACTATTTTAAGCAGAAACATAATCGATTGATGATGTAAAGTTAAATGTAAAACAAATAGAACCTTTCCCTCTCTTCACAGGTCCAGGAATTATCTTCACTCGATACTTGTAAGACTGAACTGCGTTGTATGGACCACATACAGGAACAGCATATAAGAGAATGTCATTTGGGAGTGGATTCCCTGTCAAGTAATCCACATCATTCAGTTTTTCTTTCTCTTCTTCTCCTATTTCATTAATATCATCTTCTTCCATCGCCACTCTGTCATCTACGGAAGTGTTTAAAGCACTTGTGTTGGGATTTTCTTCAGCTTCACTGATTGCATGACTGTGCAACTGATCATTTGATTGCTCCTTACAATCCCGAGATAAATGACCCACCTTCTTACACTTGTAACATATTTTTGGAGCATCTATAGGACCTGCCACAACGAACATTATAATACAATAAACAAGATAACAAATTTAACAGCTGCATTAATTGACAAGTTTACGAGCCAGCTCAGCTCAAATGAGCTCACTATTCTAAATTATACGGGCTTCTTTGAGTCAAAGCCAACCCAAACAAATTGGTTCATATAAAATTCAAGCTGAACATTAAGGTAACCCAATTTAAATCAGAACAAGATTCCCGTTGGCCCAGCACATTGTCAGCTATACTGGTTATGAAACTTTAGAAAAGGCTTACCATTGTCAGATTTTTTCCCTTTGTCCGAAGATTCATTTACAGGTAATGTCTCTTCCTTCTTGATTGGTTTTCCGGAAGACTACAAATATACACCAGCTTTAGAAGTAAATCAATGGAATTTACCGGCGGAAATAAAAAGATGTAAGAATCAATTCAAGGCAGTAATATGTTGCTGAGAATATCTTAGTTCTTGCATACTTTTTTACTATTCTGATTTTAAAAGGGTTTTTAGGGAAATATAACATCGTTAAATAAATTTAAGATCTATGGAATTCATCTTAGCAGGTACGATGTTTTAACCAGACACAATGAAAATTTAAATAAGAAAAAGCAAGCTAGTTTACTCACGGCCAATAATGTCATTCGGATGCTCCTTTCTTCCTCATCTTGGTCAGCATACTTCTCCTTTATTTTCTTAAGCTTTCCCTTTTGTCCACGACTGACTTTTTTACCACCGCCTGTCTTCAAATTTTGAGCATCTTTTGCATGCAGATTACCAGAAATATCTTTTATCTTTGATTTGTCCTTTCCATGTTCATCGCTTGGATATGCTTCTCCATGTTTCGGTTCATTTTTAAGCTTTCTTCTCTCAGCTTTTGATATATACGGTTTATCCCTTACTGCAGGTTTGCTCGGCTCGATATTGTGGTTCTCACTGCTTAAATCAACCTGAGTGTTCTCAGCTCCATAACTTTTATTTGATTTGGCAACAGATCCAAGTCCTAGAGCTCGATCAAGAAGTTCCTCAAGCTGAGGGGAGACAGATGTTGAGCCATTTCCACCGATGTCAGGTAATTTCTCACTCTCAAGCATATTTGTCGTACTTGTATCTTTTGCAAAAGTATCATCTGAAACTGTAGTTTTGGCATTAATGGTATCCAAACTAGTTTGAGATGTGTCGGCAGGAAAGTCTTCCGATAGGGGTATGGGTGAATCTGCAGATGGCTTACCATTCCTTTCTGAGTCTGCAGCAGATTCTCCATCAGCAACATCCTTCTCAGACTCTGAATCAGATTGTTCTTCAACAGGGCCAGTTTCTGCATTATCATCTATTGTTTCCTCCTCCTCTCCTCTTACTCTCCTTTCATTTAAATGTGATCCCAGTGAACTCTCATCCAAGCGAAATAGCAGGCCAAAACCCATGATAAGAGGGTGTGGTGGAAGATAATTTTTCTTTCCCCGTATCATGAAACTCCCTACTGTCAGATATTCCCCAGTAGGAGCAGTTTTACTAACCTGATGAGGATAAACCCACCAGGCACTGGTAACCATTTTTGAATCCCATGCCTGGCTTTGGCAGACCTACATTCCAAGATGATATGGAGGAGGTAACGGTTAGCAATTGTATTAGGGGCCTGTTTGGAATAGCTTATTTTTGAGCTTATGCAAATAAATAAGTATTTTTGTATTATTATAAGTTTGTCAAGATAATTTATGAAAAAATAGCTTATAAAAATACAGTTTTTGTTAGTGGGAACTTATAAATTAACATAAAAACTTATTTATTTACATAAGTTGTTTTGCATAAGCTCAAAAATAAGCTATTCCAAACGGGCCCTAGGAAACCTGGGCAGTTAGTTCCAACTGCTCCCTAAAAGACTAAAAACAACTGCTAGAATTAACAACAAAGTAATAGACAAAATAATAAATAGGCTAACATGACATTGTTTTTCTCATACTTCTTTCCATAAAATATGTCAGTTGGACCAGCATCCGTTACAATTTGATTAAGTTCATGAACATAGAAAAGAATATTTAGATTAAACATAGTATGCAAACATACTGTGAAACATCCTGCTTGGTTTAGGGTCAGCGGCGGAACTGGCTGCATAGGTTTGTGATTCTTGACAACTGTGCTAGAAGCTCCATGCAGTTCAGCATGCACATACCTATAACATAAATTAACAGAATGAGAATAAGAAATACTAACAGAGCTTTTTTCACAGGGAGACATCTATAAAATATGATATCTGAGACATGAATTTCCAACTCCTATAGCAATATTACCATTGAAAAACTTGAGAAAAGTTATTGAGTTTTTATTAATCTAAGAAGAAAAACATTGTTTGAGAATATCAAGAGAAAAGTAAAGGAGAATAATGAGCTATTTCCTAAAAGAGAAAAATATTCAAAGTAGCACTCAATAACCTCTTCGCATATTCACCGAAGGCAATCATATATAATAGGTATTAGCTGAGAACCACAAACTTTATACCATAAAACATGTCATGCAAATAGATATCCTTGAAAATTCGGGAGTTCCTCTCCAGTCATAGGCACTAAATAGAAGGATACATGGAATGACTGAACCCAGCCAATGGGAACTTCTCTCCTGAATCTCCTAAAATTGGATACAAAAGTCATGTAGCATCCCGTGTTGAGCTAAAAGATTGGGAAACATGAGCATTATCTCCGAAAACAAATCATCCCAAAATTGGATACAGAAACTCCTAGAATAAGAGTTGGGTTAAACACAACCTCACAAGGTGAGGGTTGCATTTTACTGATATCCACTACTCAAGCCATGTCACTATCCAATATGAGACTCTCAACAACCCCTCATGCACGGGACCAAACATGTAGTGTGTGACCCCGTGACTGCATAACTGGTGGCAAATGGATCTAAGATAGACTCCAATACCATCTTAGAATTTGGTTTAGACCTAAATCAGTCCACAAGACTGGCTTTAACTTTGTAAGGTGAAGGTTGCCCTAAACATATAACAAAGATAAAACAATATATGCAACCTTCAACTTCCATGACCTAACATCCCCTCTTTTTCTCACAAGCAACAGATTTTTCAACTAGAAAGACAATCCCTAATTCACAATTGGTAATTTTACTCCAGAGAAAAGGAAGCTTGTCATGAATACGTCAATTTTGTTTTGAACATGATTCATAGGGAACTGGGATCTTGATGAAGCACTCATTTTTTCTTAATCATGTATACAACAATTTTACATGAAATATATCAAGCTAACATATTCTTCAAATGATTTGGAGACATATTAAAAAATTGAAGTATCGCTCATTCAATCGAAGATAGCACCAAATTATTATTTTTGTCCTTACTCGATAATTTCTATAGTCAATGATTATGTTTTAGGCTTTAGCCATAGGAACAAGGAATTCAGAACAATATGATGCAACAAAAAATACTCACAGATCTCCTTTTGACATATAACGCTTCACTATCATCTCATTTTGCTGAGCATCACGTCCACTGATAACCAAATAATTCTCACTGCTAATGAACCAGTTAAATTTCTCAAACCAGTGAACTTTGCGCATATGCGAAATTGAGGCAACAGTTTTTTCCTGGATAAAAATTATTTGAAAAATGAATATAATTAATTAGCAGTCTGAAAGCAATCAAAAATGAAAAAGTAGACAGGTAACTTGCATAGTTGCATTTTGCACTGTTTTACATCAACATATTCAGTGCCAAAAAGAATATCACTAGTCTCATTTTGGGAGATAAGAGGGTCAAGGTTAAGGATGAGGCATTCTCCAAGTCTAAATATAACACAAATCGATGAAAAAGGGAAGCACAATGCAATCCCCTTGAAATATGAAAATAAAATGTTGGCTAAAGGCTATATGGAGGCCAAAAAGACCATTGCATCCCATAGTTATGGCATAACCTTTCATTTAAAACTAAAAAAAACGAAAAAAAAAAAAAATTAAGAAAATAATCTTCATTAGAGTCGAGAAAACAAAAGGACAGACGCAGGGGATGAGAAATCTCCCTAGTTTGGTCACAAAAAAAAAAAAAAAGAGAAAAAGAAATCTCCTTAGGAGAATACGAGAAAAATAAAAGGATAAAACATCACAAATGACAAATAATAAGAGGAATCGTGACAGAAGTATTATTATCTGTTAACAGCATCTTTCCAACAGTCAGCAGAAATTCAATTTAAACTTATATTCCCTACCACAAATGGAAAGTCCACGAAGTAACCGATATGTAGTACACACGATAAGCATAAATATAACATGGTCATGACCTAATAAATTTCTTAGATGTTGAAAGGAGATGAACTCTTACTCTCCAAAACTTGACTCTGTTTCATCCTATAAGCATATAATTATAACCACTGACCATATATTTACTTCTCTGCAAGTTTCTTCTTCAAATCTATTTATATGAGATAGCAATGTGCTAATTACGTTTCAGTCTGCAAATACAATCTATAAGCACCTGACTAAGCTGTAGGCGAGTCTTTCTCTCTGCGGCTTTAAAAGCTTTTTCATGTGCAGTAATAGTCTTTTCCTGTTTGCTTTCTTGTTTTTTCTTCAGTTCGTACCACCTCCGAGCATTGGCATGTGCTGAGAGAGCTAAATCAACTTCAACCTTGAACACAAATACTATTGTTACTACTGGTATACATCTAAGGGGAAACACAACAAAAATCCACATATTTAAGAAAACAGAAATACAACCAATAATAAAAATGACAATGCAATATTATGTTAACGAAAAATTTAATATAATGGTTTATTGACATGCACCCTCCTATAAGAATGGGATATATGGTACCAGAAAGCATATAACTATAAGTGAGATATTTATTTCTCCAGTCCAACTTTTTGATTCCTTATTATTAGTGTATTATAAGATACTCTTTGTATTATAACAGATTAGCTTTAGTTAATCTGTCTTAGACCAACTAAGCATTAGTTAGGACCCTCTTAAGCTAGTACAGTATTGCCTATATAGCTATATATACATGTAATAACTCTTGTACCAAAACAGAATGAGAAATAGAAAATATTGAAAGAAAAGTTTGAAACAATTCTGTTATGGATTCTCTGAAAATTAACACTTATCAATGTTATCTTTGGTAAAAATCATATTATTACGGTAGAAAAATAGTTTAAGAAACACAACTATTTGCATGTCTACATATGCATAACAACCAAAGTGTCTTAAATAATTAGTATGCCAAGCAAATTGGTGTGAAGGTACATAACTGATGAACATAAGAAAACTTTCAAATGAAAACCCATATTAAATTTTTGGGGCATTGTGAAACCTATGCTACACAGCAGCACATTTAGTTGGAGAGTAAAACATATTTCAGTAGGTTCCTATGGCACAGCACTTAATTAGTGATAAAAATAGGCGTAAACTATTTAATTTTTAAGGAGATTTCTATGTTGAGGGATTAGGCAGCTTTGTTCCATTATTTTTCTCCTTTTCCATGGTTGTTGTCTTTTTTATTCTTTTTATTTAGGACAATTCATTGTTCTTCCTTCTCTTTGCCACTATTTCTATTTACCTAAAAGAATTTCTAATTGTGTAAGAAATAAATAGATATAAAAAACCTTATCCGCAGGGAGTGTCTTCTCATCATCATCCATTTCGTCGAGATTGTTGCTCAACAGTAAAGTCACGCAATTTCTTTCAAGATGGAGCTTGTCAATAAGACCAGCTACTGGGTTTCCGGCTTTCTTTTCTTCCTTCACCATCCGAGCAAGGTCATCCCAACTCATACCCTTAGCAAGATATACACGAACAGCTAATATAGCAGCATCCACATCTTCCAAGTTATACTCTATCAATTCTGCCATTTGAATACAGTGATCTGCCTCTTTCCTCAAAGTGTGCACTCGATTTTCCTATAACATAGAAAAAAGATACATGGTTTTGTAAACATGCTTGCACTATTGAGTATCAACTATCAACAATATTAGAACAAAAAAAAAATTGTTCTCAACGTCATATATACTTAAGGTCACCAGTACTTGTGTGTATTATTACAAGAAGCTGTGACAGCCAAGAAATTTGGATATAAACAAAAAATGGAATCGAGAAGATCTGAGAATAATTTGAGGAAAGATTCAAAATGATTCAGTTGGTTTTCCAAATCATACAATTGTAATAGTTTGGACATGTGTACCAACTACCAACCTGATCGTTGCGTATCTTATTAAGTTTCTGAAGAGCTGAGTTCTCTTTGGCTTTGTGCTGTTGTTCAGACCTTTGACTCTCAATTTTGCTGTAGAATTCATCCAAGGCTAAATCAAATGTCTCAAACTTTGTGTGTTCCCTTGACTTAAACTGGTTAAGTAAGATGGGGCAGAACTCATCATAGATCTGCATCAAATGACACAAGTATTTAAACAATGAATATCACAAGACCATCTGAGTAAGATATTTTGTCCCTTATTCTCATTCTCTTCATATTAATGATGCCACTATAATTATAGAGAATAAACGATAACCTGTTTAAGACTTTCAGGTTGGGATACAGAAGAATCCTTCCCCAAATTTTTGTTTTGCATCAAAATGTATCCTTCTGGAACTATTTCACCTGAAATGATATCCTGCATCCAATCTTCAAACTTTGCAACTGCTTGGACCAATGCCTGAACAGTGGCATCGTCCCACGTTTTATCTTTGGGTACTTTCTCATTGGGGATTAAACCAGCATCTAATATCATGTGTTCAGAAAGGGCAGGTCCATAACCGAGTGCCTCCCCAAGGATAATTTTCAAAGTGGCAAATGACTTCCCACCTTTCCGGGATCCCTGCTTCTCTCTTTCTACATTAGAAGCATCAGTTCCATTTCCATTGGCCTTAACAGCCTCATCATTGTCATCTTCCTTGGAAGATGTTAGGGCTGTCTGCAGCTTTGATGTATTTGTTCGTTCAAAAACTCGACAACTTTCTACTGGATAACGATGGCGTGACATGATTGCAAGCCCTTTATCATCATCCCTGTTAATGATAAATTGCTATAATTCCTCTTACTATAGAGATATAGATGTTTAACAAATATGAGCAGATAAATTAAATTAAATGGTCAGATCACTATCTAATATCTATCCCCAATAATATAGAGAAACAAGTAAATGCATTTTAAAAGTAGATTAAAACAACTTCAACTGTCTCATTTTAAATAGCAAACTCTGGCATAACATTCGGCATAAAGTAAATAAATTGTAAATAGCTCGATTAGGTGTGAGTGTGACCAAGAAAAACTTCTACACTAAAAGTGTGCCACATATGCTATCAATAAAACAGTTTCTGAATCCTCCTAAGTATACTTATTTTCTCTCTAAATAAATCATTCTTTCATAAAGTAAATAAATTGTAAAAATCCTATCATTGTTAAGCTAGAAAAAAGATAAGCAAATTTTTTTGTTTGTATTCTATACAACATATATACAAACCAAACTGAAATTAACAAGTCAAAATGAAAGAGCAGAATAGTAAACAGTGGTAACCTGTGAGATCGAAGTAGAGTCATGACAGTGAAGCTAGAATCCGTAAGGATGACGTTGCCCTGAGCATATAACTCTAATATAACATAGTTTGCATTCTCCCCAAGTCCAAATTGAAAAAGAACAATCTGTAACAAATTTTAAAATAAAAATCAAAACATTTATTTACAATTTAACAATAATAACAAGTGAAACAAAAGATGGTTCAAATTGAAGGCTATACCCGATCATACCCAAGTTGTCGCACATCCTCAAGCCTTCTAGTTCGAATATGTTTCCTCAATTTGAGTGTAAAACCAGAAGGAGTGTTGCTTTTGTCACTATAAACACCACAAACAATCTTTTCAAATTATAATTCTATAACAACAACATTCACAACTTAATTTGCAGTGCATAGCATAAGCGCTTATCATATAAACACTCATGAATAGGCTATTTCTATTACACGAGGTAAAATAAAGTCAAATTGTTTTCATATATGCTATATGTTATTTTATCAAGCTATCTTTAAAGAACTTGTGAAAATAAGCAGAAAACAGCTTATGAATGTGTCATAACCCTATGTTTGGATTGACTTATTTTTGAGCTTATGTGAAATGGCTTATGCAAATAAATAAGCTTTTATGTATAATAATAAGTTTTTCAAGGTAGTTTATGAGAAAACACATTATAAAAATACAATTTTTATTAGTGAAAACTTATGAATTAATGTAAATGTTTATTTATTTGCATAAGCTAATTTCATAAGCTCAAAAATAAGTCAAATCCAAATGGGCCCAAAATCAAATCAAATTGTTTTCATATAATCAATAAGTTGTTTTCATGGCGAGCTTATGGAAATAAGCTGAAAACAACTTCTGAAGATGTCATAAGTTGTTTCTATAAGCTCTCCCAAACAGTCTCACGAGTGATATGTCAATAGATAAGCTCAAATAAGTCAATCCAAATAGGCCCCAAGTTGTTTTCATAATTTCTCACAAACACTTTCTCACAGGTGCTTATGTAAGTAGATAAGCTCAAATAAGTCGATCCAAACAGGCCCTAAGTTGTTTTCATAAGCTCCCCTAGACACTTTCTCATACGTGCTTATGCCGGTAGATAAGCTCAAATAATTCAATCAAAACAGACCCAAAATTGGTGTATTCATTTGATAAAAGATATAGAAAAAATGAAAATTATTAGGTATGGTTATGATTACCGCATATAAACAGTAGTGTGCAATCTAACACCACTTTCCATGAGTAGCAAAACCTTCTCGCTTTCACCTGATTCAGAGACTCCACTGCTATTCATAAGCTTGAAAACGTACGTCTGAAAAAAAGCACAACAATTGAAATTGCTTTTGCGTTTGAGATTGCAATTGCGATGGTGAAATGAAATTGAAAAAGGAAAAAGGTATAAGATAGATTTACCTTGGGAGTGAGATCATACACATTGGAGCATCGCATTCCGATTAACCGCCGGAGACATTTGACTTCGGCGGCGACATCGGCCGTGTTCATACGAACCTTCACCATCGCTGATTTTGTTTACTGTTACTGTGAATTTGTTAGGGTTTGGTTTTGTATGAAAATTGAAGAGGAGAGAAGAAGGGAAGAAGAAAATGAAAAACGAGGTTACGTAATTATAATTATTGTTTTTTTTATCAAGTAATTATAATCATATCTCTCCAAAAAAAAATTATAATAATATTAGTATTATTAGATTCTAATTTAAGTTTTTTTTTTCAAGCAGATTTTAATTTTAACTTAAGTTGGAATTGGAAAGTTTGAGATATGAGAAGTGTTAAAAGTTAACTAGAGATATGACATAGATAACTTTTATAAGTGTAGTGCAAACCTTAAGTCACAAGCTAGTTTTTGTGGTTGAATATAGGTCTCTCAAATTCTAATATGGTATCAGAGTCTGTCATAGATCTATTTGTTGTTTGTTGTGGAGACCTCTCATATTTGGGTCACCCGTTGATGTTGATTCCACGTTCCAGCTTGTTCAGTTCTGGACGTGAGGGAGTGTGTTAGAAGTCCCACATTGGCTAGAGATATGATGTAACGCTCGAGTCTGACGAGGGCGGGGAGTGGTTATCGGTGCATGAGGCATGACAATTAGCGTCTCCTAACAGCTTCTAGGCAAAAATGAATCACATTAGAATGAGAGAGATCTGAGACCGTGCAGATATGGGACTGCATGGTTGAAGGAAAGCATATAAGAATTGTTTGGTACTACCTATATCAATAAGATGCATCTTCTTTTCGGTAGCTCATTCGATAAGAACTCCACAGTTAAGCGTGCTTGACTTGGAGTAGTCATTGGATGGGTGACCTTCTGGGAAGTTTCCCGGAAAACGTGCGAGTGAGGACAAGATACGCTGAAAAGACTCATGTTGGTTTGTAGGGTCAGTCGACAATGCGTAAAGCCTTATGTGATGTTACATATGGCATAGATAGCCTTTATAAATGTAGTGCAAACAGAGACGGATTTAAGGGGTGGCAAGGGTGGGCTTCGGCCCCTCCCTCCCACCCCCAATGGTGTATATATTATATCTTCAAAGTTGTTTTTTTTTTTATATATAATTATTATTAATTTGTATCCACAGTTAAGCGTGCTTGACTTGGAGTAGTCATTGGATGACTGACCTTCTGGGAAGTTTCCCCGAAAGCGTGCGAGTGAGGACAAGATACGCTGAAAAGACTCGTGTTGGTTTGTAGGGTCAGTCGACAATGCGTAAAGCCTTCTGGGATGTTACATATGACATAGATAGCCTTTATAAGTGTAGTGCAAACAGAGACGGATTTAAGGGGTGGCAAGGGTGGGCTTCGGCCCCTCCCTCCCACCCCCAATGGTGTATATATTATATCTTCAAAGTTGTTTTTTTATATATAATTATTATTAATTTGTATGTATACTCATAGTGTAAATTAATTCCGATAAATAAATTAGTGTAAAATAATTTTATATCGGTATAATTTGATCCATATTCATATAAATTACAATTAAATTTTATGTAATATTTATTAGAAATAATGGTCAGCTCTCCGTCCGATTAGTTTCTGGATCCGTCCCTGTGCAAAACTCGACTCTCAAGCTAGCTTTTGTGGTTGAGTATAGGTCTCAAATTCTAATAAGAAGTAACTTAAATGGATGGTATTATAATAATATTAGTATTATTAGATTTTAATTTAAGTTAGGATACGTTTTGCCCGACTTTTTTTTAAACCTTAAAGCTACTTTAAGATAGGGATTGCAATGGGTAGGGTACTATACTACCCATTCCCATACCCGCGGATTGAAAAAATACTCGTACTCATCCCCATACCCGCGTGGGTAACAGCTTTTGCCCCCGTCCCCATACCCTATGGGTACCTAGGTACCCATACCCGTACCCGTTACCCGCATTTTTACTAAAAATAAATTGATCAATTATAAAATATCATAAAATTTTAATAGAATTAAAAAAATTTCAAAGATTTTAATATTGACTAATGAAAATTATAAACAAAATTATTACTAACTTTATGTTAAAGTTCATATTTATGTTAAATATTCACATTATTTTTATATTATGTTATAAATAAACATTTTTATTAAAAATATGTAATAGTTTAGTAGAATTGTATTGTTTTAAATTGATTTACATATATTATAATATAATAATATAAATAAAATAAATAAATATATATTATGCGGGTATAGGGCGGCGTGGGTACTAAGTTACCCGTACCCGCACCCATACCCGTTCATTTTTGTGGGTAATTACCCATACCCTTGCCCGTACCCAAAATGCGGGTTTTTACCCTACCCGTTGTGGGTAATTTTTGTGGGTACCCTCTGGGTATGGGTCAAATTGTCATCCCTACTTTAAGAGTGAAGTTAAAATTACGAGTTTTAAAAATAAAGTATAAGTTGTTTGGTAAATTCAAAATTTTTAGCTTAAATTTTTATTTTTTTTAAAGATAATTTTTTTTTTGGTTTTCACCACAGTTTAATAATTTGGGTCGGGGGTCAGTTATGACATCAAGTGATTTCAGCCCCCTCCCGATCGCAGTTGCGGGGAATCGAACCGTGGTCCTCCATACCAAGTTCAGCGTCAATCACCACTGAACCAACTAAAAATAAATTTTAGATTAGAGAATTCACGCCTCATCACGACAAACAATATTTGGTAGAAAAATTTAAGTTGAAAGAGGAGAATTCACCTTATATATCTTACTACAAATTTTTAGTCACTATTAAACGGCAGATAAACGTACCATAAAAAAAAAGTATATACAATATAAAGTTGACAATGTTTATATTTATTATTATTTTTGAAGAACAACGTATATTTATATTTATTTATATATAAAAAAAGGCAGTTGTGTAAGTGTATCAATTTATTAAAAAAATTATTGAATATCCAAATTTTTATGATGAGTGTATCAATTTTATTTTACAATTTATCAATATGGTTGTATCAATTATTGAAAATCCACTGAATTAGCTTGACATTTCTTTTGAAGCACTTGGTTTAAATTTTTTATTGTGTAATGTAAAGCATGTTATGCACAAAATCGTTAGATTTTAGCAACAAAAAAAATGATAGAGTCACGAGTCAATATTTATAAATTTATAATATATACTATAAGTTTCAGGAAAAGAAAAAGAAAAGAAAGAAATGATGGTGGCATGGAATCGAAGAGAGTCCCAAAGAAAATAAGCTTCTCATGCTTGTTAAAAGTAAGTAATACAAGTACTTTTTGGCCATATATTTTCTTCAATAAAAATAAGCTCTTCTTACTTAATTTAAAATGTGTTTGGCATAACTTATACTTAAAATTGAAAAAAAGTAGAAAAAAGTCCGACCAAAGGATACCTTATATGGTCAATCACGTGTGTCACATTCCACAAAGAAAAATATTATGACTATGGGCATGTCTTGCTAATTAAAATGTCTTGAAGTTAGATGATCATGAGAGATGTGTAAATCCTGAAGCAAGTATTAAATCTATCAACCTTCACATGTTGCTTGTGCCAATGCGTGATAGTCAGCTTCTGAGGAAGAACAAGATACCGCTAATTGCTTTTTGCTTTTCCAACTAACAAGAAAGTTACCAATGTGGAAGCAAAAATCAGTTGTAGACCTCCTTGTGCCAGGACAAGAGCCCCAAACAGAATCAGAGAAGCCTTTAAGGCTTAGAGATGAAGAAGAGCTAAAAAAACAATCATTTGCAAGAGTTGTTTTTGAGATACAAGCATATATGTTCATCAGTAGGGGTTGAGATAAACTAGCTGAGCTTACTTACTGCATAAGTTAATGAAGTTACTCACTTTTTAAAAGTGACCTCAGTTTTAGCTAATTTCCACATTTTATTGATATCTCAACATGTATTAAAAAATTATCATAAATGAAATTCGTAAAAAAAAAAAAAAAGTCAAAACATTAAGAACATACCAAGCGACATATGTAACTCCTTGCATTTGTGACAAGGATTAAAGTACTATCAAGACTATTCTATTGACAAATTAAGTGCACACATAGATCAATGTTGTGTGTTTGTTCACCTCTCTAGTTTCCTACTTCTCTGGTGTCATGTACCAAATAAAAAAACTCACATTTCTTGAATTTGTTTTATGGAGAAATGTTTATGATTATTATGTTTTTAATTTTGATAATACTGTAATAATATAAATTGAATTTGAAGGAAAAAAAAACCCTCTAAAAAGTTGTCTTCCCAAACTCCTCTATTATTTTCTTTTTCTCAAAACTCTTCCCTCTCCTCCCCTCCAAAATCGCAAACAAAAACAAAACCCTAGGGGAAGCGGCAGTAAGGTGGTGATTAATAATATATTGTTGTATAACTCCAACAAAGTGAGTAAAAAATATATCTAATTCCAACACATTTTATTTTGTAAACAATTATCTTGCAAAATATCCTATGGCATATCTATTTTGATTGTTATACCATAAATGAAAAGTATCCTGCCAAGAAGTGAATATTAGTATTACAAAATGAATTCATATCTTGAGCATATTTACATTTGAACATTACACTTACAAGATAGATGGTAAAAATGAATATATACACCACATTTCTATTCTCAGTTCTCATCATACCATCGGATCTGGTAATATATTTGTCTTCAATGCCACTCCGACGATTGTCTAGAAGCGAGTCATCTTCTACAGGTATGGAGAACAAACTTTATATGGTAATTTCCAATTGCAATGCCTCCATTTAACTCAAATCAAAGCCAGCATCAGCATTTATGGCATACAATAGTTTGGATTCCAGTTGATCCTTACTGCACATACATAGAGATGGGTTTGGCAATTCAGAAAAATAGGAAGCAAAACGACACCGAAAAGGACTAGATAAAAATAATAGTTGTTCAATCTACAGAAAAGAAAAATACAAGATAATAAAATCCAAACTACAGAATCAAGGTAACCTAGATAAGCATATATACGACAAAGAGATTTAGCAGCCCAAGAACCGTCTGTTTTTACAATCCTAATCAAAGACTTCAGGAAAATTCAAATGAAAATAGTACTGCTGGAATTAAAAACAAAATCCATCTTCCCTATACTTACAAATTTGCAATAAACTGTGGCACAGACAATATATGAATTAAAATTAACGTTGGATATTAAAAAATGTGGTGTAATGAGTCACATCTAAGCTTAAAGCAACAACAATATCTTCAAAGTCAGTGTTTTAAGAACACCTTAAGCATAAGTTTTCATGCTCAACAACAAAAGTATTTCATTTAATTTACGTCCAAGAAGCTCTACAAGGCATGAAATCTATTTTTTATTTTTTTTTAAATGTTATGAACTTATGATAATACTTCAATATTCCTACAGTTAACTATCATCATTCCTTATCATGTCTAATACATGTAATACACTCATCATAAAACTTACTCCTGCCCCTCCTACAAGCACACACAAAACAACACATTTAAATGATAAGACCTTTGTCACTAATTCCTACGCATTATTTCGTTAATATATAATGTTAATTTACAAAACAGTTTTTCACATTACTGACGTGAGTATACTCAGTTTCAATATATTCAATTTATGACCACTCTTGAGATCTATAATGGTAATAAAAATATAAATTCCATATTCGCAGTGCAAACTAAAAAGACAAGCTAGCACCACTAGTACAAACCTTCTATATGGTGGAAGCTTTAACAGATTCATACAGGTAGCCGATGTTGGTAATCTGTCCAGAGCATCCTCAGAAGCATTACCACCAGCCCTACAAGGAACAAAGTCAGAATATTGCACCCAGCAATCCCTTTGTCTATAACATATACAAGTTCAAACATTACAGGGGAAACATAATCAGAGTGAATTACTAGTATTAGGCAACTATTAAGGATTCGAAGTTTAAAATTTTAGTGGCAAATATATCATCTTCTACAGCTAATAATGTATTTAATACGACAATTTCAAATAAAAACTTTCTATGAATTGATTTTTAAACCATTGTCTGAGACTATTGATTAGCAATACCCTTGATATTATTAAAGCATTCACCTTTGTATGCAGAACAAAGGCTCAAGATAACGGAATCCAAGCAACGGTCCTCTGGAGCAACCTGTCACAAACCTGTAAAGATGGTAAATTTATTACTCACACTGAGATATGTCATCAATAGAGACACGGAATCCTATATAACTGTTATCTTACTTTAAGAATTTCTTCTGGTTTTCCATTGAAAATCCTTTGAGTACTTCCCAGAACATCTCAATCACATTGTGCTCCTATCAGAAGAAATATATGTCAGAAAAGAGTCAATTAAGAAAGTCGATTCAAGACAGGTCTTGCCCTTCTCATCATGAGTTAATGACATGAAAAATTAGGACTCTAAATGATATTTAGACAAGATGTAAAAAATAAATATGCATGTACAAGATCAACAAACACCTTTTTTTTAATCAAACTTTATATATAAGTTTCACTATAAAGAAAGAGGGGACATGAAATTAGGGGGATAATAAGATATCCTCCAATGTCAAAGAAATGGCAAAAGGATTGCAGTTGGCGATTCCCCTGAAACAAGAAGCAACTATAAAGGCCCAATCCAACTTGTGTTGAACTCATAAATTTTAAACATAAGAGTGATATGAGACTAAACACTAAGACAAGACTCCTAAGCCTAAATATAAGAAACTAATCCCATGAGGTAATTCGAGAAATGCTAAACATAATATCAAGATATTATTCTAACACTCCCCCTCAAACTAAAGTTTACTGAGAGTTAGCTTGTTATAAGAAATAATGTATTTCTCTACAATTAACAAAAAATAAATGTGGGAAGGAAACTAAAGGATGCTGGAGAAGCCAAAGAGAATTCCGAGAAAGATAACCTAGCCAAAGGAAATTTCATGACAAGCAATCAAACAAAGCAAGACATGTCCTTCTCAAAACCACATTTGGAAACCTCAAACCAATATCAGAGACCCAAAATATTTGAACATAAAACTAAGTCTAAGAACTGTTCCAAGGGTGTGAGAATATACTAGTTCTCTAGTTCTTACTTAGATTAGCTAGTTCAAAGCTTGCGGTACAAGCTGAGTTAGTTAGTTGGCTGTGCTTTTTATTGAGCATCTGCCTAATTAGCCACTGCCACATCACTGTAACAAACTCCGAGTTAGTTATCAGTGGTGTAGGTTTAGACACTCCTTGGTGTAGGATAAGCTCCTATATAAATCAGTTGTACCTTGATCTTCAGATCAAGATTCACATTTTCAATCAATACAAATAATACTCTCTCTTGGTTACATTCTTTCACTCTAAGAAGGGGCATGATGGTTGAATGCAAAGGAGTATGAACATGTGGATCACACAGTGGAAATGTGTTTAAAAATGGCAATGATTAAGAACTATTTTGGCTATATCACTAGTCGATGTCGGATCTAAACATACCCTCTCACTCACGTCCAAGATTGGACATCTGAATCATGGACAAATACATGGGGAATAACAGAGACCTTAACACATTTCCTCACTCTCAGAACTAAACATTTGCAACATGGGCAAATGTAGTAGTAATAGAAATCCTTCCTGGCCCAATAACTGATTTAGTATACACTCTGATACATGTACAAACATTGCATATTGGTAAAATGAAGACCCAAAACAAGATACATAGCACAACATTAGTTCCCAATGCAATGTCCAAATATTGGTGATAACAACTATCTTTTTTGGGCCCTTCATTCATGTAACATCTATCTTTTTTGGGCAACCATCACCATGTCATTATTTGGCCAAACCGTGTCTTTCTTTGGCCTGAGCACAGTTCACATTTTGAATAATAGATTTGTCATAAATGTAGTTGAGTCATCTGCTATTGAGCTACCCCCTACAAACTTCCGACTCCAAATGTCAAGCATGAGGGGTGTGTTGGAGATTTCTCATTGACTAGCAGTATGGTCTTAATAGAGTTATAAGTGGGGGCATCCCACACCCTAACCCAAAATATACTATTCCCTATCATTTCTGATAAGATACCCCATTCCTATGAACTGGTATAAGATATCCAGTATGCTGCTCTGGGAATTGTTCTAGTAGATGATTTGTACATTTGATGGAAAGGAGGTCTCTTGGTTCATGAACTACACGGAAAACTATTGTGATACCATATGACAAAACTTGAGTAGATGATGTTATCAAGGGCTGTACTGACTATGAGAGGTGGGGCACTCAATTGGACATTTTGTTTGAGATGAAGCAACCAAACTGCAACGTGGTATACTTTTCTAAAGGAAAGTCTTAAGCAATTCCAACCTGAGTAGAACCCAGACCTACTCGTACTATGCATGAAGTGGGGATGACGAAACAGAAAGCGAGTTGGAATCTGAACCACTTTCATATTTGGAATAGAAATGCAAGGAAGGGGTTGAGACAAACCCCATATGTATGTTGAAGGTGAGTTATAGATGAAAAATGGAGAAGCGAAAGACTAGAAACTTTTGAAATATGATTGGTAACTTCATTAAAAAATGAGGCACTAACACTTATTTATACTAATACAAGACGTGAAATCCTAAATAAACATGAGAATTGGTAATAAATTCAAAATAACAGTGCTAATTCTATAATGCTTACACTATGATAGGTTCCTGCATAATTCGTATGCTGCCGCAAATCATCAACATCCAAGCTATCAAGTGATCCTGATATCAGAAGCTGTGGGAAAAAAAAAAGGTCAAGGCATTAATCATTGTTCATTAAACCAAATCCAAAAGAAATTGTGAAACCAATGGCTAGCAATGCCATTTCAACATATAGAGCCCACCCTCTAGAAGGAAAAACAAAGAACAATTAACTGTTGTATGATGAAAAGAACAAGTCGTAAAGCATAAATTTAGTTTCAACTTGTTCAAGGGATGATTATACGTTTATGCAGAATTACATACAAATAAGTCTCATTTTTTTTTTGGTGGGTGATATTGTGCTTACTACGTGTACAGTGTACCTTATAAACCCGCTGTATCGGTGCATAAAAACCAAACACCTCACTCTGTTTTATTCCCTCGTCAAAATCCCCACCCCTTACCTCTTTGAGTCTTGGGTCTATGTTTTGTTCATAATCTTACTCCAAAATCATAATAAACTCTCACACCTACAGTGTATCTTCTTAGATTGCAATCGGTCTCAAAAGGGTTACAAATGTTACTATCTTCTTAGATTGCAATCAGTCTCAAAAGGGTTACAAATGTTACTCCCCTACTCTTTGCCATTATCAAGTCTTAGCCAATGTCACCTTTGATTTTGTTCCACTCACTTCTAAATCTGCCTCATCAACATTACCACTTCGTCTACATGCTGTAACGAATGACTCTCACCATCCAGAGTTGTCTCATGTTCCAGAAAAACAACCTCCCCCACACCCTCTTAGGCATACCCACGCTATATAACATATTCCTTCACCACTGGCTAGTGATGGGGATGGCTCTACTCTGAATCAAATTACTCCAACACCAGTACTACCTTTGGCACTGCCTCTCGAGCTTGATCTTCATCATTTATTTGATATCTTTTAGGTCATACTTTTCATTTTATAAGTACTTATCGTTAGAAAATTATTTGCAACTACAGACCGAACATGGTTATATCCCTCTTGCAGTGATAAGGGATATGATGATATGCAGGAGAAAATGATGTGATATGCAAGAACAAAAATAGCTGTAGAAGCCTAAAAGTGAACTAAGTTATAAGAGAACCTGAAGTTCATGCTCATTAAACATATCAATCCAATCCTTCTGAATAAGTTGCTGAAATCCTCTCAAGAAATGAGAACTTTGTTGACGTATCTGAAAACATTATTATTATTATTATGTTTATGTAATGGAATCTTAAATGCATTAGCATCAAGAAATGCAATTCAAATTCAAATAAATGTACTTTACCTGAGAATTCAAGCGATGATTGGCTACAAGATGGATAAAAGTAATGACATTCTCATTTGTGACACGCAGGTTCTTTCCCCCTGGAAGCAGATCCTCTTCTGTTTGCTCTCCATATTCATTATTTAATATAACAAAGTATAGTTCTAACTCCGAAATGTCACCCTCAAAACGCTGTTAGTCAAAACAGAATCAATGAGAACAAAATGAGACACTCACTAAGAAAAACGAGGATGCCTAAAGTAATTGATGCCGATTCACATGGTAATATAGTAATTTTGTTACAAACCCCAACTCGTCCCAGCTCTATTCTGAAGATCATATAGGGTGGGTATGTTTGGTTGTAAGAAGAAAGTGAGAAATAGAGTATAGAAACTCAGATGAGAGTTTATTATAGGTGAGAAATATAGGTTGTTAAAATTAATATTATGTTCCAACAATTTGTAACCCTTTAAAGCTATATTTATGGGGGGGGGGGGGGGGGGGGTCCATAGAATGACAAATCTAATAGCATTAACTCACACTTGCCAATGAATGGAGGACGAAAATGGACATTGTTAGAATTTTCTCAAGACCGAGGCAGATACAAGGAAATGAAAGCTAAATAAATGATATTACCTTTAGAAAGATAAGATGGCGATATAATTCAGGGTCCAAGGAAGGCAGGTCATTCAAATAGTTGTGCCTGATATAAGACGAAAAAAGGTGTAAGAAAGCAGGAAGTATAGCTTCATCAAATAGTATGGTAATCTCTAACCAAAATAACAAAACAGATAATTCATTTTCTACAATCAAGGAAACACATTTCTATAGGAAGTGTGCAGAAGCACAGCAATTCCTTTCAAGTACAAAACATCCACAACCAGCTAGGCATTACATGAATGCTACCAAGTCTCATTTGTGAAACTTGAACATCAGCACACAGTAAAAATGAGAAAGAAAACAATTGAATGGAAACTCAGGAATTTGAGCATTGAACAATCTAAATTTTAATAAAAAGAACTCCACGAAGCAGGCCAAAAAGACACCTTAATTCTTACTTCTGTTTCAATTTGCTCAAAAAGAATGTAGCAAATGGTAAATCAACAAGAATCCCTTCGAACATAGCCTGCAAATGTAACATGTGAGAGTGAAGTTCAGTTGCACTCAATATAGGAAAAGAATACCCAAAAAAAGGGCATAAGGGCATATAGTAGTACAGTCACTATGCAAGGCCCCACTTTATTGAAGTGACAGGGGAGAAACAGGACAAAAGCATACCTTTGCAAGAAGAGTACCAAGAAAGTGGAAAAATTGGAGATGTTGTTCATGTATCATTCCAGATCCAGGATTTGGATAAAGCAGATGATCCGCTGTTTCCTGGATACATTGATGTTCAGATAGCCGTAAAATTAAATAACAAAGTGAAAAGATAGGGAATGAGTATAACCTAAAGCATTTTCCAAACAGAAGTTTTAAAACTTCAAAGCTTACTTATTTCAATTATATCTTCTGTGACAGACCAGACTCATTGGTTGTTATTACAGGCGAAATGGTTATTTTTTTCAAACTTAGTTAACAACTGGAAAGGTTATTTACTTTTTGGATTCTGGAATCTATCTTCAAACTTCACCCTTTTTAAAGCTATACACCCTAACCAGTACCACCTCACTGCAACTATATTTTCATTCAAGAATACATTAAAAAGCTTCAATTTGGTGGTCAATCTTGGCCATTGTGCTGAAAGGACTATGATAATTCTATTTTGCACATTGTTTTATTTTTAAACCATCCCCCCTTATATATAAGAGCTTTCTGGGCTATGGAGCATTGGCAATGCACACACCCAATCTACTTTGTATTCCAATTTAATTGTATTAATAACAATGGAGTTAAAAAGGATTTAATTCGAGACCATATATGGTCATAGAGGCCACAATACAACATCATGAATTAACTCTCTTAAAAGCTTATGCTATTAGGTGAAGGTCAGAGGCACATGAATGGTATACTCCTTTAGGTAAATAAGGACCAATTAATGTACTATATAGGTTGAGATACTAATATATAAGGATATTATTGGAGAAACAATTCATGGTTTCTTGATATTTTAAGAGCCAATTAATTTCAGACAAATCAAAACTAACACAATATATACTCCCTCCAATTTCAATTATAAGCAAAAGGAACTAACTGCACACATATTAAGAATAGTGGTTAGCCTCTTTTAATTTTGGAGAATTATAGCATTAATTATGGTCAAATTAGTTAGTTTTTGCTTATACTATTTTGGACCAACAAATATGTCCTATATTGTTTGCCTATATTTGAGACTGGGGTAATGTATATGTATGTACTATGTCTATGATAATGATAATAATAATAATAATAATAATAATAATAATAATAATTCATATCACCTTAAATAATCCATACTGCACATCAAAGGAAGCCCGTGTGATGTTCTCCATGAAATCTTTGAATATTCCACCTCCATCTATTCCAGCTTCTTCAACTCCAAATTCATTGACAAAAGTCACACGAATCTGAAAATTGAATAAAAGAATGATTTAGAAGTTCCCTTAAAAACTATAAAGTAGGGAATGGTTGATAAATGTCAGGATGGGCCTTGGGAAAGAACATCACCAGTCCTCGAAGATCATCTTCTGACAACTGACTCATTTGATTATAAGCATCTTCCAAAATATGATCACGTCTTATTCTGAACCGGTTTCTAGTAAATACAGCTTGAGATCCTTGTCTTTGCCTAGCTGCAGCTAGTTGAGACTGATGAAACAATAATAGAAGGTAGTTAAGTATATGAAACTCCAAAGGTGCTCATTGGCATTCATTTTAAATACATAATAACACATGCATAGTCAATATCAAATGAAGTCAAAATTGAATGAAATTCTTACAGTGAAAATTTTAACCCTGCTTGTAAATGGTATCAAGAAAGCAGCCTGCTTTAAAATTTCATTTGCTCGTGCATTTTCTATAACAGCCTGTGGAGAAAAAGATTATATAACTACCAAATTAAGATCATGTAAATTTAGCTTCTTCAAAAAAAAAAAGATCATGTAATCGTTTCACCTTATAACACTACAGTAGGGAGGGATCATACCTGGGAGATAAAAAAGTCATTCACCCCATCAGCATGGAAATCACTGGGGGATGTAAACTGTCGTCTATTGTTCCAATCTTGGAGCTGAGAGAGGAAAATCAAAAGGCAAGTTAGGAGGAAGAAGAAGAAACCCAACATATCCTTCAAAATGAAAAAGGGGGGAAAATAATAAAAAAAGCAGTAACTAAGGGTTCCTGTCTCTGATAAAATGCGGTAATTAAGGGTGACCAATCTTTGACGGTTATGGCATTGCACCATAAAGCCATAAACAAGAAACTCATGTTAGAATTCCAAGAAACTCATGGATTCTATAAGAGTTGAGAGAGATTGCAATTGAATCTTGTTTGATTCTTCTGTACTTTTCACAACTGAATTGATTACAGTGGTTAAGATCTATTTATAGATCTGTGTAACAGTTGCTGATCTATCTAACTCATGGTTAATTAGTTAGTTCCTGAAATCTAGGGGTTAGTTAGGGACCAGTTACAAAGGGAAACTATAGAGTAGAGATGGTGTACAGTAGATATAGTGGGACTTAAGTTTAATGATAGCTACTTCAACTATCCAAAGGTTAGTTGAATCTATCCTTGTATGAAACATAAAATAAAATTAGATATATACAACCGAATTGTTTCCACTGTTCTACCTGGGACAGGAGCTCAGAGACAACTATGCTAACCCTCTGTTGAATGCCATCAATTGAAAGCTTTTTACTGCTTGTCCTAACTGCATTAGACCTAACTGAATTAGCAGATGAGGTATGATTTACCCACAGTAGCTGCCACAGAGCCTGCAGAAACAGCAAAATCACTGAAATTAACTGTAACTGCAAAATGTTACATGTGTATGAAGCAATATAAGGAATGTAAGCAATATTATTGGCCACGCCCACCACTTTTAGAAAACATAAATTCTCCAGTTCTTTGGACAAGTGGATAGACAAACTTATCTGGATCTTGCTTAAAGTGAAAGGAAAAAAAGGTTCCATTTCAGTAAACAATTACTGAGCTTTCCTAAGGATTTCAATCTCCGAACTCTCAACAAATTTATAGATAATATATTCCCAAAACGTTACCTGCTTCAATAGAATGATGAGGCTGCTGATATCCTTCAGTGATAGGGGTTTCTCCTGCTCATAAAATTCCTCATTATCAACTATCATAAGCATATGCCTGACCAGAAAAAGATTATAATATACTTCAATCATCACGCTCAAACAAGACTGATTAGATTAACAGAAAATTGAATGACCATATGGGCACAGAGGCTATAGTTCATACACCAATACAAGTATTTATTAAACAAGTCAACAGTACAAATGTCTTACTTGTAGACAGGACAGAATACAGCAAGAGGTAACAGCCAACCAGGGGCATCCCCTGAGAGGTATGATAACCGCTCAGACAAAGTTGACCATTTTTTGTTCTCATGGCACCGCTTCATAAAATTCCAAAGCATAGGAACAAGGTCAGTTCTGTAGGCGAGCACAGTCATAATCCTTTCAAGTGGCAATGTGTTGAAGATAACATATAAAAACCCACAAACTGCACCAACAGCTGCAACCTCCATATCATCTGGCCCATTTGCAGATGAAATATCTCTAAATAATATATTTGTCTGCACATGTGAAAACCAAGATACAAAAGTGGTAAAGGAAAATTTTGATGGAACCCAAGATACAAAAGTGATTTGCATGATGATATACCAGTTGGAGAAGGAAGCGAGTATCTATGGAACTACAAATTTGTTGATCTAATTTTCTATCCAGAGCTACTTCCATGACTTCATCGCCAGTCGTATCATCCTCAGCGATCACAGAATCTGAAATTAGCACCGACCAGCTTAAAAACAAATGGTACAGAAAGATGTATAATCATTTCATATTTGCATAAAAATGATAAATCTATCAACAATGATGAAGCAAAGATAAATTTAGCAACTGTTGGTTAAACATAATTCTTGAGTATTCAAAAGATAAATTTATCAACAATGGAGCACCTATAATGGTGGTCCATGTAAGCCTTGGCCTTCTTTTATCCATAAAAATGAAAGAAATAAAATGAGAAGAAAGTTGGCAGTGTTCAAGGTCAAAAATTAGAAAGAAAGGGAAAGTCTTTGATCAAACCAAACTCTGATTAGAAAACATACTTTGTCTAGTATCAGATCTTGTCAGAGAGGGGTGTGCCTCCAGTAAAAATGTAGTAACAGCTGCAAGGTCTATGGCCTGAAAAGAAATAAATACAAATCAACTTTAAAACATGCACAAGGTTTTACGCAAAGGTTTCAAACTTCAATTGCATCAAAAATCAAACAACTTGAACCACCAGTCCACCAATACCCCACCCCCTCCCAAATCTAAAAAAATCAACTTTTAGTCATATGATCGTATCTAAAGACAGTTTTATGCAGAATGATCAGAAGATATTAAAAAGATTATACATATGGATATATGAAACATCCCAACTTTGTTTAGTTTGTAGAGCCTTAGAGCTCTAACCCTCCAACCCTCTAAAGGAATGTTCAGATAAATAATTTAATAAGTGCTTGTTCAGTAAACACTTATCAAACAAGAGCTTATGATGGCAACTTATTTGTATTCTCAACATTTGTTTTCGCCATAAAATTTAGAATTTAGGGATGAGTAAAAATCTAAGAGGGGATGGGACTTGGGAGTAAGTTTTGCATATGTTACTTCTATAAGCTATCTCAAGAAGCTTATTAAGATGCCCCCTATAAGATTTTTAAAACATTTACATAAGTGCTTAAGTCATGAGACACCAAATATGCTCTTTAAAAAGACCTCTACATCTTTTTCAACCTGTTTGTGGTTTCTCCTTTCCTAAGCAAGAAGCTTAGCCTACGACCTTATACTTCAATCTAATATTCTCATTTTATCTTGAGTGTGTTTCTTCATTTATACAATATAGAAAAAATCATGACACCAACCTTTGACCTAATCCAAGGTAAGTCATATTGGGAGATACATGAAGGATATCAAACATCGAATAATGATAGCAAATGGCACATTGTAGGATTTATAAGCTCACCATATCGAATGAACAGTCGGGTTGAGACAAAGAAACCCCGCCAGTTTCTAATATATTTCCAAGAAGACAGGCATAGGTAGGAAATTCATCTGATATATCCTTAGGTAGAAAATTGATCAGATTTGGCACAAACGTCGCCATTTGATGAATGTAATGCTGGCCCATTCCCTTTCTTGCAAAAACCTGCGTACCCGGAAATAATCATACTTTTCACAATACTTGCCACAGTAAAAAATAAATCTCCACAACATAAGCAAGCTCACGAAGGAGACTCAACAGCATGAGGATTGGAGTAATAAAAAAGACAATAATTATCATTGACATAAATGTTAAAGAGTCCCACATTGGATGAGATACGGTCTAAAAATGTGTTTATAAGTGGTTGGTAGTCCTCACCTTACAAGCGGGATTTTTAGGGATGATTGAATAGGCCCATTCGAAAGGCCCAATATAAAAAATCTAAGGTGGTATCAAAGTCTGTCCAAGAATTCTTGGGCCAGTGATAGCTTTTCATCATATGCATGTTTAGTCTTTATTTATCTTTTTTTTTTTTTTTTGAAAACTTGGTATCCGGCCCTAGGACCGACTAATCCAAGGGGACCAATCCCACCGCCCACTTGCGGGGGCCCCATTTAAAGCCAGAGTTTTTTTCTCTGTATGGACTTAGCCCACCCAAATTGGCACCAGGGGGAATCGAAACCGAGACCTTGAGAGGAGCATACTCCAAGGACCCAAGCCAACACCACTTGACCAACCCCAAGTGGGTTTTATTTATCTTAGTTATCTTAAGTCGTTAGTTAATTTTAGGAGTTATTTGATATAGTTTATTAATTTTTAGTTCTTCAATTCAATAAGGTAACATGCTTTCATTTTCTTGATTAACCAGACACTTTTCGTAGTTTTCTTTCATGGGTTCGGCGATGCAGGTTGATCGCTTAGTGGAACATTGCACTGTTGAAGGCTTGAAGTTTTTGATGCATCACCTAGCAAGGGGATAACCTCATCTAACGAGGAAAGAATTGCAAATATCATGCAGCTTCTGTCTAATCTCACATGGAGACCGGACTGAGCTCGCCAGGCAATGGAGTATGATTGTGCGTATGTTTGTGTCATATCGCTTGGCGACGCGGCACATTCACTAGGCGATGGCATTTAACTCTGGTACATAAGTAAGCTTGTTTTAATAAAAACCTAATCGCTTGGAGTATTGATAATGGAAAACGGCTTTTGCAGTTAGAAGACACCATAAATTGAAGATTCAACCTTGGTAACAAGAACTTGAATGCTCAATGGACTCCTATGAAAATGAGTAACTAAATTTCTTAGATTAGGAGTAGATCAACCTCCTTAAAGTTATTATGTGATTCAAATTCTCGTTTTACTAATGCAATTTGGTTAATTTTAATTGAGCTTTAGTCCCCGTTCTTATGCTTTTCTAAAATTGGTTGTTATGGAATTAATTTTGGGATTACTTTCACCACTGGAAGATGGTTAGTAATAACTGAAAATTGGGACTATTTTACATGAACATAATGACCATAGGGATAAGGCACATGTCCTATCAATGTGTTGTTTTGATCTTTGATTTTAATGCACTATTTGATGGTTAATCACCTAAGGAATAGGGTTTTTCATTTGGTAGTACAGATTTTGAGTCAAGGAATTGTCCTTAACCTATTTTGGTTAATTGTACTTCATGAAAACTAAACTAATTGTTTTAATTGAGAGTTCTAGAACATGATAGTGTGGAAGAGGGGATTTGAGGCCCTGGTTACTTTCATAAATTGTTAATTCGCATTCTTGCAATTTGCTTTTGGTTGCCAAAATTATTCAAACATACTTCACTTTTTTTCCTAAGTAAACTAAACTTTATTGCGTGGAAAAAATACAACAATATGTTACTATGTACGATTTTGTACACTTGCCAAATTGTTATCGGCTGAGCATGAGAGGTGTCACCACTATCAGACCACTCAGGTCACATTTCAAATGTCCAGTCCTGTGCATGAGAGGTGTGCTTATAGTCTCACAATAGATGATATATAACCTAAAAATGTGTATATGTGACGGGAAGTCCTAACCTTACAAGCTGATTTTGTAGAGTTGAACTTAGACCTAACCCAAAATCTAAGAATAAACAACAAAAGGAACAAAAGTAACATCTCCCTTGAGCATAGCTTGAGTTAAACCATTCTCCTTAGATTCCAATTAGTATGCAGAAGCCTCCAGGTAAATGGTAAAGCAAATAACTTTTTGTTCCACAATATTGAGTTGCTTATTAGTTATACATTGCATATTAAAGTTTTCCCTCCAGGTTGAATTTACTTGGTTATATATGATATATCAGCTTATTGCACATTGACATGATATTCATTGGCGCATAGAGAGATTATAAGTCGGGTTTTATGCACTAATTTATTTGATTGTCTATTTCAATAGAGGAATAGAAAGAAGGAACCTTAATAAAATAGAATAGATACATATAATATAATAATACATCTCTTTTAACTTCTAGATATCACAAAGGAGAGTACCGCCAAAAAAAATATAATTAGTATAATAAATACCTGTCTTAAGTTTGGAAAAACATGCCATAAGAAAGGAATTGTAAGGATCTGCGATGAGAAGCTATATCTTGGATCAATGTCTGAACAGATACATGGATTCTGACCAATGTGACACATTACACCTGTAAGCACATGCTCCAAAGACGATTCAATACATTTTTCTGCATTATCCTGCAGTAGACCATTCAAGTAGTTTATGCATTATAAGTGACAGATAAAAAAAAGCCAGATTAACTGGTGAACGGAATTTAAATTTGATTGTATATTTGATCCACTGGCCTGAGTTTTCTTAATTGAATAATTTTTACAGAAAAGGATATCACAGATGCATATAGTTCAATATTATAAGGTTATAGATGACGAAGGAGGGAGGAGAAAGAAATGACGACTTTGAGTTATGATTATGGTTTGATGTTTACAAAAGACTAACATCATCGACCTCGATCATTAGCTATACTAATACTAACATCATTGACCTTGATCATCTAGCATCTCTAGTTTGAGTCCAGTTCTGGTGCTTTCTGTTCGACGCACCTTTGTTAGCCTTATTGGAGTGTTTTCATCAATGGCAAAAATCTGTAATAGTTACGGTATATGTCAGCAAATCTCATCGGCTGTTGCACACACAGGAAACTCTACAGTTTGTTCCTCTCAGTCATCATATGTTGGATCTTGGATTTTGGATTACGGTGCCTCCGACCACGTAGCTGGTAACCGTTATCTCTTATCAAAATTGTCACCACCTAAAATCTCGCAACATATGCTGATGGTTCTAAAGCTAAGGTCACAGGCATCGGTCAAGCCACACCTCTTCCTGAACTACCCTTGACCTCTGTTCCTTTTGTTCCTAGTTCTCCTTTTAATTTAATTTCGGTTAGTCAACTCACATTGATTGCTCTATAACCTTTACTGCCAATTCTTTTTGTATACAGAACCAGAGTACGGGACGGACAATTGGCACAGGATATGAGGCACATGGTCTCTACTATTTCGAGTCTCCACCTTCTGTTGTTTGCACAGCTACAGAGTCTCCAAGTCTAATTCATCGTCGTTTGGGTCACCCAAATTTAAATAAGTTAAAGAAAATGGTTCCCGGTCTCTCTCGTGTACAATCTTTGGAGTGTGAGTCATGTCAGTTGGGAAAACATGTCCGTTCTACCTTTCCAAGTCAAGGTCACCGCCAGGCAAGTTCTCCCTTTGGTCTTGTTCATTCCGATGTGTGGGGTCCAAGTCGTGTCAGTTCTACTTTGGGGTTCAGATATTTCGTTACTTTCATCGATGATTTTTCAAGATGTACGTGGATTTTCTTGATGAAAGAACGTTCAGAGCTATTTACCATATTTCAGAATTTCTGTAATGAAATTCGAACTCAGTTTGGGCTTTCTATTCGTATCTTGCGCAGTGACAATGCAAAAGAGTATTTTTCTGCTCCATTCAATAATTTTATGACATCTTATGGTATGGTTCATCAATCATCATGTCCTCTTACCCCTCAACAGAATGGTATTGCAGACAGAAAACATCGTGTCGTATTATTGAAACTGCACGTACCTTGTTGATTCATGCCAATGCACCTCTGAAATTTTGGGGCGATGCAGTTCTTACGGCTAATTATTTGATTAATAGAATGCCTTCTTCTTCTTTAGATAACAAAGTACCCCACTCTCTCTTATTTCCTAATGAACCTTTATATAAAGTTTCTCCTCGTATCTTTGGTTCTACATGTTTTGTTCATGATCTAACTCCGGGTCTTGATAAGTTGAAGGCTCGTGCAATTAAGTGTATCTTTCTTGGTTATTCTCGAGTACAAAAAGGGTACCGATGTTATTCTCCTTCCACTCAGCGTTTCTACATATTTGCAGATGTCACTTTTTTTGAAGATACTCCATTCTTCACTTCAACAATGTCACAAGAATCTATCTCTGAAGTATTACCCGTTCCCCCTGTTTCATTTGTTCCTAACTTGTCAGCGTCAGATACACCAAATACTTCAGAGTCTTCCATCCCTCCAAAGTCAGAGTCTTCTATACCACCAGAGTCTTCCATCCCTTCAGCTCCTCCCCTTTAATTACTTATCAGCGCCGTCCCCGTCCTGCACAAGTGGAGGAAATCGTCGTTGAAGAGACCAATGCTTCATCTCATGTTCCAATCTCTCAACCTGCTTCAGACCGAGTTGAACCGCCTGTAGACCCACAAATATCTCTTCGCAAAGGTACTCGTTCTACTCGAAACCCTTATCCCATTTATAACTGTTTGAGTTATCATCGCATATCTCCTTCCCATTATGCTTTTGTGTCTGCTATTTCTTCCGTGTCCATTCCAAAAACTGTACAGGAAGCACTTTCTCACCCAGGATGGCGTCAAGCTATGATTGATGAGATGACAGCTCTAGAATCTAACCAGACTTGGACTCTTGTCCCCTCACCTTCAGAGAAATCTATAGTTGGTTGTCGGTGGGTATTCGCCATCAAGGTAGGACCGGATGGTCAAATTGATTGATTGAAAGCTCGTCTTGTAGCTAAAGGCTATACTCAAATTTTTGGTTTGGACTATGGTGACACTTTTTCTCCGGTTGCAAAGATGACTTCTGTCCGATTGAAAGCTCGTCTTGTAGGAAAAAAATGCTTTTTTACATGGTGATTTAGCTGAAGAGGTGTCTATATGGAGCAACCACCTGGGTTTGTTGCTCAGGGGGAGTCTCGTGGCTTTGTTTGTAGGTTGCAGAAAGCTTTATATGGTCTGAAGCAGAGTCCTAGAGCATGGTTTGGTAGATTAAGTTCAGTTCTTCATAAATTCGGCATGGTCCGTAGCGAAGCCGACCATTCAGTGTTTTATAGACATTCATCTACTAACCAATGCATTTATCTTGTTGTTTATGTGGACGACATTGTTATCACAAGAGATGACCAAAGAGGTATTTGTGATCTCAAACAACATTTGTTTCAGCACTTCCAAACCAAGGACTTGGGTCGACTAAAGTATTTTCTTGGAATTGAAGTAGCCCAGTCAAAATCAGGTATTGCCATCTCTCGGAGGAAGTATGCTCTTGACATTTTGGAGGAGACTGGGGTGTTAAATTGCAAACCCATTGACACACCTATGGATCCAAATACCAAGCTTATGCCAAATCAGGGGGAGTCTTTTTCAGACCCAGGTAGATATCGAAGATTGGTAGGAAAGTTGAATTACCTTACTATGACTAGACCTGACATATCCTTTGCCGTAAGTGTTGTTAGTCAGTTCCTTAATTCTCCTTGTGATAGTCATTGGGATGCAGTGGTTCGTATCTTGAGATATATAAAGGGGTCTCCAGGAAGAGGAATAGTTTATGAGAATAGAGGTCACAATAATGTTGTTGCATATACAGATGCAGATTGGGCTGGATGTCCTAGTGATCGACGTTCAACATCTGGTTATTGTGTTCTTATTGGAGGGAATCTTATTTCTTGGAAAAGCAAAAAGCAAAGCGTTGTTGCTAGATCCAGTGCAGAGGCCGAATATCGAGCTATGGCTCTCACCACATGTGAGCTTATTTGGTTGAAACAACTTCTTGACGAATTAAAATTTTGCAAGATTGAGTCAATGAGTCACATTTGTGATAACCAGGCAGCCGTTATTGCATCTAATCCAGTCTTTCATGAGCGGACAAAGCACATAGAGATTGATTGTCACTTTATCCGTGAGAAGATTCTTTCTGGGCAGATCGTTACTTCTTTTGTGAACTCTAATGATCAATTGGCTGATATTTTCACCAAGTCTCTCAGAGGTCCGCGAATATCTTGTATATGTACCAAGCTTGATGCATATGATATATATGCACCAGCTTGAGGGGGAGTGTTGAGATATTGCCTTGATTTAGTTTCCTTTATTACTATTATGTGATATTTTGTTTACATCTTTATGTTGTTAGCACTTATTATTATCCCTATAATTTGGGGATCTTGATTGTATAGTTTTGATTATAAATACAACAGGCTGAGGGCTTAGTCCTTCAAGTAATTCAACCATTTCATTCAAGAACAATCTTAAACAATCTCTCAAATGTTAGTTTGGGTGGTCCAACTTGTTCTTACTAAAATTTGGGATAATTCACAGTCAAGACTAAAAAGGATCTCTGAAAGTTTGTAAATATAAGGTAATTAATTCACATTATATATTTCAACTAGCATTAAAATTCACTGTGCTGTAAATAAAATCTATTTTTACTATTACTAGAGATTTTTATTTTTAGTAGTCCTTTAGTCCATTAATCGGGCTCATTAGGTTAGAATAGCCTATATAAACACATTAGTGGTTGTACATTATTCATAACATGAAATATAATCAGTTTTTTACAGAATTCATTGTATCAGAGGATTCATATTATTGTATGAGGTCATGCTTATTTTGATTTCTCTCCTTGTAAATTATATGTGTTCTTCACTCAAGCATATTCAGAACTTCCCCTCTTATATTTTATTCACATTTTTCTCCCAGGTCATACCGTTAGTTTAAAAATCTTCATAACTAACATATCAAATTTCATATCAGTATAAACAACTTGACAGGGATTAATTTTATAGGGTCCCTAGAAATAAAAAACATAAAAGAAAAAAAAAAATACCCTGTTACCTTTCCTGTCAGAATAATCTCTCTAAGTAGGCCGAATCCATTGTTTTGAGAGAGATATCCTACTATCTTACAGCTCCATGGCAGTTTGAGGTCTATCAACAGTAATAAAACTTCCAATAAAGGAATAGCTGATGCATTAGACTCCTTCGGAGTCAATAAAAGTTGATCCTTTAACTGATTTCTGTCAAGTGAAATAATAATATATCAGCAAGATAACAATATAGCTCCAAAGAAAAAGTAGCCAAACCAAATTACGAGCGGCCATTGCCCCCTTACCTCTCTCCAGTCTAATTAAACTCCTTATTTTAAATATTAAAAAAAGGATGGGCAAATTGAGATTCAACTGAAAAAAATAGTAGCCATTTACATTTCAAACTCTCCCAAAAAACACTCTTGCCCATCAAATAGACTGTTATTTCTTTCTGATCATACCAACTCTCCTTAAAATATACTTGTTAGGTCAAAATTTGTTTGCTATATTTATTTAACAAACCCCCTCACACAAGCCTTTTGGGCTAGAATCACGGAGAATGTGTAAACCGACTCACAGTTTTGCCTCAAACTTAAATTAATTATAAACAACAAGGCGACAGGGATTGATACTCGTAGAATTGGGAGTTGGGTCTAACTCAACCTTACAAAACCGGTTTGTAAGATGAGGATTGCCTCTTACTTATAAACCCTTGTCCAAGCCAACTCACATCCGATGTGGTACTTTTTAACACCCCCCCTCACGCCCAACACTATTAGGCTTGGTACGCGGATATAAATGGTGGGTGGCCCCAAAGCGAGTGGCCCAACAGATCTTGGAGAGGCTCTGATACCATCTTAGAATTAGGAGTTGGGTCTAACTCAACGATACAAAACCGGCTTGTAAGGTGAGAATTGCCTCTTACTTATAAACCTTTGTCCAGGCCAACTCACATCCGATGTGAGACTTCTTAACAAATACCAAAAAAGACCAACTGTCCAGAAGGATTAAGTTATTTGATCAAGGATTGTTACAAGAACAAACTACAATTAGAACCAACTCAATAATTTTAACAATCAGGACAGTTAATGTTGATTATAACACAAGTTTTCCATTCTAAATTATTCAAGTGTTAATATAATAAAAAAGTGACGTTCTACAAATAATAATAATAATAATAATAATAATAATAATAATAATAAATGAATTAAAATAAATAATGCAAACCTGTTATGATGTACTGCACGAATACAATTATATGCAAGCTTCTTCAGTCGGCAGTTCACAAAAGCACATATGGATGAGTAATCTTCACCAGCAAAAAGTCTCACAGCATCCCCTGTTGAATATATTTAAATTCTATGCATTAAGTTTTATTCACCACAATTGAACTTGCATAAAAAGCAAGGATGCAGGTAGATATCTACACAATTTCAATTTACTTTTTTTCTAATAAGCACGGAAGACAAAAATAGTAGCATGCAGAAAAATAAAAGAATTGTGTTATGTTTGTGTGCATCTTAAGCCAAAAAATCATCACAAGGCTTACAAATGGCACGATAGGGAACCGCTTAGTTAAATAGTGAGTTAGATAGTAAATCAGTTAGTTATTTAGTTAAATTGCATAATAGGCATGGGGGAGGAAACACCAACAAAAGCCTTTTTACATCTGCCTCTATATCCCATTCATATCGTATAATGGATATGTGATACTTATAGTGTGGGACTTGTGTGGGATGGTGTGAACTGTGATTCCCAAAACTAACTAACGTATATTCCAAAAAGAAATATAGGACGGAGTCCTTAATTGTATTATCTCCATTGTGGTTCTCAAATATACCAACATTATTTTATTTCATATAATGCCATATATTTTTAGAAAAGGAGAATACAGACAACATACCGAACAGAAAATATACATTAAATAATATATTCGTTCAAATCTTCAGGAAGGGAATTTTTTTTTAAGGAAATCCTATACTCGTTGGCATTGACAAATAGGATTTCCTACCCCGTGACTTTTAGCATTTGTTGTTTGTTTAATGATAATCTTTTTTGGTGGGTGAATAGATCCAATGTAATAGAAATAGATGCTCAGATCCGCAAAATCTTGCCTAAACTAAACTGCAACCAAAGTACAGTAAAAAAAAAACAGTTAAAGCAATGGCAAATGGCGGATAACAATTACCACTTTCTTGAACAAACTGTAGAATCAATCGGCAAATTTGCACAAGAACTAAAAAATCATCATGGTTTTCCACATTAAAGAAATAGAGGAACTGGCGGAGGAAATCAGAATCTGGACCAAAAGCTTTCCTGAATGCACACAAAATGGTATTAAAATGAGCTGCAACAGTATTGCAACGTTCAAGCAAGACAATACCATAATCAAATACATTAATAATTTCTTTATACAGAGAAGGCAAGCAACATCACCTGTCAACATTAAGGCAGTTCGTCCCATAGATTTTAAGGAATTTCTGTCGCAACTTAGAGTGTTCCGTTCTGACAACTTTTTTCGCTCTGAAGCATTTCTGTAGCAAGAAGCAGTTAACAATTTGCAAGAAAACTATGAATTGTAGATCACCATTCATCAGAAATGCATCTCCAGTTGTAGTCGTACATTTTATCAAGTAGAGCACGTCTTAAAACAAATCTAGGTTGGTGAACTCTAAAATTAGAAAATGCTAAATCATAGACTCATAAGTTAAAGTAAAAAATGCACCACAACTAACAAGATCAATTCAATTATTTATTTCGAGTTTTTGACTAAAGAGGTAAAAAATAGTAAATAGCTTTGCCATAATTCACTAGAAACAAAATCTTTCATGTTGAAATTATTAAATATGCAGAGTTTAATTAAGGAAATCAGTCAGTTTAATAAACCATAAAGCCATCACTGTGATACAATCTCACATCATTCCCCTAAAAATGTTGGGGGTGACAGGTTAGGTGAGATGGTCGTTAAGTGATCAGGGTGAAGACGGGATATTTTGGTAGAACTCAACTGGTAGAGTCTAGAGAGAAAGGAAATGTCAGTGTGATGTATTATTAAGCTGAATTTCCTCTTATCCAAAGATTCAGAAGCAGGAAAAGATATACAATTCTGCAGGGCACTCAAGAGATTCTGCTCCTCTTCCTAACTATTTTCCCAATCCTTCTCTCCCTGTATAACCGTAAAACTAACTAAATCAAGTTGTTACATGGTTACCCACACTAAATGGTTGGGGAATGATACTCTCCAACTCCCCTATTCTTCCTAGTATAGACCCTTTTCATTATGGGCCTGCTATCCTATTTAAAATTTAAAATTCAGGAAATGAGAGGTATATTGAAAGCAGGACTCTCCTTAGGAGATCACTAATATAATATTTGCTAGATAAGAATTAAAAAAATATGAACATATCTTTGGTATATTAAGATGATTAATTTGAACAGCTGTTGGTCAAAGGACAAAAGCAAGATCAGGTAGTAGGAAACAGATGCACAGAAGATGGTACCAACTAATTTAAAGCAATGATTTAGATGGAACTTTAAAGCATATATATGTTTAAACTCATGTATTACCAAAAGAAACAAATAGAGCAAGGGATTTTTACTATTATCTATTTTTTTATTATTTAACTCAAATTCTAATATTCTATAAAAAAAATACCATTTAAGCTACAAAATACCAACAATTACCAAACAAAGAGCTGAGAGCCAAAGTCCCACCATATCGGCCGATATTTACCATAACAGATAGGCCAAAATCTTACCATATAGCAGATTATCCTGTTATGTGGCGCCACGATAGCAGATTATGGCAGAAAACCTTGGCATATCAGCTGATATTTACCATAACAAATAGGCCAAAATCCTACCATATCGGCCACTTTGTGGCACCGCAATAGCAGATTATGGCGAAAAAACTTGCCATATGACCCATATCTACAATAACAAAGAGGATAAAATCCGCCACCGACCGTGTCCGATATTCAATAACACTGCTATGTACTACTGTATTATCATGTCATCATGTGTCTATGTGACATCCATCATCACACTAGTTTTGGAACACTCAATAGAAGACAAAACAGTAAACCTAATACTTCAAAATGGAAATTCAAATTGCCACAATCAGCTTAACACCCCCACAAATTTCAATTTCACACTACCAATGCATTAAAAAGCAATCACATATCCAAAATGCATAAGAAAAAAGCTCAATCATTAGCAAAGAAAATTCACTGTGCAAAAAATTAAAAAATGCACCAATTTTCACTACAAGAAATTCGAACTATTCTACAATCAAGCAAAACTAACCGAATCAAAATTATCAATTATCAAATCAAGAACATTAAGAAGCATGAAAAAAACCTGAATCCGAAGTGCAGCAGAGTTCTGCTGACGCAACCACAACCGTCGATTCCTTTCCAATCGAGTCTGTTCAAGAAGATTCTTTCTATCTCTTTCCTTCGTACTGCGACCACCTAAATCGACGCGTTTACGATTAGAAGGATCGCCACTGAAGAACATGTTCGATTTTTTCAACTAAGATATAACCAATTCACGACCTAATTGGAATTTGGAAGAGGAAAGTGGAAAATCACGATTCTTGGATGAATTTAGGGTTTTGAAGAGAAAATTGCCCCAAAATCCGAGAAAATATACGGGAAAATGATGGAAGTAGGTAGAAAGGGAATTGTGAATAGGAGAAACTGATTTAATAATGGGAAATTAAATGAAATGAAATGAAAGTGAATTGAATATTACTAATTTATAATGTATTTATACGAAGAAAAGTGTATGAATATGAAAATAAAAGGAATGGAAAGTGAAAGAACGAAGAAAAATTTGATTGTGCTCTAACTTTTTTATTTTTAAGGTGAAGTGTGTGTTTGTAATAAGAGGAAGCTTCTGATGAGGGTAAAGAAACAAGAACTGGTTCCAATTTGAGAGGTAAGAATTGTACGAAATGAAGAAGCACTTGCAAATTGGAGTAGAATTAAATTGGTAAAGGGACTTTCAAATAGATAGATTCTTTTAATATTTAAAAAAAAATAAAATAGGTTATGTATGTGCTAAAAGTTTTTAAATTTGATTTTTATGTTGATACCAGGAATAAACCCGTGCGTTGCACGGATTCGATTAAAATATATAATTAATATATTTTTATAAATAAAAAATAATCATTGTGATAACTATAATCACATATAGTTAAATAATATATATTATTTTAAAATATGATTATGTTTAATATTAGTATATGAGTAAAAAAAAAAGTTGTTTAGAAATATTAGATTTTTTATTAATTTATATCGTAGTTTGTTTATATTTTAATGTAATAGATCTCTTATAATATTTCATAAGTTTGAAAGGATGTATCATTTTTTATTTTATTAGTGTAATCATATAAGATTTTAGTTTTCTTTATATGAGTTGCAATTTTATAGTCAAATGTCACTTTGTTTTTTATTTTTGATGTATTCCTTATTTTATTATTTTCAATAAGAGTTGGAGGCATACCTAATTATACTTGTAGACAATATTGCTCATCAGAAATGTTAAAATAAGTTTTGATTATAGAATATGATTCATATATGGTGGTTTTGCCTATTTGTTCCACGTGATCTCATTATTTGAAAATTATGTATCAAATAGTGTATTTGCTTACTACGTTCTATGCAATTTAAGGTTACAAATAGCTTATCTACTTACTCATCTCTCGTTCTCTTGGAGTTTATTCTCACTTATTCACTTGGTGAAATTTTATTCCAACTTTATTAGTCCCAATTTTTTAGTCTATTGTTTGGTTCACATTTATTTTTGCTTGGTCCTTTTGTTTTTGGTTTGTTTTTCTTTTACTTGGCGAGGTTTGTGTCTCTTCAAAATTATTGTTAGTTTTTGTCCCTCTTATTTAATATTTTCTTGAACATTTATTTTATTTTTTCTTATTATATTATATAAACTCGAATATTTGTTGTTGTTAATATAAAAGTTTGGACGAAGATTTTATATATTTGAATTTAGGTTTAGTTATTTGGTTAAGGTAAAGAAAGTCTTATAGATGAATTTAAGATTTAACATCTGTCATCTTCTTATTTGCTTAAAGAAATGTCATCTTATTTTTATAAATATTCCACTATTTTATTTTCAGCCGTAACGTAAATAATATTTTAGAATATGTACTTAATTTATCAAAAAATTATATTATTATGTAAATTAAATTAATAATTTTTGAATTATTGATGAATTTTAGTTGTGTGTAAATATGTTTAAATATATGTGTGATTATATTTTCTAAATATATGTAAATATATTTTAACATCTACGGTTTTAATAATTTCTAAAATTTATTTTGACAAATGAGCATCAACAATTTTTATTTAATAATTTTTGTCTTTTTTTAATTTAATTTAGAAAGTTTTTAGTACAATTCTAAGTGGGAGGAAAAAGTATTTAGCACAATTTTTTTCATCGATTCATTTTATGGTTGTAAGAATAAGATGACATGCGTAGATTAAAATAGGACCGTCTATTAAAATTCATATATATTCATATTGAACCATCCAGAATTAGGCAAATGTTATACGATAAATGCATGAAGATTATATATTTGGACAATCTCTAAGTCAAATTGAATCAATATACTTCTTGCATGTATTACAATTATAAGAACCGCATGACTTGAGTGTCAACTACAAAAAAAAAAATTATTTTAATTTCTACTTTGTTTTTGTTTCTATATTTCTCTTGATCGAGATCAAGTAGATCACCTATACATTGTAGACAATATAATATTTAAAAATGAGACACATATTTATATTTCTAAATTATTTGGATTGTCCTCTTTTAATTGAATGTCTTCAACATCAATATACCCTCGATCTATATAAATTTTAAGGCACTTCAAAATCAATAAATAGGAGTCTCTTTTATCCTCTTCAACTTATTCACATGAAAAAAATTAATTATATTCCTATTAATCAACAATTTTTTATACAAATCTTCTACCTTATATAAAATAATAAATGAAAAAGAAAATAAGAAACAAATAAGCTAAAACATTAGACTAATAAAATAATAAATGAAAAAGAAAAGTTGTCTAATTACAAACATGATATCAATTAAAAAAAATGATGGTTTACAAACTCCCATTAGAGTTAAATACACATCCTTACATGATGTGTCATTTCATAGGCTTTATAAGGAGCAAAGATGCAACGTAAGAAAAAATAGAAGTATGTTTTATCCTGTTCTCCTCCTTCACATGAAAAAATAGTCATATTCATATTAATCGATTCAACTCAAAGTTTAATTAATCATCGAACAAAACACCGGTTGATATTTAAAAAAATATCCAACCTAAAAAAGAAATATAAAAAATGATTAGAGATGTTCTAAACTCAGAGTAGTAGAAAAATTCCAATTTACAAACATATTAATAGGCAACTATCACATATATGTATATCAATTTCTTAATCAATCACATGTAGACATACCTGATATTCTAAGAGGTTAGACACTATCACCTACCAAGGACAAAAACCAATATACTTGTGATGTAACTATATATATGCACACGATAGCTTTTAAATCAATTCAAGACACTATAATGTGTAACTTTAACATATGGAAGGTGAAGATGCATAACTTTTTCTCATGGAGATGTTAGACAAAGAAACCATAGAGTTTTTGCCATGAGATAGATAAATTAAAATTTTGTTAAAACATAGAAGCTAGACTTCAATGTAAATTTACATATTCAATATGGTGGTGATAATTAGCTTTTGGGTTAACTTTATATAGAGCTTGTGTTTGATAATTAGCTAAATTTACATATTCAATATTAGTGTCTCCAAGAATTATTTGTTTTCAATTGCATTAATAGGGAATTGTAACATACAATATATATTTTAATAATATATTGCAATGCAATTAATAAAACAATAACATGATGCATCGTTCCACCTTTCATTGCTTGCAATTCATTTTTGTCTCAATTAAACAACAATAAAATTCCTGACCAAAAAAAAAAAAAAACAACAATAAATTGTGTTAGTTTTTTTTAATATATTATTATTGCTTATTATTTATTATTAGAGTAACTCTATTATATGAAATATGAAAAGGTTTTAATAGAGATCGAAACTTTTTTTATAGAGTGCCACATCCAATTTCTTTTGAAAATCCATCCAATTTTTGATAATTCTAATGGATATGTATAAATCGATATCGATAGTTGGTCCCTTTTAATTAAATTTTTCATTTGTCATTTAGGGACCAATTAACTATGAAATGAAGAGAATTCCAATAGTCTTAGACATTTTTTTTTTTCTTTCTTAGTATTGAAAGAATATATTTTGTGGTTATATTGGTCCTTTTAATTAAATTTTTCATTTAGGAACCAATTAACTATGCAATGAAGAGATACACACGTTTTTTTTTTATTAGTATTGAAAGAATTTCAATAGTCATGAATATTTTGTGGTTATATAAATCTTATATATTAGTTGGTCCCTTTTAATTTAATTTTTCATTTTAGTTAGTTGGTCCATTGTGTAAGAAGTTATATAGTGATAATTTGATATATTGATAATTAAAATTAAAATGATTTAATTTAATTAAAGGAGATGATGAAAATGTTTTTTTAATAGAGATTGTAAACTTTTCTTATAGTATAAAGGTGATAAAAAAAATTTGGGGCCTAAATCCTTTACCAAAAAAATTATTTTTGGGGGTCTAAATCTAGGGCTTGGGCCGCTTTACCCTTGGGCCGGCCCGTGTCTACAAATAAATAAAAAAGTTGTTTAGAAATGATATTTTTCATTGATTTATATCGTAGTTTTTTTTTTATATTTTAATGTAATAGATCTCTTATAATATTTTATAAGTTTGAAAAGATGCATTATATTTTATTTTAATAGTGTAATCGTAGCTTTCTTTATATGAGTTGCAATTGTATAGTAAAATGTGGCCTTGCTTTTTATTTTTGATGTAACCCTTATTTATTTCAATAGAGTTGGAGGCATGCATATATAAATACTTTTATTTACCGCGTGATCTCGTTTTTTGAAAATTACATATCGAATAGCGTAACTGTTTATTTCCTTCTATGCAATTCAAGGTATCAAGTAGCTTTTCTACAAACTTTCCTCTCGTTCTTTTGAAGTTTCTTTTCACATATTGACTCGGTGGAATTTTATCCAGACTTTACTATTCCCAATTTTTTAAGTCTATTGTTTTTTTACATTTTTTTTGGTTGGTCATTTTTTTAGTATAACAGTTTTTTCAACACCCTCCACATGTTCGATAGTACAAAGATTAAGAAATACTATTCTTCTTTTTTTAGTTTGCATGATATTATAAGAATTTAACATTCAACATGTCATCTTATTCTTAAGACTATCTCACTATGTACTCACTCATAACTATAATATCTTATCTCCTAAATACTATTATGCTTAGAGAGTAATTTAAATAATAAAATAGATAAATATAATATAACATTTTATATTACTTATTAAGATTTCTTTGCCTTTTATTTGTCAGAATTATTTAGCTAGTGGTTTCGTTTATCATTTTCACCATATGCTTAATTCTTTTTCTTTTCTATTTTGGTTTAATTTTATTTTTCTTAGTGAGGTTTATGCCACTATCCTCTCTTTAATTTGTTTGCATCTTTAATTTTATGTGTCTTTTTAAGCAATGGAATATCAAAATTAGTAGTTAAAATGTTGGTGTAATAAAAAAGTATAAATTGTAAAGTAGTGACTAAATTGCTACGCCACTTTTCATTCATCAATCAAACAAAATTTAAGGTAGATAGTGAGATACTTTTAATATTTGTCTTAGAAACTAAATGGAATCTTACGATTTTTCTTAGTGACTTAAATGAGTTTATTCTAAAAGTAATAAATAAATTAAAATACAACTTAGCTCAATTGCAAACTTGAAAACCTTCGTACCAGTCCAATCCACTAATTTGAATCCTAACCAAGATGATTAAGCATATGAAAACACCTCTAACCAAGTAGAGATTAAATTCTTCCAAATTTGCTTCATACGACCAACTTGTATTACATTTCCAAATCTTCTCTATTAAAACCAAGTACCACTAAAAAAAAGTTAAGAAATTGCAGTTATATATATTTTTCATTGTCGCAATGTTATTCTTGAATATACATTTCATTGCTATATTTGAAAGAAAAAAAAGAACCTATCCCAAAAACAATGAGGAAAATACATTTGAAAATAGAATTACATTTTTCCTTGAAACAATAAGATAGTGTAGTTGATTTACTCAAGAGTAGACATGACTTGATGAAATTACTACAAAGAAGGTTAGAAAACACAAAAAAGAAAAAAATAAGATTACAAAATATGAGACCATGGGCAAGTAGTGATGTGTGAGTATCAATATTTATAAAGACCATTGTGGTAAAACATACAGTTTTTTTTTTATATATAATTATTGAAAGGAACTCCAACAATCATGAGGGTTAATTATATAATATAATAATAATAATTTTGCAGTTATAGTTGCATCATATGAATACCTAAGGGTCAATCATAATTGTTTTTATTCCTTGTAATTAATCGTTTGATTGTTTTTTTTTTTGATAAGCTAATCGTTTGATTGTTGATTTAACCTCTTGCAATGTGTAATAATATATTAATATGATTTATCTTGGTTTTTTTAGAAAATTAGATTATATATATTTAATAACAATACTAAAAATTATATATACATATAATTTATATGTACATATTTTAGTGACATATGGATATATTTTTTTGGTTTTTACGTATGAATGTTTTATTGATCCATATATACGAATTAAGTTTTTTATTTGGGCAAGTATATGGATATTTAGGTTACTCTTAATTATTTAGTCATTTACGTTTTCTATTAATCCATATTTATCATTTTATATATGCCAAAATATAGTCTTTTGGAATTATGGGGGTTTCTTTTTCTATTCATGTATTAATCATTAGACATGAAATTTAATTTGTGGAGGATAAATTTTATTTTAGATATTTTTAATAATTAAGAGAAGTTGGTAAATTTTCAATAAAAATATGGAGTTTTTTTAGAGGTGTCACATCATCACAATGAAGGCCTATGAGCAATTCAACCTTCCTTTTACTAGTAAAAGATTTGTATTCTAACATCATTAATGGGAGAATGTTAGATTAATTGTTATGATCATTCAATTAGGTCTAATGAGAGGTGTTTACACTCAACTGTTTAGCTATATAAGTGTCATTTCATCAGACAATTAGCATTATGTGAAAAATGGTTGAAACGTTAAGTGGTAATGAGAGTAATCATTCTCTCCCATGTTCTCTCTGACCGCTTTGTCTTTGTAATCCTGAAAGGTATGTGTCATGATCTTCTTCTCTCTAATATATGTAAATATGTTATAATATTGTATATGTGATTTATGACTATTTGTTAAATTCCATCATGGACTTTATGTGTTTGTTGCAATGCCTGAAAGTGACTCGTTTCGTTGGTATTGTATTTTGAGTAAGAGACTTATTGTGACTATACTCAAATTCAGCATTTTGTCTCAACCTTACAAAATAACTTGTTAACCTATGATTGGATTGATCATTTCAAAGACCACATATAGTTTATATGAACAAGCACCACAATAACTATTTTCCCCTTAGATAGATGAAATTAAAGATTGTGTATCTTTCATTGTTCTTGACCAATGATCATAGATATGTAGAAGAACTTATTTTGATTATTAGGAATTAAGATTTTGGTCTATCAATATCCTTCTACAATATATAAAAAGAAGATAAGTATGAAATTCCAAATTTGCCCCTTTTTCATTTTTTGACACATAATCAATTCAGGGTTATTTTGTGTCTTTATCAAAAGAAGTTAGTAGAAAAATGCTAAAAATTTTCTCAATCAACAGGATTTGAACCCTTAACCCTTTGGTTACACTACTTATTGCATTTACCACTAAGCCATGTGAATTATTTATTATATTTTTGGAATCAACATATAATCAATATGAGTTAAATGCCCAATTGTAACCACAAAACTCCACTTTATTTGTTACTTCTCCCACGATTTTTTTCTTTTTATCTGAAAATCCATTTTTTTTGTATATAACCCAAATTCAAATTACCTCACTTTATAAAAATTCAATTTTTTTATTAAATAAAAATCAATTATTAACTGGGCATCGATATATCCTATACACCATCATTTTCAAGGCTATTTTGTGTCATATTTGAAAGTTAATAACTAATTTCAATATTTTAATATTTTTCTTTATGCATGACCTATGTGTTTTACTCAAATTAATAAGTTTGTGCGTTCTTTTATAACATCCGCGGGACCTATATTTATACTCATATATGAAAGGAACAAAAATTACGAGACTATATTCATACTCATATATATATTTAATACATGGACCTAAGAAAATAAGATACATGTGAAAATTTCATGTTACCCCTACTTAATAATTTGACACATCATCACTTTCATGGATATTTTGTGTCATATTTGAAAGTTAGTAAATAATTTCAATATTTGAAAAATTTTCTTGAGATGATTAATTCCATTTTAATATTTTACTCCTTCCGTTTTTTATAAGTGTTCAATTAGAATGATAACACTAAATTAAGAAAGTGGATTTTTGCACATTATTTTCCTATTATGCCCTCATCTTAATTCACCAATAAATTCTATTTTTTGCACTCTTTCAAATAAATTTATTTTTATACGAAAATAAAGTGGTAACAAATTTTGTTTAAATATGAATATGAATATAACAAGGAAGAAATAAACTTTCCTATCGTAAAAAAAAAGGAACAAAATTTCTTTTTTAAAAAAACTTTAGTTTTTCAAATATATATATATATATATATATATATATATATATATATATAGGGGTTTTCTAACTTAGACCCTAGTTAGGTCTAAGTTAGCAAGGTGCACCTTTTGAGTTGGACCAAAATACCCATTCTTTTAATTTTTGAAAGAATAGAGCAACAGGGGCATTTCTGTAATTTTACATAAAAAAAAATAACACCACGCGCCCCCACCTTCTTAAACAATTAATAGACGTGGATCCAGTGTCGCGCGCGTAAGGAAGGACCATGGTTACAGACCGTTGATTTCCATCAGACAGCCAAGATGTGATCTCATTAAGACTGTCTGATCAATCAGACAGCCCAGATCATCCTGATCTATCAGATCATCTTGTCTGCGCCACACTAGATTATATGCTGGAGAGAGAAAATTTTGCTTTTGAAAAAGGCAGCCACGTGTCAGCATATGAATGGGTCTGCGTGATTTTTTTCATTTTATACTTTAAACTCGATTATTTCGTCGTAAATTAATTTTTTATTTTTTATTTTTTATACCAAAATTCATAATTTTTTTTTCTCTACAAATAGAGACTTGGTTTGTTTGATTTGGACACCGAAAAAAAAACGCAATTTTTCACTACTTTAAACTCGATTATTTCGTCGTAAATTAATTTTTTATTTTTTATTTTTTATACCAAAATTCATAATTTTTTTTTCTCTACAAATAGAGACTTGGTTCGTTTGATTTGGACACCGAAAAAAAAATGCAATTTTTCACTACTTTAAACTCGATTATTTCGTCGTAAATTAATTTTTTATTTTTTATTTTTTATACCAAAATTCATAATTTTTTTTTCCTACAAATAGAGACTTGGTTCGTTTGATTTGGACACTGAAATCCTTCTGAAACCATTTATATGGTAGAATGGTTTCAGAGAGTTGTAATCTGAAACCATTTTGCTGGTAGAATGGTTTCAGTAAGTTGATTACTAGTTATTTGCTTCTGAAACCATTTAGCTTGTAGAATGGTTGCACATAGTTGTATTCTGAAACCATTTTACTGGTAGAATGGTTTCAGTGAGTAATTTATTAATTGTGTTTGCTTCTGAAACCATTTATCTGGTAGAATGGTTTCAGAGAGTTGTAATCTGAAACCATTTTGCTGGTAGAATGGTTTCAGTAAGTTTATTATTAGTTATTTGCTTCTGAAACCATTTAGCTTGTAGAATGGTTGCACATAGTTGTATTCTGAAACCATTTTACTGGTAGAATGGTTTCAGTGAGTAATTTATTAATTGTGTTTGCTTCTGAAACCATTTATCTGGTACAATGGTTTCAGAGAGTTGTAATCTGAAACCATTTTGCTGGTAGAATGGTTTCAGTAAGTTGATTATTAGTTATTTGCTTCTGAAACCATTTAGCTTGTAGAATGGTTGCACATAGTTGTATTCTGAAACCATTTTACTGGTAGAATGGTTTCAGTGAGTAATTTATTAATTGTGTTTGCTTCTGAAACCATTTATCTGGTAGAATGGTTTCAGAGAGTTGTAATCTGAAACCATTTTCCTGGTAAAATGGTTTCAGTAAGTTGATTATTAGTTATTTGCTTCTGAAACCATTTAGCTTGTAGAATGGTTGCACATAGTTGTATTCTGAAACCATTTTACTGGTAGAATGGTTTCAGTGAGTAATTTATTAATTGTGTTTGCTTCTGAAACCATTTATCTGGTAGAATGGTTTCAGAGAGTTGTAAACTGAAACCATTTTGCTGGTAAAATGGTTTCAGTAAGTTGATTATTAGTTATTTGATGAGATTAAGGTAGTGAAAAATTGGGTTTTTTTTTTCTGTGTCCAAATCAAACGAACCAAGTCTCTATTTGTAGAGAAAAAAAAATTATGAATTTTGGTATAAAAAATAAAAAATAAAAAATTAATTTACGACGAAATAATCGAGTTTAAAGTAGTGAAAAATTGCGTTTTTTTTTCGGTGTCCAAATCAAACAAACCAAGTCTCTATTTGTAGAGAAAAAAAAATTATGAATTTTGGTATAAAAATTAAAAAATAAAAAATTAATTTACGACGAAATAATCGAGTTTAAAGTATAAAATGGAAAAAAATTAACGCAACCAATCAGATCATGACACGTGGCCTGCCTTTTTCAGAAATTTTTCTCTCCGCGTCATCAAGCAACTACCACGCGCGGCTGTCGGTGCGTGTGATGCACGCGCGCTGCTTTTGGCCACTAACACGCTGCCACGTGTCCTGGGGGGGGAAAAAGAAGTGGGGGGTGCGTGTACTGTTGCGTAAAATTACAGAAATGCCCCTGTTGCTCTATTCTTCCAAAAAATTAAAAAATGGGTATTTTTGTCCAACTCAAAAGGTGCACCTTGCTAATTTAGACCCAACTGGGTCTAGGGTCTAAATTAGCAGCCCCCATATATATATATATAAATTATTGAAAAAGATAATAATAATAATAATAATAATAATAATAATTGACAAAGGGTATAATTGACAAATCGTATCCTTAAAACACAAACTGGGCAATTAATTAGAAACGCTAAATTTGATGAAACTGGACACTTATAAAAAAAAACGGGGGGAGTAATATTTTGTGTAATCAATACATTGACCATTTTTTTTTTGGAATAGATTGACCATCAATACCATCAACAAAATCTATATTTATACTTATATATTAATACGAAAATCTACTATTTTTTGCGACTCTCACGGAACTTGTGTTTTTACTAATATATTATGTTATCTATTTTTTTATAATAATTTTACGGGTTATATTCATATTAATACGAGAACCTTTTTTTTGTCATATCTACGGGCATTATATTTTTAATAATATATTAATAAAGTTGTTTATTTATTTATTTTTATAATTTTACGTATTATACTCATATATTTATACGGGGACATAATCTTTTGTGTGACTTCTGCGGAACCTATGATTTTTCTCTTATTAATAATGTTTCCTGATCTTTAATAATTTATGTAGGACCTAAATTTATACTCATATATTTTTTTTTTTGAAGAAGCTAAATTAGTCCGCCCAAATTGGCACCAGAGCGAATCGAACCTCAGACCTCAAGAGGAGCACACTCCCAGGTCCCAAGCCAATACCAATGCACCAACCCAAGTGGGTTTATTTATACTCATATATTAATGCGAGAACCTATATTTTTTTCTGATTTCTACGAGACTTATAATTTTAATCATATATTAATAAAGTTGTCATTCTTTCATAATTTTTGCATTACATATATTTATGATCATATATTAATACAAAGATCTAATCTTTTGTATAATTTCTGCGGGGCCTATGTTTTTACTCTTATTACTGAAGTTTTCAAATGTTTTACTATTTTTTTAGACCTATATTTATAATTATATATTAATACGAGATCCTAATCTTTTGTGTGATTTCTGGGGACCTGTGTGTTTTTTTTTTTGGTACATGGGGACCTATGTGTTTTACTCATATTAATAAGCTTGTCTGTTCTTTTATAACATATGCAGGACCTATATTTAAACTCATATATTAATATGGAAACTTTTTTGTTTGTGTGGTTTCTACAAGACTTATACTTTTAATTATATATTAATTAAGTTGTTCGTAACAAAAATAAAATAAAAATTAAGTTGTCTATTTTTTTTTACAATTTTACTGGTTATACTCATATTTAATACGATGACCTAATTATTTTGATGATTGTTGCGAGACCTATATTTTCACTAACATATTAATATGATTGCCTATTTTTTAATAATTTTTACGGGACTATATTTATACTCATATATTAATACATGGACATAAGTTTTTTTGTCATTTTTCAACACCTATGTTTTTACTAATATATTAATAAGGTAGCCTATTTTTTATTTTTTTTTTCATAATTTCTACATTATCTATATTTATATTCCTATATTAATACGGAGACCTAAGATTTTTTTGTGATGGTTTTACCATTGTTCTTTTTCTATTTTTTGTTTACCAAATATTATATCTTTTCTATTTTTTTATCTTTTAATCTACTTTCCAATAAATTTCATCTTACCAAGTCAGGAGCGGCAACGCCGCGACTCCCGTGCGGACGCACGGGTGTCCTGTTAGTTTGGCATGTAAAACCGCTATGTGTATTCATAATATGTATATGACTCTTAAAATATAGATGACGAGGAATTTACGATAACAAAACTTAAAAAAAAAAGAAAAAAAAAAGAAACATGACATGTTATTAAATTTCAGGATATGATGATTCAAAAAAAAAAAATCAGGACATGAGAGATTTTTAAAGATAGAAAAATATATGTAAGGGGTGTATTAGAAAAATTGAGGTGCAAAAACAACCACTAACTCAAATGACCTACACAAATGTATTTTGAGCTTTTTTGTCTATGACTCATGCATTAACTAAACTGAAGTCAATATGATCCAAGATAAGATAATTTTTTTCTCCCCCAAACCCTCTCATGTCCCCTCTCCGAAATTTAAAAAATATTATGTTTGTATTATAGAATTTGAAACGTGTTTATGCTTATTTTGGATTTTAGAATCTGAACCGAGAGTTTCATATTATATAATTCGAACCAGTATTTTACAGGATACATCGTCATTACAATTACATACGGTTATGTATAATTTGGACCAGCCATTGGTCCATATTGTACCGATTCGCTTCTTTAGCATAGATATAATATAAGTATACTCGACCAAGCTTTCAAAAAAAAAAAAGAATACTCGGCCGGATGAGATTAAAAGTTTGTTACCTTCTAGGACATTTTGACAAGGACAAAGTGTATGTAAAATCGCCTTACATTATAGTTGCCTTCTTTTTTTTTTGTGAACTGGACCAATAAAGTGGACTGTAAGAAGGGCCCAGATGAATATATATATATATATATATATATATATGGTGCACATGTTAACATTTTCCTATATATATATATATATATATATATATATGATAATTGCCAAATTTTAGTGAAAAAACATAGTAAATGTGAGCACTTGATAATTTATTTTGAAAAGAATATTGAGTAAAACCTCCCTATTTGATGTAAATATTGTCATGATCAAAGAATTCTTAATCCCAAAACAATTTGTTAGGATTTGCTGAAAAAGGGCAGGAATTGAAGCCTTCGCTCAACGAAGCATGGCGAGCAGTGGCGAGCAAAGTCAGTGCTCCAAGGGTCCATGGCGAGAAGTAGCGAGCCTCAGCGAACAACATCAAAGAAAGTTCGCTTAGCTAGATTCAGCGAACAAAGTCTGGTAGCGAGGTGTAACGAGCTGCAGTGAAGCAAGTCAGTGAGTTTTGGTCTGGTAGCGAGGTGTAGCGAGCATCAGCGAAGAAATGATGAGTTAGGTTGTTTGCTACGTGTCATAAAACCCCTTGTTGAAGCAACCTGTTCGCTTAGCGAACATCACTTCGCTCAACGAACTCACATGTTTTGAAAGTCTATAAATAGCTATCAGATGTCATTTTTTAGAATCAACCACTTTTGTAATAGATCTTACACGAGAGAAACACTAGTTCTAGGGTTCTTGAAGAGTTTTATAGGTGGATTCATCACAAAAACTTGAGAAATCAAGAGATGATCTTCATTCCTTCTTCTCTTCACTCTTGTAAGTTGATTATGGCTATGTGTGGCTAGTTTCCTTATTGTTGGGATTAGATGTAGTTATCTTGTGATCATGTACTCATTTTAAATCATAATATATATGTTTTATTTATCAATCATTACGAGTGATGTCTTGTTTTACTTGTTTATTTCAAGATTTGAATGATATAGACATATGTTATTTGAATCAAAGGTTAAGATAATCACTTATTAAATTTCAAAGTTTAGACATAGATTTTGAGTTTAATAACCACTTCAAATGTGGAACTTAAAGCTATTATGTCGATTAATGATTCGAGACATCGAAGGTTAATAGATATAATAGATTTCACGGCGTAATCCGGACACAGATACGTTCGACGTGTGATATGTGATAATAATGATTGGTGAATGAAATATATATACTAATGGTTGATTGATACATGTTAATGAGATAACGAGTCTAAATCCCGACAATTTATTTTATCTGAAAGTTTAACCATTTTAATATCTCGCACTTTTTACATTCTGAAACAAAAATCTTAACAAAACCCGCACTTAAAATCATGGATTTTGTGAATCAACGTTTAATATCGCACTAGTCCATGTGGAGACGATATATATAGAAAATACTTGCTTTTGTACTTTCATCAATATGTATATATGGTGGACCATAACATCAATATTAGGTTAAATAATAATATTTGAATAATTTATTTATTGGCTTAACTACACATTTGGTCCCTTACGTTTATTTTAGGTTTCAATTTGGTCCCTTACGTTTAAAAAGTATCAATTTGGTCCCTTACGTTTATTTTATGTTTCAAGTTAGTCCTTTCCGTTAGTTTTGTCACTAACACCGTTTGAACAGTACACGTGTCAGCGTGTCCAAGTGCCACGTGTCAGTCCACATATGCAAATTGACTGCCACATGTGACAAAATTGACGGAAAGGACTAACATGAAACCTAAAATAAACGTAAGGGACCAAATTGATACTTTTTAAACGTAAGGGACCAAATTGAAACCTAAACGTAAGGGACCAAATGTATAGTTAAGCCTAAATGTATAGTTAAGCCTTATTTATTTTTTATTTAAGGTAAATATGTTTTTATCTGTTACAAAGTAGGCGATTTTTGTTTTATCCAATGTAATTTATTTTTTTTAGATTTCACCATGTAATATGATGATTCTCTCATTTTACCCCTTAGTTGAACAACTTGACATCTGACTGTATCATTTAGATGACGTAACACGTACACGTGGAATTAATTTAATTTATATTTATTTTTTGTTGTCAACTCATTAATGAAAGTGTAATCATCATCTTGTTCACCATGTTCATGAGTTTGTTCATCACAAACCCAAAAAAAAAAATTGAAAATAACATCCTCTTTATTACACCTTTCATCTTCATCATCAAACTCAACACTAAATTAAATCAAAATCCTAAAAACACATCAAAATCCATAAAATGTAAAAAAAAAAATTATCTAGAAATAAACCTACCAATTTCTTTCTCTTCTCTCTCTCTCTATGACTCGTATACCCCCACCGATTTAGAAGATAAAATATTCATTTTCATCCCTTTAACAACTCAATTCGATGCCCAGCTAGAACAAGTATCTTTTTATTTTCAACAAATACTAGAAACCTACTACAACAACAGCTCAAAATCATCACAAATTTATGTTTTCTCTCTCTGTCTCTCTCTCTCTCTCTCATGTTTTCTTATTCTGGATTTTTTTATGTGGGTTTTGAAGATTTCATGAATTTCTAATGGGTGTTGGGGGTGGTTTAATGAATGCTAATAAATTTCTAGTTTTGAAGGCGTCTGATGCGATTTTCTCTTTGTATTTGTTTTGTTTGAGATTATGTCGCGCCCCTGTTGCTTTTGATTTTGTTGCGTGCTGGTGTTGTTGTTGTTCGTGTTGCTACCGTTGTTGTTTTTTTTTTCTAGGCAAAATTACACTGCAGATCCTTTATCTTATTTATTTGTAACACTTTGGTCCTTTATTTTTTTTTATAACATTTTGGTCCTTTATCTTTTGAAACATGCACAAGTTTGTCCTTATCATCAGTTGTTGTAAAAAAAAACGCTGATGTGTTATAAACATGCTGAAATGGCAATGCCAAATAGGATTATAAATAATAATGTATTTTTAAAATGATTTTTTGTTAAAATAAAAAATCTCAAATTATAAAATTAGGTGTTCTTCATTTCCTTTAAAATTATTGTTTTCAAACCCAAAAATTTTATCTACATCTACCTTTATGATTCAATTCCAACCCATTTTTATATGTTGATGTTGTTTGAGTTTTTGATGTTGTAGAACTCTCAATTTTTCCCTCTCCTTTCTCTATAATGGTAGATCTAGGTAGAGGCAAACCAGACGATTTTAAGAGTTTTCAAACTTCAACTCTTCATCTTCCTTCTCAATTAGATATTGATTTTTTCTTCCTGAATTTTAAGAGTTTTCAAACAACAACAACCTCATTTTTTTCAGTTTTAGAAAAAAACACCTTATTTTTTCTCAATTCATTCTTTACAAAATAGAATTACATATAGTAGAGTGTGTGGATCTTCTCTTTAGTGGAGATTCAAGGTTTATAGCTATGAGTTTTTTGGGTTGAAGATGAAAATGAAGAAGGAAGAAGATGAAATTTTTAATTTTCTATTTTTAAAAATTCAGAGTTTCATTTAACTAATTACGTGGAAAAAATTTGAAAAAAAAATTGTGATATTTCTGCCAAATCATCAATATGTCAGCAATTTTTTAATAAAAAATGGCAAAAGGATGAAATTGTGCATGTTTTAAAAGATAAATAACTAAAATGTTACAAAAAAAAGATAAAGGACCAAAGTGTTACAAATAAATAAGATAAATGACCTGCTGTTTTGTAATTTTGCCTTTTTTCTACAAATGTCTAATCTTTGGATTCAATGACACCAAAGGAAAAGAAGAATTCTCATAGGAGAATAAGAGAAACAAGAATCTTCAATTTCCGTGGTTCAAATTTTGCCGTGGTGGAGAGACACTTCATGTAATTCTGCTTTAGTTAATTAAATACATGAGTAATGGATTGCGTTGTTGAGTGACGGTGATACTTGCGTTGTTAAGTGACGGTGTAATTGAAGTAGTTAAATGAAGATGCTTATTTGCGCGGTTTACTTGCTTGTGTTTCGATGTGGAGGCATCCTAAATTTTGGGGTGTACTTTTATTACTTGTCATGTTCATGTATTGTCTGCTTTCACTTGTTGTTATTATTGCCTTCTTGCGAACTTTATTTTCACTCTTTGTTGTTTGTGTTGTTTGGTTTGGCCCTGCGATTGTGAAATAGCAGTATCTACAGGTTGTCGAGTTTTCGAGTTCGAGAAGTCCCTCTAATTGTGACACTTGGGAAGAAGTCTTAGAGTCTATAATATTTTATTACTTGTAATCTCTGATAATTATTCTACTTTATAAAAGTAAAAATCTAGTCATACTTTTTAAGGAAATAAAGTCTTTCTTTTTAGTTATTTAGTTGTTTAATTTTAAAAATTCGGGTTGTTACACAACTATATACATATCATACAAGCATCACTACAAGAAAATCATGATTTTCTGGCGGCCCCAAACCCTCTGAAACCACTCAAAACCGCCAATAAATGCTTATTTATTGGCGGCCAACTGGCGGCCAAAATATGCCAAGAAATTGCTCGTCGGTAGATGTATTTGCGGTCCAGACCGCCACAAAGTTTGCCATCCACATACACACGGTCAGAACCGCCAGTGACATGCTTCTTTTTTAAAAAAAATAATATTTTTTTTTTTGTTCAAACACCTCAATGGCTCGAGGATAAGCATGAATGGAAAAGCAATTTCCAAATTGTGCAAATCAAAGTATGATAGAAACAGAAGAAAAATTTCCATATTGTGTAAATCATATTATTATTATTTTTGTTACAAATAACCTTTCTTTTTTATACCGAAAAAAAAAACCTTTCTTTTTGGTATAGAAGCCATTACCCAAATTTCCAACTCTTAAACAAGATTTCATCGATCCATATAAAAAAAATTGTGCAAAAAGAAAGGACAGGAGTAAAGATGTAGGAACAGAACAAGAATTTTATGTGCAGCAAGGACCAAAACGGTGGCGTTGTTGACGATGGAAGCGAAAAATCTGACTGTAGAGAACGAGAGATTTGTGGAGAGCGAGAGATCTATCTGTTGGAGAGATCGATCTGTTGAAGGCAGTGTGAAAGATCTGTTGTCTGTCTGTGGAGAGCAACAGATCTGTGGAGAAATCTGTCTATTGAAGGAGGTGGAGAGCGAGAGATCCATGGTAAAATAATTCTTGAACAAAGATGAAGGTGGAAGGTGATGAGCATATGAGGCAGAAATTGAAGCATGAGATTGAGAAGAGTGTATTATGAAAAGGAGAAGAGGAAAGTGAAATATGAAGATGCGTTATTTACTTTTTTTAATATTGGAAAAGTTCTACCGGCGGCTTTGGCCGCCAGAAAATCAACTTTTTTGTTTTTTTTTATACCAGCGGTTTGGGCCGCTAGAAAATATAACTTTCTTTTTCTTGTTTTGAGGGATAAAATTATTGGCGGCTTGGGCCGTAAATTTTTTTTTTTTTAATGTTTTGGGGGTTTTTTTCACTTACTGAGGGTTTAAACCGCCAGTAAATTATTAAGGGTCAAAACCGCCAATAAATATTTTTTGAATCCGTTGGTAAATTGAAGTATTCTTGTAGTGCATATATAATTCCAAACATGTCACCACATATATTTTAAAAAATCATATGTAAGATAATTAAACATCATGCACAACAAGATATTCAATCATGTACATGCATCAACATTTCATATTATTCAATCATATGAAATTCACAACAACCACTCAAACACATGTAGAATATAACATGTTCTCAAACAAGTTCTTGTTACGAGAATACATCACAAAACAACATGCTCATAATTCATATTGCATCACTTCAAGAAAACAATTACACATGCATAAAATGCACTCGATATTTCGAGGTATATGGAATTGTTAGAAAGTGCCCTTACCTCAGCGAGCTTTCAACACGTTCATATGTCAAATTCATCTTCTCGAAAAGACGGATTAAATGGTCGACTTTTGAGGACACAATAACAAATTTATAAAGACCAAAATGCCCTTATAATTTACCGCCAAATAGAACCCACCAACAACTCTCTTATACACTTTGCAGACATGAAAAAATTAACACAAGCCGAACAATGACTTAATTTTACTTCCAAATGGTCTTCACCCTTTTTCAGAACCATCATTAACAATTTCTTAACATCGTCCATGTCATTTTGGGCCTCCGGTACCGGTGCAGGAGAACGAATTCCTTTTGCGCTTCCGGTGACAACAACTATATCATTTTGCGCCTCCTTGACTGGTGCAGGAGAACAACTTCCTTTTACGCTTCCGGTGACAACAAGTTTATCATTTTGCGCTTCAGGTTCAAGGACTTTATTATTTGTATCAGAGGTTTGGGATAAACCCATAGACTTTAGTGTCTCCATAAGAGAATCTTGCATCATCTTACGCTCTTGCGCCAACATCTTACGCTCTTGCGCCAACTTTTCCTCAAACTTAGCTTCCATATCAGCTTTAAATTCTGCTAGTTGCTCTTTGACATCTATATGTTGTCTTTGACTGAAACTTTCGATCTTCCAAAGAAAGTGCTAATATTATGTTTTTTTCCAACACCACGAACATTACCGACATGCTCAGGTGTTCCAATGACTTATGTTAGGACATCGTTACGTCCCTTTGGAACAAAGACACCCTTTTTTGTTTCTTCAACAAGATAAACCTACAACATGCAAAAAAATGCAATTAATTTCAATAATATAAATTTAGATCAATCACAAGTATTTTCTAAATGTTACTTACAATTTTCTCAGCAACTTTTTTTACAGGCTATAATGTGAAACCTCCCACTTTCTTTGTTCGTGCTCTCGTTCATGTCTCATAGCGTTCCGGTGGAGATGGACTACGATCATCATCACTTAATGTAGAAACCATCTTTCGATTTCAACAATCTCTTTTCATTTATCATATCCTCCTTGAGCCTCTTATACCCTCCACGGGATAATACATGTGGGTAAACATTCTTTGCATGATTATCCCTAATCTTTAGACTTTTTTCCTATTACAAACTCAAATAATTACTAATTACAGAAAAACAGAATATGTTCACTGATGACTTCATGTCATTTATATGTTCAGAAAAAAATTATTTTTCTGTCTGAGCTCACTGCCTGCTGCGCCTAGCTTGACATGAATTCTGCGCTATAATTTTGCACTATAATCTAAGTGTCCTTACGGCAAAAAAATATAATTTCAACTAACCTTAAATTCACGGTCTGTCGAGACTTCACAAACTCTTCCAATATAGTTTTTTTGATGTAGTTATACTTGACGTATGGAGGAACGACATCTGGTTTGGCGTCTGTGATATAAGTTCTAGTCAACCGTGATTTAAATTTTTTCCATCGCTCCATCGCATAGTTAAACCATATTTTCTTCTAACAATCATTCTTTTTTTATCATCAAACTCAGGTATAACAAAAACAACCTATAATATTTACATAAAAAATTTTGGTGTTAGCATAAAAAAAATTGGTGTTAGCTTCTTTTATGTCGTCAGGTATATCTTTCCACTCATCTTTCACAATACTACATCTTTCTCGAGCAACAAGTGTTGCATAACTCTTAAAATGGCAAGCATTCTTACCAAAACACTCCATAGTTTCTAGATCAAACTGGATCGGCATCTTTATACCCATTTTACGAACATTTTCAATTGCTTTCATCATAGTGGGACCTCTAACATTTTTTTTATTAAGTTGACTAGATGAAACAGAGTTGTAGGTTGAATTAACCATATTGTATATGTTTACACAAAACATTTGTTAATAGCAATAACAACTAAAAATAAATGTCGCAAAATGTCGCAGCACAAAACAAAAAAAACTGAATTAAGCACAAAACATTTGCAATATAAATGTCGCTGCACAAAAAACTTCAATAACAACCAAAACAAGTGATACTTTAATACTATGTGTTACAAAACAAAAAATGCAAATAGCGAAAGTAATGTCTAATCGCATATTCCTTCTTCATGATATAAACGAATAGCTGCATGCACATCATCCTCTTCATTTTCTTCAATGAAGGTAGGCACATTTGTTGAGAAAGGAGGAATTTCAGAAATATCAAGATCTTGATTTTCATCACTACCATGCACATTTTTTCCTTGTAGAACCACCGACCACCGTTCAGTAGAAGGATCTTTGACATAAAACATTTGTTTTGCTTGGGATGCCATGATAAAAGGTTCGTCTGTATAAGTTAATTTGCAAATATCAACCAGTGTAAATCCTAATTCATCAATTTTTACACCATTGTTGATATCATTCCATTTGCATTTAAATAAAGGCACTTTAAACACAACATAATCAACCTCTTAGATCTCTTCAATCACCCCAAAGTAGGGTGTAGATGCCATAACCAAATTTTTATCATTGGAACTAGAGAAGTGCATGGACTCGGCCACAATCATAATCCCACTATTTTGCATGGTACTACGGTCATCCTTTGATTTATTATAAAAGGAAGTTTTGTTAATATCATATGCACTCCAAGTCAATATATTACATTTAGACTCATAGGACAACCACTTTATTATATTAGAAACACTATCATCTTGGCAGACTTTTTTTTAAACCACTCTGCGAAATTCTTATTATGCTCTTTTAACAACCATTTTTCATTCATCTTGTCGTGCATTTTCTCTATGATGCTTTTGTGAGCAGACAAGTAAGGTTGAACTTCATCAGTGTTATTCAATATATACAAATGCACTTGAAGAATTATATCAATATGCATGCTCTTGACATTTAAACCTTGCGTGCCCACATCGTCACATCTTCCATCATGACGAGAGTTGGGAAACCCTATAGCATCCACTTCTGACAAATAGTTTGAACAAAACTCAATAGCTTTTTCTGCAATGTACCTTTCAACAATCGAAGCTTCCGGACGGTGTGGGTTTTTCGTATACCCTTTTAGGATCTTCATGTATCGCTCTATTGGATACATCCACCGTAAATATATTGGACCACATAATCTAATCTCCCTTATTAGATGAACAATCAAGTGAACCATAATGTCAAAAAATGAAAGAGGAAAATACATCTCCAATTGACACAAGATAACTGCAGCCTCGTTTTCCAACTCGTCTAACTTCAATGGATCAATTGCTTTACAACATATTGCATTGAAGAATAAGCACAACCTAGTTATAGCTTTCCTAACATTATCGGGCAATATTCCACGAATAGTCATGAGTAGTAGTTGTTGCATCAAGACATGACAATCATGAGATTTTAAGCCGATTAATTTAAGATCTTGTATTGATACAAGCCTCTTGACATTTGACGAGTAACCATGTGGCACTTTGATACTTTGTAAACACTTGCAAAAACTTGTTTTCTCGTCTTTAGACAAAGTGTGACACGCGGGAGGCAAATATGTCTTGTCATTGATTTTTTGTGGTAATAACTCTTGTCGTATACCCATCAAATTTCAAATCCATATCAAGACGAGCATGTGCACCATCTTTTGCCTTGCCTTTAATGTCGAGGAGTGTTCCAATTACACTATCACATACATTTTTCTCCACGTGCATCACATCAATACAATGTCTTACATCAAGACTAGACCAATATGGAAGATCAAAGAACATTGACCTCTTTTTCCATATACGTTTCACAACAGGCTGCTTTTGACTTTTGACACTTTCACTTTTGGCTTTTGTCACTTTTGCTTTTGGCACTTTCACTTTTGGCACTTTCCGAAGACAACATTAATGTCTCGTTGTCGTTCATAAACTTCATCTCCAGTTAAGGGCATTTGAGTAACACCATTCTCTTGGTCTCCGTCAAAAGCTTTCTGCAATCTACGATATGGATGATAACGATTTAGAAATTTTTTATGGCCAATATAAACAGTCTTCTTTCCATTTTTCAGTTGCTTAGAACATTTTTTTTCCACATATGGGACACGCATTATGCCCTTTAACGGTATACCCAGACAAATTGTATTTGTTAATTAGAAGTTCCATATTTGTGATTGTTCATGTTTTATAAATGTATATTGCATCTAATGAAATATTTGTGATTGTTCATGTTTACAGAATCGCATTTGCTTGCAGCCGTGTTCGAGAATGGATTCATCTTGCAACAACAGTAGTACTTCGAGAGACAGTTGGATTTGATACGCTAACATGAATTGTCATTGTCATTGTGTTTCAGATATCAAGGTTTCTATGAGTCAGCAAAACCCAAATCGATTGTTTTATTCATGTAAGTAGAATAAATGCAAATGGGTGGGTTGGTGTGAAACCAATAGCTGAGGATGTTGATGGAAAAAATAGAGTAGAAACTAATGATCCTTATGCAGATGCCATAATGGGTATTTTGGAAGATGAATTTATCAAGTAAAAGAAATTAGTTGTGGGGTTGACTGAAGCAATACAAGAGGAGGTTGCTACTGTGAAATACGAATTTGACAATGTTATTTTTGCTATGAAGAAAGATGTGGGGTTGACTGAAACAAATGGAAATATGATGTTGGGGATGTTCGGATTTATTTGTGTCCTGATTTTCGTTTTGATTAGCAAGAACATATGAAGAAGACAATGTAGAAGACGAACATGGAGCCCATATGCAAGATGAAGGAAGATATTAATTATATGTTTAATTTAGTATTAATAATTATTATACTATTAATTAATGTTGAAGTATGTATTTGTGTTAGTACTTAAAGTATTTGGTTAAACTGCTCCTCTGTCATATAGGTTGTGTAACGATTCAGAAAATGCAATGAAGGTGTGAACTACTCGCTATAGTGATGGATGTTTGAGAAATTTGAGGGCAACTGTCATTTTGTCTGTGTATTTGGACAAATCTCTATCCTGTAGTACTTTTGTTGTCCTCGTGTATTACTCTAGCACTTTTGTGCAGTAGTGATGAGAAATGAAATTTTTTATTGTGTTAAATAGTTATCCAAATGTAAGAATAATAATTTAATTTAATAAATATAATAGTTAAAAAATAGAAGGGTGATATAAATGTTGGTTGGTAATGCACATGTTTATAAAAAATAAGTTCATTAAATACGTTCCACGACATAATTTAATGTGAATTTTGTATATAAATATAAGCTTCATTCTTATGAATGGTATAACCTCCTAGAACCATATTGATGAAGGGAATCTTAGGGAATCTTTTAATCGAATCTAACTTGATATAGCTGATAATTTTCATGGGTCCAAGATGGACAAAGTCATCTTTTTGTCCAGGCTAAACAGATCAATTACATACATATATTACAAAATACATCAAAATCATATCAAGCAAATGAAAAAAAAAAAGCTATATAATATTTGAACACCTATGTCTTTAGATAAGTCAAGTGGGATTGTCCCGAATTTGCCATTAACGTCCTCCCTACAAATAAAAAATAAGGCAACCCAACTTTCATTGTTTAGGACAAATAAGAGTAGTTGAATCTTTCTTGTTCACACTTCACACCTAGAAAGGTGACATTTGCGTGCTAATTTTAAACCAGATCAGGAGTTTTTGTTTTATTAATCACAATGTTATCATCATCACTGTGAACAATTCCCTATTGATCAATATATCGTTTGCACCCCTCATCATCAAAGAACAACAATGAGAACGTTATGAATGATCAACGGCGAACTATGCAATCTTTTACTCACAAACTTTTAGGGTTTGTTTGGTGCACATGATATGGAGACATAATATGATAGAATTATCCTATTCTACTTAAATATGTTGTTTGATGCACCAATAAAAAATAATAAATTAAACCTATTTCTAATCATATCCTATTCATTCTTTGTTATTCTAATCCTTAATTTTTGGTGGGTAAGCAACCTGATAGGAAAACAATGCATTTCATTCACGACTTCCTCTCCAATGTTTTACCTCTACAACTCACTCTCTTCTTCGATTCCACCTCTCTCTCTCTCTCTCCCTCTCTCTCTCTCTCTATGTGTGTGTGTGTGTCGTTGATTATAAAGTTTTTTTTTTTTGTGATTTTGTAATACCCTGCTTTTTGTTTGTTTGATTTCTATGAAATTTTTGCATTACTTATTATTATTTAATGTTTTCTTATTTGTTATCATGTGTGCATAAAACACACGCTGTAATAAGTGTCTATCCTATCATTATTCTATCTTATTCTTATCCAACTGATCCTTATCATATCACGTCTCTATTCTATCCTGTGCACCAAACGAACCCTTAAAATAAAATAAAAGACCAACAAAAAGATAAACAAATGATAAAAATTTAGTCGAGAGAGGAAAATGAATGATGCAAATTAGAAAATAATGAAAGATAATATTTATAGACTCGTCTGATACAACCAATTCACTGGATAAGAGGCAACACCTCTACAAAGTCCAATAAAATCAGACCGTCGACTGACCAAAAATATCCTGACCCCGACCAAACTATACATACGAAATTCCCAAATTATATAATCCAAACACGCATAAACATACATCGAATTCTAGAATCTAAGCAGAGTATTTTTGAAAACTTAGAGGGGCTTGAAATGCTTTGGGGGGGAGGGGGTGGGTGGAGAAATTCCTCCAAAACAAAAACCAACTCAACAATCCATGAATCTCATATTCTGGACTCAAAAGTTTGGTGATGGGCTTTCAAGTATGCAGGCCCATAGCCACTCCAACTCAAACAGCAACAAATATGAAATCTTACAACTTTCCAATTCATTCAAAGATTCCTCCAAAAAAAATTTGTACCTTTTGACCATAATAAAAGTCAACGATATTTTTTTGTACAAGTAACATGAGATCTACTATAAGGGAAGAAGAATGGATACTAGAAGTTGACCTTACAAGACTCTCCCAAAAATTGAAAATTGTGTCATTGTTTTACAGTTACGTTGCAAATCAATTAACTAGTAAGGTTTTTTAGTGCTTCATTCTAATTCAATGATCAAGACCATGTTAACATGATTTCTTTATTTATAAAACTACAATGTTTGCTAAGTGACTCACTAACTCACCCACTTAATTAGGACTTAGGAATACTTAAAAAATGTAAGAAGATATATTTTGGTATAGTTGACCTATATATGTATATTGTTTCACGTCTTTGACCCTTTATTAATTTCCTTCCATTTTAAGGTAGGTATTTAACCTTGTCTTTGAATAGATAGGCTTGTTAAGTTGTTAGGAGAGGTATGGTTGAATGTGAAACAAGTGGCCTTTTTAATATACCTTCCAAAAAGGAACCTTGTTAATAGTAAAATCATTGCATGTAACTCTATGCCCGACCAAAACAATCAAAACATTGTGTTCAAGTAGTTAATGAGTTTATCTAGGACGAATCGTTTAGGAGAGTCCGAGTTCGATTTATGGTGGCAACAATTACTAGTCAGACTTTACTTAACTCACGGCCGAACTCTGAAATTACCGTGACCCTCTTCACCTGAAAACCAGAAGGTTAAAAAGAAAAACTCTATGCCCAAAACCCAAAAAATTTAATTAAATCCAATTGTTATTTTCTATAGTAATATGTCATTTTAGTAAATTATTTTCATAACTCATACATTTTTTTTAAAAAAAAGTTTTTGTTAATAATTAAAAATAGCAAGTATACATTCATTATTTGACTGATGTATTCCTTTAGGGACATAATAATGATTTATAAATTTGTAGCATAATTGATGTGCATCCTTTTGTTGACAAGCACTAATTAAGCAAGTGCACGAATGGTATACATTGGGTTCATGGATTTTGCCACACGAATGTGAAAACGGCAAGAAATGGTTTGCCGTATTAGTTTAATGTGTGTTTGTCTTCTTCTAGTTAAAATTTAGCATAAACAAGACAAGCATGATGTTTCTTACTAAAGAGTTAATTTTATAAAATATTGGTTCTTACAAGACTTTTTAACTAAAAATAAAATAAAATATTGGTTCTTGAAAGACTTTTTGAGCACCACTTCAAAGCTAGTGCGTGACATTAAAGCCTTCAATTATGTTATGAATTTTAGTTTTATATTGTAAAAAATACTAGAAAACATGAATTGTGTGTTTCTAGAATTTTTTGAGTTGATTTTAATTTTTTGATTGATTTTAATTAAAATAGAGGTTCTAGATTTATAGTGGAGATCAAATTTTAGTCTTTCTATTTAATTAGTTCAGTGTGTTGCCAAGAAAGAAATACCAAGTGAATAATATAGTGTCTTGCCAAGAAAGACATACCAAGTGAATAATATTTTTTTAAGTTTTAACTTTAGAAAAAGATTGAAAGTAACTTTTATTAGGGAAGCAATGAATGTAAGAAAGTTTGATTCGACTAAATGGGTAATGATGTTGGAGTTTAACTAGACCAAATGTTTCCTAAATTAAACCTAAAGTTTTCCACCAAAAATAAAAGTTTTTAGTGCTTGTTTTTCTTTCCACTTTGAAGAGACATTTATGTGAAGTTCCAATTCAAAGTTCACAATTCATAAGATGATTATTCTCGACCCACTTGACTTGTTAAGGTGATATTTGTTTGGGTCCTTGAAGTATGTTTCTTTTAAAGTTTTCAGTTTGATTTCTTCTGGTGTCAATTTTGGTAGATTAGTTTTTACAGAACCAAAAAACTCTGACTTTAAATGGAACATTTGTAAGTGATCGGTGATATTGATCCTCTCAGATTAGCAGGTCTTATAAAGCCGGATACCGAGTTTTCTTTTAAAAAAAGAAGATGATTATTCTCTTGACATAGCAAACAAAGTGCTCTTTTGAGTTTGCCTTCATCTTGGGAGGAATTGTAATGTTGATGATAAGACTCTAAAGCTACTAGGTTCTATGTTTCCAATTATGCAATTGATTAAAGTGAATTATTTAGATCATAAATATAGTACTTAATATTTAGCTTTGGTCCCAAACATATAGGTCCATCCCCCGTGCAATTTGCTGTGTCTTTTCATAGCATATATAGACCAAAAGGCTATATTTCACCATGCATTATTGTATATTTGGATCAATGTCATAAAGTTTTTGTTAGAAAGGTTGATGAAAAGATGTCGACAACATGCACACATGGGGTTCATTATGATGAGGAAAGTTGATTAAGCTCAAAAGAAAGATTAAATTGATGTGCTAAGAAAAAAAGAATAGCTACCTTATTTGCCAATATATGTGGGGGACGAAATTCCAAAAACAATAAGGAAGTATTCTCTTTTAAAATCAATTTAATTAAAATTAACAAGAAAAATTTACACATTTTTTTGTCATGTAACATAACATTTTACAAATTCCGTTTCCAAAAACAATAAGAAAGTATTCTCTTTTAAAATCAATTTAATTAACAAGCTGAAAATTTACACATTTATTTGTCATATAACATAATGTATGTCAGCACTCTATCACACTACATTACTGTCACATTCGCATGTCTACAAATCCTGGTTCAACTGACAAAAATGTTGAAATTACTAGTGTCGAATGTCATGATCGGGGTTCGAACCTAACAAGCAAAAATGGACTTTATTAATAATAACACTAGTCCTGATTATAGCACGAGCACGAGGTGTATCAGACAGAATTTCAAGAGTTCATAACACGCATAACAACAAAACACTACTTAAGCAATGCCCATATAGACGAAATGGCTCGACCATCACATGTGAGAATTTAAACCGAAATTAACATTATAGACTTTCATCTACCATAGCAATCATCCATTCAAGTTAATAAGGGTTTGCAAATTAGTAAATAAAAAAAGGGTTTGCAACAATTACTTAATTCTTAGTATACACGTTAACTAAGAATATTAATTCTTATTAATATTCTTAGTTTTTAACAAACATTTTTAGAATATTAATAAGACTAATGATAAAAATTTAATATAAAAATATTTGTTAAAAAATTGTGCATTTAATTTTAGTATACACGTTAACAAGTCTTTAAGGTTATATTTGGATTGATGGTATGTAATTGAATGAAATAGAGTGGAATGGAACAGAATTGAGTGGAATGGAACACAATATTTTTTTTTTTTTGACTCAAAATAAGGATATTCATTCATTCCAATAATTGATACAGTACATCACATGCAAATACAAATTCAACATAGCTAAAAACAAAAAGGATGAAACTGCAAACAATCTCACAGCATCCATGTTAATAGCATACAACGGCAATTGCAATATGCCTACAAATAATATAATATGATAAAAGTCACCAGAATGTCCATGCTTCCGGATCTGCAACGATGATGCCCAAATCATTGATCGAATCTGCAATTGATTGAAATCTACCTTTCAAAATGAACCAAACGAACACCGCAACAAGACGGACAAACAAACGCCGTAACAATGACGACCACCAACAAAGCGCCGCACTCAGACGACGAAATCACAAAACAAGAAAAACAAAACTAAAAAACTTAATTTATGTGAAATCACTTATTTAAATGGAAAGAAAATAAAAAAACAACTTAGAGGGGTGATTTTGGGTCAAAAATTGACCCAAAAACCACCCCTCCTTGGTGGATGATGAAGAAGAAAAGCAAAATAGGGTTAGAAGAGAGGGGGAGCGGCGGCTGTGGAATGGAACAATTACCACTCCATTGTATGGATATTTATGGTGGAATTAAACAAAATTACCACTCCATTGTTTGGAAATAAACGGAATGAAATACAGTATAATATATATTTTTTCCAATTTTATCCTTATTTAAAAATACTAAACTATGAATCTATTGAGATTTATTTTATATGATATACTCCATTGTTTTCCAATTTGTTTATATTATTCACCTATACATTATTAATTACCGTGGGTTCACAATTGCAGCTCAACCATATATTACAAAAAAAAAAAACACAATTTCAGCTCAACCATAAGCCAAAATTATAAAACGTACTGATGACATATACATCTCACAACACAACCACAACCAGGCATAACAATAAAACTCATACCTGCGGGTATCCGCCTAAACCATACCTGCTTTGACGGGAAAAACCCGAGTTGACTGGATTTGGGTTCGGGTTTGGGTTTTCGCCGATTTCAAAAGATGGGTTTGAGGCGGGTAATGGGTACATTGATATCCACCTCGAATCCGTTCCCGAACCCGCCCCGCTTATACTAAAAATTAGATTCCATCTCTTTTAAATTAGTAACGTTTAAACAATCTCTTAAATTACATTCATATATTTATTTTTTATTTTTAATTTGAGTATTAAACAAACCATTTTCTCTATTTTTTTTCTTTATTTAAAAAAATATTGTTGAGAGAAAATAATTTTGGACATTTAACTTTTTTTTTTTTAATAAAGAAATACTAAAATACAATCTAAATTCATGTGGAAAGAGGCGTAATGGGGATACCCGAAACCCGATGGGGATACCCGATCCCCGTTTGGGATGAGTTTGAGGTTATCATTTTTATCCCCGCTAGAATTTGGGATGGGTTTGGGGAGGCAAAACTCGTCCCCGCCCCGCCCCATTGCCATGCCTAACCACAACCACCCAGTATAGCCAGAGACAGAGCTAGAAGGGGACTAGCAGAGGCCACGGTCCCCCCTAAACTTTTCCTAATTTTTTTTATACTAGTATGTTGTTATACTATTAGTTCAATTTCACTTTTAATCCCTTTCATTTTATTAAACTTATGCAAATGGTTCCTCTTTATTAATCCAACATTTTGGGATCTATTATAAATTTGTTGTAAGTTTGATCTGAGCGGATGTTTCCCCCCTAAAGTTAAGTATTTTTTTTCTAAAAAGCGTGTCTTATTACCCCAATATTGAATTTATTAACAAAATATCTATTTTGAGACTAAAATTCACATTTTTTACACAAAACTCGCAATTTTTTTGGCAAAACACATGAGTTGAGACAAAATTATTATAAACGTAAAAATGGAGGGGCCAAAAATTATAATTATATTATTAATATATTTCATTTCATTGGATACATCCCAAATTGGGTGGAATAAAAAATTGAAAAAATTAATGGTATTCGATGAAATGGATTCCATCACACTCTATTTTATTCCATTTCATTCATTTTTTACAAAAACAAACAATGGAATCTAACTTTATCCCACTCCATTTCATTCCATTCCACCACTTTCCATAAATCCAAATAAATTCTAAGTGGAAGTCTAAATTGATACGTAAATATACAATATGAGACACTATAAGTATTTTTTTTTCGAGTAATCTCGAATAAAAATAGAAAAATACTATTAAAATTGAAGACCTGTCGTTTTTATGAAAGTAGACTTAATTCCTTGGTTTCATTGAATCTAGACTAATTCACTAATTAGTGACTTGTCTTTTCCAAATGTGAGTCATATTTCTCAGCATCAATTTCAAGTCTCACATCATTTTCAGCTTACTCTTACCACTAACTACAATTGTTACATATCTATTTCGTCATTATCATTTTCATTTCTTTCGTCATGGTCATAGACTATAACTTTCAAAAAATTGAAAGAATATGTTTAAAGTTTTAAAAATAAGAATATCCAAATTAATATGCAATTTATTTAACACATTGTTCACCTATATTTCAAGTAACGTGTAGTAGCAATGTCTCGTGCAATGTGTGGAAAATCGAAGCTAGCCAAAAATTCCACCACTTTATATTAGGAGTTAACTAAGTGTCCGATCCTTAAGAGTACAACAAAAATTTCTTAATACAATACTCCCTCCGTCCTAATTTGATTGACACAGTTGACTGTTGTGCACTATTTACATATGTTGTTTTGACCTTATTTTTTACTAATAAACAAAAATAAATATTATATAAGATGTTGTTTGATTCGTCTCGATGAACATTTTCAAAATATCAAATTTTTATAATTTTTACTATTATACAATTAAAAATATTAATCGTCAAAGTTATGCATCGGCATGCATGAAACAGTCAACTGTGTCAATCAAATTGGGACGGAGAGAGTAATAAAATATTCACTTGACAAGTCATAAGATTTTGCGTTCCATAGATTTAGTCAAAGTTATTTAATTAAGGTACTTCACAACTAGTTCCATAGAATTAAAATATTAATTTCATTCATTTGAAAGTGTAAAAATGAAAGAGAATATGAAATATATATGGAAGAGAGAGAATTGATATTTGTGAATTAAGCAATTTTAGGGATGAAATCACTTATTAGAGTGAAAATTATAAGAGTATCATAAAATTGAGTTTGACACACATATATGAACCCCGATAAAATCATAAAGTGGACATCTTAAAATTCTACCATTGAAGATGTTCTGAGTCGCTAGTTAAGTAAATCAAAAAAATAAGTTTTTGTTCATATATGTAAACACACGATTGATACGAAGGGTGAACTGTCCTAGTGAGTTCTAGAGTACTTAAAAACCGTTACATTACACTATTTTACCCTAGAATGGCTCTACCTTTGATTCATAAATGTCTTCTTTTATAGCTCATTCTTTCTTGACCTAATGAGCTCTTTTGAATGTCGAAGCCCAATAAGTTAAGCTTATAAGACCTATGCTCGACTCGCACATACATGACACAAGGCGAAATACGTGCAGCTTACATCACTCGCTGCTCATGTCATTATGTCTGTATAGGACATGTGGCAGGCCATGGAACACTCCTTTGGGGAGGACCACAAGGCGAGTTTGCATAGTCGTACCAAGGAGGAGCTCAACATGATCTGGATGATCGAGTTGAGCTAGATATGCTGAAGGATGGGCTCAGTGTGGTCCGGATAATCCAGCTAAGGTAGACATGTAAAAATTAAAGTGCTCAAAGTGTAATAGAGTTCACACGGTATGGTTATCCATACTAGTTGAATTTTACATTGAAAAATATATTTTATATTTTTAAAAGTAAACTATACAAATTTTAAGACTCTTTTACTATATTTTTTTGGGTTACCATGATATTCATACGAAGCTTCCATCGCCGTTAGCGATGACTAATCTCCGTCGAGGAATCTGTGGGGCACACAAGGTGGATTCTCCCCTTCCAACAGATTTTTTTCCATACGCATTATCCAGAAATCGAACTCCTGACCACGACCACATGCTTAAAGAAATAAAGACTCTTACTAAGCTAGCAACTAGGTTTGCTTTAGTGGTGAGAGATTTAGGTAGTACACTATAGATTATGAGTTCGATATCAGCTAATTGTAAAAAAAAAACTCTTACTAAGCTACTTAGACTATTAATTCATTGTTGGTATATTAATTAATTTCTTAACTAGTACTCTAAAATGATAATTAACATTTATTTATTTATTTTTTGACTAAATTATGTTTTGAGTAGTCTCTTTCATCTATAGTAATTAGAATGAGTTATGAGTGGGGCTTTAGTGAGCTGGCCATGCATCGGATCAAGTAATATATCCCATCGATAGTTACTTGCGGTCAAATTTTCCACATTAGAACCAAATAATGGAACGTTTATCCAATTATTTAACAAGTTTTTCAATCTTTGATCCAACAAACGAATCCAACAAAAACAATGTACCTGGCTATATATTCTGATATATTCTAGGGTTTTAATATCTTCAACTCTGCTTTGTGAAAACATATCCAATATTATTTATTTATTTATTATCTAGTTCACGACCAACTTTTAACTTTTGAATTTGCTTAAAAAAAAACTTTTGAATCATAACTACCATGACTCAAAATCTTAAATGAAACGTTACAAACTCAAAATTGCTAAATAATGGTCCCCCACATCGCCCCCAAATGCACTATATATACATGTGTCCACAAAGCATATACCATACACGTGTGGCACACCCATTTCAACCTCCTCCTTAGCCACTACAGATTCTTAGTTAATTATGAAATATTGATCAAAATCCAAAACCCACGTAATAAAGATATAATATAGTACCAACAATGAATTGATCAAAGTGGTAAGGATTTTGGTCCCTTTAAGTAGGATTGATTCTTGACTCATGCGTGTAAGAAAATTCGGTTAGGAGGGGAGAACCCACCTTGAGTGCCCACTTGTTCCCTCACGGAGATTAGTCATCGCTAACAGTGGTGTAAATTTTGTACCGATATCATAATAACCCAAAAAAAGAAGAAGATAGAATATATATGAGTCCTCGTGAGCACGCATAATTTAGTTGATAGGAACATTACATGTAATATATGGAGAACAAAGTCAATAACTGTCTAATCTAGTTAGACAGTTATTGACCTACACTACTATTTAGCCTTGACCCCATTGACCCCAATGCTAAGTGATTGTTAGCGTCGATTTTTAACCCTATAGGGTGGGCATTTGGCCGATGCAAAACGTTGCTTCATTCTATAATTGTGTGACACATCAACAACTACCATATCTTTATCAAGCAGTACACGAAAATTGTAGATTCAACTTTTACATTCTTTTTATAATTCAAACGACCGAATTTGAATTTAGACGATACGGTCATCAATATCCTGACTGCATGAATGCGAAGAATCCCTAATTGCAAGGTAACCGGCTCTCCTTGTTAGCCACCCCACCATGCATCACTCTTACATAATATATAGTGTGAACTCTAATTTGTAAGGATAAATGGATAATGGTAAACCATCCAATTTGGAGGGCTTTGAACAGTCAAATTTAACAAATTAAATCCATAGGAGTATATTTAAATTGACCAAGAAAGAGTCTATTATTATGACTTTTTATTAATTGTGTAGTGTGCAATGAAACAAAATAACACGATGTGGTGAGTAGACCCCCACGAGGGGGCTGATTGTAAATGATAGAGGAAGCAATCACTACATATTATATTTAGGATTTGTTGCATATGTAGAGTTAGAAACAAACAAAGTTACGTATATGTTTTATAAAATTGGCAAAGATAATGGGAAACAAAGATTCACGCTTAGGATTAATATACTAATATACTAATATTAATGTTTTTTTAACACTATAATTAATTAATTTAAAATGTGTTCCAAAGTTTCTTGTCTTCTCTTATGTTTTTGGCGGCTTCTTCTATTTACCACGTTTTCAAGTATCAATCGATGTGTTCTTAGCTATAATTTTATGAGTGGTGTATTAAATCCTTTAATTGTATTCATTAGTAGGTGGCCGGTGTTTGGAGCCTTAATTAGGTGCAAAAAGAGTGTTCTACTTGTCCTTTTTGTTTTGGGTTGAGGTTGTTTGTACGATAATTAAGTATGAAATAGAAGTCTAATAAATACCATATAAGGTTTTGAGTGAGATATTGTGTCTCTCTTATTTGCAATATACTCATTTTGTCCATAATGATAAGACACTTTGCATACAATTCTTTGTTAATATTAATAATAGTTATATAAAAATAAATATATAAAACTAACAAATATTTTACATAAACTTATTACTTCAACAACTTTTAATTCTTTAGAGCTTCTTATAATAAAGTCCGTGTATGTTTTGTTAGATCTAGGCATAACAATAGGTACCCACCCAAACCATATCCGCTTTGATAGGGAAAACTCGAGTTGACTGGGTTTGGGTTCGGGTTTGGGTTTTTCCCGATTTCAAAAGATGGGTTCGGGGCGGGTAATGAGTACATTGATACCCACCTTGAACCCGTCCCCGAACCCGCCTCGCTTATACTAAAAATTAGATTTCACCTCTTTTAAATTAGAAACGCTTAAACAATCTCTTAAATTACGTTCATATATTTATTTTTTATTTTAATTTGAGTATTAAACAAACCATTTTCTCTATTTTTTTTTATTTAAAAAAATATTGTTGAGAAAATAATTTTGGACATTTAAATTTTTTTTAATAAAAAAATACTAAAATATTATCTAAATTCATGTGGAAAGAGGCGTAATGGGGATACCCGAAACCCGATGGGGATACCCGATCCCCATTGGGTATGGGTTTGGGGTTATCATTTTTATCCCCGCTCGAATTTGGGATGGGTTTGGGGAAACCCGAACTTTATGGGTTTGGGTTTGGGGAGGGCAAAACCCATCCCCGCCCCGCCCCATTACCATGCCTAGTTAGAACCAATTCAAGGATAAGTCTTTATAGAGCTTCTTATTAATATAAAAAACCAAAAAAAAAATTAGTTTCATAAAAACCCCTATTTAAATTATAGCCTTAGATTTACAAAGTAACATTAGATAACGGTAGGTCGACTATTGGTCATTTGACGATAATCTTTTAAAACTATGCGACAAGACGGTATACTTGCAGTCACGCACTTAAAATCGTGATCAAGATTTTGGCGCCGTTGTCGGGGACCAATTTAGTTGATATCATAACTCTAGTGTTACGCAATAAAGACTAAGGAAATTTTTATTTTTCCTAATTAATTCGTCTGTTGCATGCCAAGTACTCGCTCTAGAGGCGAAAGATTGGAGCAACCAGTTAGCGAACTTGAGCGTCTTCTAAGCTTAAGACGCAGGAACCTAGAAAACCAAATAGAAACTCTTCTTTCTGAAATAGTTGAAAACCCAGATATAGAAATGGCTGAAGGACCACGAAACCGTCCACTAAGGTCCTACGATATTCCTTCGCAAGAAGAACCTCATAATAGCATCGCTGCCCCCACTATTGAAGGAAACAATTTCGAGCTTAAACCTTCATTGTTGTCAGCAGTACAACAAAACCAATTCTCCGGAAATCCCACGGACGACCCTAATCTACACTTGTCCATATTCTTGCAATATGCTGATACAGTAAAAGCAAATGGTGTCAGTCCCGAAGCTATAAGACATCGTTTATTCCCGTTCTCGTTAAGAGATAGAGCTAGAGCTAGAGCCTGGCTCCAGTCCTTACTTTCCAACTCTGTCACCACATGGGATGAGATGAGTTGAAGAAAATCTTTTTAGCAAGATACTTCCCACCTAGCAAAACTGCTATGTTAAGAGCCCAAATTAATGGATTTAAACAAAAAGGCAACGAGTCTCTTTTTGAAGCATGAGAAAGATACAAAGACATGATTAGGCTATGCCCGCATCATGGACTCAAAGAATGGTTAATTATCCACACCTTTTACAATGGTCTCTTGTATAACACAAGAATGACCATAGATGCCGCAGCTGCGCACTTATGGATAAAGCCTTCAGTGAAGCCTATCAGCTTATCGAAAGTATGGATCAAAACCACTACCAGTGGGGAAGCGAAAGAACACCTGAAGAAAAACCTCAAACGAAAGGCGGTATGTACAAAATTAGCAGCATAGACCACGTCAATGCCAAAATAGATGCCCTATCTCAAAAGATCGAAAGTCTAACCACCGTACCCACAACCACCATGGCTGCAACAACTCAAAACTATGAAATGTGCGGAGCTCAAGGACACGCTATCGCTAAATGTCAAGTTTTGACAGGAGTTTCCCAAGACCAAGTGAACTACACTCAAGGAAACCCTTACAACTAAGGTTCGGAGAACCATCCGTACCTTTCGTACAAAAGCAATAGCTTTATATGCACCTAGCCAAGAACCTTCTCCTGCACCACTAGGATTCCAAAGACCTGCCTACCCTGCTCAAAATGCTCCTAGGAAATCTAACCTTGAAATAATGATGGAAAACTTCATAGCTGCTCAAACTCAAACCAACAAGGAAGTCCAAAATCAAAACATACAAACTAGTGAGCAAATTAGGCAATTATCAAGCAAATTAGATGTCTTAGCCACACACAATAGAATGTTAGAAACAAAAATCTCACAAGCGGCCTAACAACAAGCATCTACTTCTGCACCTGCAGGCACGTTTCATGGACAACCACAGCAGAATCCCAAAGGACAAGCCAATGCTATCATATTGCAAAGTGGAAAACAAGTAGACGGACAAACTAATCCAGAAACCGATATTCCAACCATGCACCAAGATTTTGAAAAAACCATCGAGAAGGAGAGTGAGCCAAATAGAGAAGAGAAGGAAGATAGTGGCGAAGAAACCTTAGAAAAGAAAAGACCTTATGTACCTCTGCCACCTTATAAACCACTCATCCCGTATCCTCAAAGATTTGAGAAATCCAAAAGCGAAGGACAATTTAAGAAATTTGTAGAACTTCTGAAAAAATTGAACATCACAATACCTTTTACAGAAGCTATTACCCAAATGCCTTCATACGCTAAGTTTCTTAAAGAAATTGTAACTAATAAGAAAAAGATGGAGAGGGATCAAACTAAATATTCTGAAATTCTAAAAACTTCCACTCCACCAACTCATGAAAATGGCGACAACAACCTAGCTAAATGTCTAGAAATTACACAAGACCCTACACCTCGCCCTGTCAAACCAACTATGGAACTCAAAACCCTACCCGACAATTTAAGGTATGAATTCCTAGATAAAGACCTCGAACGACCAGTAATAGTCAGCACAGACTTAGAGAAGTCAGAAACTGAAAAGCTACTAAACATCCTAAGAAAATACCCCATTGCCTTAGGGTATAACATCACTGACTTAAAAGGGATAAGTCCTTATATATGTATGCATCGCATTATGCTAGAGGAAGACTGTAAAACTTCTAGAGAACCCCAAAGAAGGATCAATCTTGTTCTAAGTGAGGTAGTTAAGAAAGAAGTGCAAAAACTTCTAGAAACAAGATTCATATACCCTATATCAGACAATAAATGGGTCAACCCAGTACATGTCGTGCCCAAAAAGGGAGGAGTTACAGTTGTAACTAATGCAAAAGGAGAATCTATAGCACAAAGAGTTGTAACTGGCCATAGATTGTGCATAGATTATAGGAAACTAAACAAAGCCACTCGAAAAAACCATTTTCCTTTACCCTTTATTGATCAAATGCTCGAACGACTGGCTAATCATTCATTTTTCCAAATCCCAATTCATCCTGATGACCAAGAGAAAACCACCTTCACCTGTCCCTATGGAACTTTTGCTTATCGGTGAATGCAATTTGGACTATGCAATGCTCCCGCAACTTTCCAAAGATGCATGATGACAATTTTCGCAGATTTTATAAATGACATCATGGAAGTCTTTATGTATGATATCTCTGTTTGTGGGCAAAGCTTTGAAGAATGTCTGTCGAACCTAGAAAAGGTACTTGAAAGATGTGTAAAGGTTAATCTTGTGCTTAATTGGGAAAAGTGACATTTCATCGTCCGACAAGGAATTGTTCTTGGACACGTAGTTTATAATAAGGGGATTGAAGTAGATAAAGCTAAAATTCAAGTCATAGAAAACCTTCAATCCCCAAAAATAGTAAGAGAAGTACCTAGTTTTTTAGGACACGCCGGTTTCTACCGACGATTTATTAAAGATTTCTCTAAAATCACCAAGCCTCTGACTGGCTTATTAATGAAAGATGCTGAATTTCTTTTTGACGATGAATGGTTAAAAGCGTTCGAGAAATTAAAAACAGCTCTTATATCCGCACTAATTATCAAGCCACCTGATTGGAGCTTATCCTTTGAAATCATGTGTGACACTAGCGATTACGCCATAGGCGCAGTTTTAGGACAAAGAAAAGATAAGAAACTTCATGCAATCTATTACGCAAGTAGAACCTTAGATTCTGCGCTGATGAACTATGCCACCATTGAAAAAGAGCTCCTAGCTATCGTATTCGCTGTGGATAAGTTTCGGTCTTACCTAATAGGATCCAAAATAATTATCTATACTGACCATGCCGCTATTAGGTACCCATTAAGTAAGAAGGACGCTAAACCTAGGCTTTTAAGATGGATTCTACTTTTACAAGAATTTGACCTAGAGATCCTAGACAATAAAGGAACTGACAATGTGGTAGCTGTAACGACCCAATTTTTAGTAAATCGATATTTTATATATTTGTATATATTTTGGGTTAGTGTTAAATATTTATTTACGCGACGTATAATTATTTATCGCGAACACAAGTTTGTGAGCGAAACCTTTGTCGTGTTAGTGGGATTTGGGGCGTGTGAGAACCTTATGGGCCTAAGCCATTGGGCTTGGTTCATGACCAATAGAGAGTGGTATAAGTACCAAGTCAAACCAATGAATAGTCTCACAATTCATTTTCATGAGAAGTTAGAAGTTGTAAGCTTAGAAGCAAGAACAAGCTAAGCTAGGGTTTTGGCTAGAAGAACACGAGCAAGGAGAAGAGATTTAGAGGCCAAGAATCGTCATTCAATCCAAGGTGAGAGTGGTTAAGCATAAGCTTGGGTGATCCAAGAGAGGGGAGGTGTCTAGCCTCCATTCCTAAACTCTCTCATCCAATTTCTTTGGGGTTTTGGGTGAAGTTTCTTTATCATAAACATGTCTTTTCATCTTAGTATGCTTAATGAACATCTAGGAGGGAATATGTATATGTTTGATGATGGTTTTGCATGTTTATGCAACTTTGCTTATTTTGCAAGAAATTGGCATGATTTTGTATGTGTGATGTGTTTTGGTGTTTGTGAATGTTAATACATGTATATATGTATGGTATATACATGATTGATCACTTGTTATGCATTTATAACATGTTATAATGTATTTTGGATGGATTTGAGTGTTAAACCGCCTTAGAAACTCAAGAACAGATATTTTTTTCTGGTGTAGTGATCAGTGCATTTTAATGCACATTCTTCTACTATTGTACTAGTGTATTCCTATGGTTTAATTTACTATTTTCACTATTTTAAGGTGTTTTTATATTTAAGTTTATTTCTAACTCTATTTTATTTTCGCACTTAATTTATGAATAAATAGCACTTTGACACCCTTCCGGTCCGCAGGTCATAACTGGAGTTACAAATATCGGATTGAGGCGCGGGAAGATGCGTTGGAAAGCTGAGATCAAGAGCTACGACTTTCATGTTGAGGCCAAAACCCAGTTCGGAGCGCAAGTGTGTCAAATAATTGCGTTTATGTTCCAGACGAATTTAATTCAGCACAACTTTATATTTTTCGGCCCAATTGTTTTAAGGCCCGTTCCATGTATTATTTAAACCGAAAAAAAGGCAGCTAGGGTTATTCATTCACTGTTCACGAAATATTCAAACCCTAGAGCAGCCGTCATCTTCCATGGAGAACTAAACTTCTATTGATCCATTGGTGTAAGGAACTTTGTTCTCGAATCTTGAGGTTCGGTTTTAATAGCAAATCGTTATGTTTATGCTTATCATATATCAATTTTCTTGTCTCTCTTTTGTGTATGAGTTGATGCAATTGATGCTTAATTATTTTGTTTCACGTTCATAACATTGAGACTATTCAAATTAATTCACGCTTGTTCAAATTAATCTGAATAGGAAATTGTTATATTATTTTCGCTTGCAAAATAGGGCTGCCGAATTATTGTTATGATTTTTAACTGTGTTATTGGTGACGCTTGATCATCGCCATAGTTAGTCGAACACGCTGGTGCTTAATCAACGAATTCGTTATAAAACTGATTTTCGCTTGTTAAATTAGTTCTATAATCAGCCGAAGCATAAACTGTATGAATATTCACATAAGAACCTATGATAGATGATAAACAAAGTTGCCTAAAACCAATGGATTGATTGCTTTTATATTAATTAAATTCGTAATCTCTGTTATTGCTTCCACAAACAAAAAAACCCCAAATTGCAACCTTTAAATTCATTCTAATATTGTTAAACCGATCGTGAGTCCTTGCGAAACGACCAAGGTCACTACCTTGTACTACTTATTTTAAAATTATTTTGATCACGAAACGACCGTGATCAAATTGGCGCCGTTGCCGGGGACTCTCAATTGATTTTAGCTAATATTAGACTCAGTTTCTGTGTGGTTGCGTTCTAGCCTTTGCTTTCTCGTGTTTTCTGGATTTTACGTGCCCTAATAATCAGTTTTCGTAAAAAAACAGTTTTCTGGAAAATCTTTTCTAAATCGAGTTTTTCCTGTACCTGTTCATCAGAAAAAAATCAGAGTTTAAAATCCCCTATTTTGGTACAAAATAGGTGACTGCAACCTAAAAAGTCCAAATTCCGTGTTTTACTATTTTATTTTAATTTATTTCTGTTTTTATAGTTTCAGAAAATTCCAAACTAATTTCCAAAATTCTTATTTTACTTAATTAGACTAAATTTCGTGTTTTTATATTTTTTGAATCTATTTTAACCATATCTCTTCTTTCTATTTGTTTCATTAACGAGTCTGATTCTGATTCTTACATAGTTTCTCTTTGCATACTTTATTTGATTCTAAACTTGCTTTTGATAACATGGCTGAACAAAGAACACTAAGGCAGCTTGCTGCTCCTGATGTCAATTACAATGGTCTATGCATTCAATATACTGACGTTGATATTCCTTTTGAATTGAAATCTGGTTTGATACATTTGTTGCCCAAGTTTCATGGTCTTGCAGGTGAGGATCCGCATAAGCATTTGAAGGAATTTTAGGTAGTTTGTTCTACACCATTGAGGCCTGAAGGTATAACAGAGGATCATATCAAGCTTAGAGCCTTTCCATTCTCGCTCCAGGGTGCTGCCAAAGATTGGTTGTACTATCTTGAGCCGAATTCTATCACAACTTGGAATGATTTGAAGAAGGTCTTTCTAGAGAGATACTTTCCCGCTTCTAGAGCTGCGTTAATCAGAAAAGAAATATGCGGCATTAGGCAGGGAAACGAATCATTGGCAGAATACTGGGAAAGATTCAAGCAGCTAGTTTCTAGTTGTCCCCAACACCAGATCACCGAGCAATTACTCATCCAATATTTCTATGAAGGGTTGCTACCAATGGATCGAAACATTTTGGATGCTGCAAGTGGTGGAGCACTTGTTGATAAAACTCCAGCTGCTGCAAAGGCCTTGATCGAGAACATGTCACTCAACTCGCAACAGTTTACAACCAGAAATAATTTTGCAAGTGTAAATGAGATTCAGTCTTCCTCTTCCTCCATCAAGGCGCTCGAAACCAAGTTTGATGCTAGAATTGATGAACTTACTTCCTTGGTGAAAAAGTTGGCAGTTAGCAAAGCTCAACCAGCAAAAGTGTGTGGTATTTGTACTTCTTCTGAGCACCCGACTGATACATGCCCCATTCTACAAGATGAAACAATAACCGAGCTTCCTCGAGCATATGCAGCAGCAGCCCTTTACAATCAAAACAGGTACAATAATCCTGACCTCTCCACCAACAAATATCACCCTAGTTGGAGGAATCATCAAAACCTCCAATATGGGAATCAGTCACAAGCTGCAGCCCCTGCTGCCCCACCAGCCACTTCTTCATTGGAAGACCTTGTCAAGCAACTGGCACAACGAACAGATGCTAGCATTCAGAACCTGACAACGCAGATGGGACAAATGGCCAATGCAATAGGCCAACTACAAGCCCAAGGCTCTGGTAACCTTCCTGCACAAACAGTGCCGAATCCGAATGTGAATGTGAGTGCAATTACTTTGAGATCTGGAAGAGTGTCAGAACCAGCTCCAGAGAGAAGAAGAAAACTGTTGCATCATCATCTGCTCCTGAACCTCCTTCTGTTACAACTGAGACCGAACCCGAAAAAGAAAGAGTATATGTGCCACCAATTCCTTTTCCTCAAAGGGTGCAGGAAAATATCAAGAAGACAGTTGAGGAAGACAAGGAGATTTTAGATGTATTCAGAAAATGTGCGGTTAACATTCCTCTCCTTGATGCAATTAAACAGATTCCTAAATATGCAAAATTCCTGAAAGACTTGTGCACACACAAGAGGAAGTTGAAGGGAAATGAGAGAGTCAGTTTGGGACGAAATGTTTCTGCTTTCATTCAGCCCAAAACTGGTTCCTCAGCTAATGTCTCAGTTCTTAGTCAGACCATGCCAGAAAAGTGTGATGATCCAGGAGTTTTTGGTATTCCCTGTTCCATTGGGGATCACAAGTTTGAAAATTGTATGCTTGATCTGGGAGCAGGTATTAATGTTATGCCTACTTCTATTTATAATAACCTTGATCTTGGTCCTTTGCAGCCTACAGGTTTAATCGTGCAATTAGCAAACAGGAGCAATGCCCGCCCTGCTGGGAAGGTAGAAGATGTCCTGGTGCAAGTTAATGACTTGATTCTTCCTGCAGATTTCTACATTCTAGACATGGAGGGAGAAACTAATTCCAGCAGGGCACCCATCATTCTAGGCCGACCATTCATGAGAACGGCAAGAACAAAAGTTGATGTTTATGATGGAACCATGTCCATGGAGTTTGGCGACATTGTCGCTAAGTTTAACATTTTTGATGCCATGAAACATCCCGTGGAAGAACATTCTGTTTTTTATATGGATTTAGTTACTAACACTAACCTTTGCCCTGTTTGTGCTAAGATTGAATCTGATTTGCAGGATAATAACATTCATACAGGTGAAGTTGTTGTCAATGAGGCAGTCTGTACGGTTAAAGTTCTTGACATTCCGGCTGCCCCAACCAAACACTCCCATGATAAAGAAAAGACTACGCACTTCCATGATAAGATGATTTCCAAAAAGAAATTTTCTGTTGGCCAAAAAGTCTTGCTGTTTAAGTCTCGCCTGAAAGATATGGTTGGTAAGTTTCGATCCAAGTGGATTGGCCCCTTTGTCGTGACTAATGTTTTTCCTTCTGGTGCTATAGAAATTAAAAGTACAGGTACTGGCAAGGTTTTCAAAGCAAAAGGACAGCGGTTGAAGCTGCTCCATAAAAGTGTGGAAGGGCTTCCACCAAAACCACCAGACATAGAAGCACCAGCACCAGCCGCTACACCTTAGCCCCTCGGGTGTGTTCCTTCCTTTACTCTCACTTTATGTTTAGATTACATTGCGGACACTGTCTGGTTTAAGTGTGGGGGAGGGACATTTTACATTTACATTTACATTTTTGTGTTTTTTAAAAAAAAAAAATAATAATAATAAAATAAATCATCATGAGTAGTCACATGTTCTAAGGCTAGGGCAGATAGCTGTAGGGTCAGTGAAATTTTTGGAGTTTTTTGTTTTGATACTTGACATGATAGTCTTTGCAACTTAATGCACAACTGCTTGAACACTGTCAAACTTAGTAATGTCTAGATAAATCTCTGAAATATTTATTCTTTAGACTAAGTTCTCTAATTTGAATATAATGGAGGTATGATTAGAACTAAGTGTGGGGGAAAGGCTAGAGTAACAGATAGACCGATCATTGCTATTAATTGAGAAAAAGGGAAACTGTTTAAGAGCTAAAACTAATGAATATAATAAGTTCCTGTGCCCGAAACTGGAGGAACAAGTTCCTGTGCCCGAAACTGGAGGAACAAGTGCTGTGTAGGATGCTCTACTCTGAGTAACAGGTTGGACTTATTACAAGTAAGATCCCGTCAGGTGAAAAGGTGGAGTAGTACCTAAAGCTTAAAAACAATAAATAATAATAAACTATAATAAAGCTTGAAGGTAGTTGCCCCTGAGTTGATGTTGAAAAGCTTTTGATCTCTTGAAAAGAAATAGCCCCCCCTAGTCTGAAATTCTGGTTAAATCCAAAATTATAGGAAAAGAATGACAACTTAGCATCTAGAATGGTAGTTTCAGAGAGGGATCTTGACATTACTTTGGTTGACAGTGGGAGACAGTACACACACACACGCAAGATTATTATTGAAAGTTGATAGATAAGAATTGTGCCAATCTTTGAATTTTGACCCAAGGTTTGAAGTTTGAAACCTGGAATATGTTGACTGCTTGTGATTTGTTTTTAAATTTTTCATTTGAGTTTTGCTCGGAGTGCAAAAGTTCAAGTGTGGGGGAATTTGATCAGTGCATTTTAATGCACATTCTTCTACTATTGTACTAGTGTATTCCTATGGTTTAATTTACTATTTTCACTATTTTAAGGTGTTTTTATATTTAAGTTTATTTCTAACTCTATTTTATTTTCGCACTTAATTTATGAATAAATAGCACTTTGACACCCTTCCGGTCCGCAGGTCATAACTGGAGTTACAAATATCGGATTGAGGCGCGGGAAGATGCGTTGGAAAGCTGAGATCAAGAGCTACGACTTTCATGTTGAGGCCAAAACCCAGTTCGGAGCGCAAGTGTGTCAAATAATTGCGTTTATGTTCCAGACGAATTTAATTCAGCACAACTTTATATTTTTCGGCCCAATTGTTTTAAGGCCCGTTCCATGTATTATTTAAACCGAAAAAAAGGCAGCTAGGGTTATTCATTCACTGTTCACAAAATATTCAAACCCTAGAGCAGCCGTCATCTTCCATGGAGAACTAAACTTCTATTGATCCATTGGTGTAAGGAACTTTGTTCTCGAATCTTGAGGTTCGGTTTTAATAGCAAATCGTTATGTTTATGCTTATCATATATCAATTTTCTTGTCTCTCTTTTGTGTATGAGTTGATGCAATTGATGCTTAATTATTTTGTTTCACGTTCATAACATTGAGACTATTCAAATTAATTCACGCTTGTTCAAATTAATCTGAATAGGAAATTGTTATATTATTTTCGCTTGCAAAATAGGGCTGCCGAATTATTGTTATGATTTTTAACTGTGTTATTGGTGACGCTTGATCATCGCCATAGTTAGTCGAACACGCTGGTGCTTAATCAACGAATTCGTTATAAAACTGATTTTCGCTTGTTAAATTAGTTCTATAATCAGCCGAAGCATAAACTGTATGAATATTCACATAAGAACCTATGATAGATGATAAACAAAGTTGCCTAAAACCAATGGATTGATTGCTTTTATATTAATTAAATTCGTAATCTCTGTTATTGCTTCCACAAACAAAAAAACCCCAAATTGCAACCTTTAAATTCATTCTAATATTGTTAAACCGATCGTGAGTCCTTGCGAAACGACCAAGGTCACTACCTTGTACTACTTATTTTAAAATTATTTTGATCACGAAACGACCGTGATCATGTAGTTCGCTACAGCGAACTGAGCTTCGCTTAGCGAATAAGTTCGCTACCTGTTCGCTACAAGTTCGCTACCTGTTCGCCGTGTACCTGTAATCCTCTGATGTAGTTCGCTACAGCGAACTGAGCTTCGCTTAGCGAATAAGTTCGCTACCTGTTCGCTACGGCTTCGCTTAGCGAACAGTACTGAACCTGCAACTTTTGTTATTGTTTATAAGTGTATCTAGGCACTTGTAACATGGTTCTGTTTGTTGGAACAAAATTGATTTAAAAATATTAGCCCCTAAATCTATAAAGGTTTTGATGATAACAAAGTATTAATAAACAATTGGAAGGACTAAAAATTTATTTCAAGTGCGCAGATATAAGCTTCAGACAAGCTCTGAGTGAAGCTCAGAGGATGTGAATTCAGAAGTTCACAAGCGCTCAGAAGGTGTTGGACTTCAGAAGTTACAACATTCAGAGGATGAAGTCTTCAGAACGTCTACAAGCTTCATCAAACTCTGAAGAGCTTCTTGAAATCTGTGAAGATTCCCTTTTCAAGTCAACTCTTCTACCAATGAAGAAAAGGACCTTTCAAGCCTGATCAGTTCAGCTACTCTCGTTTTGTCTGTCCTAACTTGAGAACGTGGGTCTTCAGTTTTGTTAGCTGAATAAGGAAAGTCCACTCTGCAGTAGTCAAAGTAACTGAAACTCTTTCTTAGTTTTGGATACAACCAACTGCATCAAGACAGACTGCTTGAAGACAAAAGATTATCAACTCCAACGGTTCTTTTTGCAACGACTCTTTTCTGGTGATATATATACTAGAAGAATCAGCTACAACATATATACATTTTTATTAAGGATTGAACGTGCGCTGATCAAACTCTGAATTCTGTGTATACAAGCTCTGAACCTCTTATCAAGTGTTTTTGCACTTTAGTCAAATACTCTGTACTAATTGTATTTGCTCTCTTTAGGTTCATCTAAGAGCATTTGTATATCTTCATATACTTTACTATTCTTGAGGAAACTTAAGCTTGTGTGCTTAAGTGTGAAGTCTTAAGCTTGTGTGCTTGAGCATTGTTGAGAAGTCTCTTGCTTGTGTGCTTGAGCAGGTGTAATCTTGTGTGATTATAGTGAAATCCCTTGGAAGTGCAAGGGGACTGGACTACTCTCGTTTTGTGAGAGGAACCAGTATAAATTGCTTGTGTAATCTCTCTCTCTCTCTTGTTATTATTTGTGTTATTTATCCGCTGCTAACGTAGTTGAGTTAAGAACTTGAAAAAGTTTTAACTTAGCTAAAACACAATTCAACCCCCCCCTTCTTGTGTTTTCACACCTTCAATTGGTATCAGAGCTCTGGTCTGTTACTTTCACTTAACAGTGAGACAGTAAAGATCTTGTGAGAACACTATGTCTGGAGGAGACGATAGTAGCACTAGAACAACCGGTGAACCCGGTGAGGCCAGTGGAGCTGGTGGTGGTCCTAGAAATGCTTTTGGTTATGACTACTTAAGTAATGAATCACATGAACATAGTGGCAATAGAAAAGCCCCTATATTCAATGGTGATGCATCATTATTTGAGTGGTGGAAGGAAAGACTGTATAGCAATATCACTGCTATTGATCATGAGTTGTGGGATTTGGTTGAGCTGGGAGTAACTTTTGAAAACTTATATGAACATGGAAGATTGTCCATTGAGCATAGAAAGTTACTCACACCAGCTAACTTAAAAACCTACACTAAGCATCATAGAGTAAAGGACATTGTTGTTGGTGCTATTAGACATGAGGATTATGTCATAATAGAGAACAAGTCTACTGCTAAATCTATCTTTGATTCTATGTGTGCTACCTATGATGGTAATGAAAAGGTTCAAGAGGCTAAAGCTAGTCTTTTGATAAGGCAATATGAACTATTCACTATGCAACAAGATGAAAACATTGAGACTATGTTTACAAGGTTTCAAATCCTTGTATCTGGTCTTAAAGCTCTTAAGAGAAGTTATTCCACCTATGACCATGTTCAGAAGATTCTGAGAAGTCTTCCTATTGCTTGGAGACCCAAGGTCACTGCAATAGAGGAAGCTCAAAATCTCAAGACTCTGAGTCTTGAAGCTCTGATAAGCAATCTCAGAAGCCATGAGATGGTTCTGGATGCTGACTCAGAAACTAAGAAGAAGTCCAAGTCAGTGGCTTTACAGTCAACAAGGACTACTTCTAAGGCTCTTAAGACTCAGCTTCTTGATATTGAAGAAGAATCTTCTGCTGATGGTCAAGAGGATGAGATGAATGAGGATGAGTTTGCTTTATTCACCAAGTTTCAGCAATGGAACAGATTTAACAAAAGAAATTTCAGAGGTAACAGTTCCAGAAATTTTGTCAGCAAAAAGGATGATCAGAAGAACTGCTTCAACTGTAAGAAGCCAGGACACTTTATTGCTGATTGTCCAGAAATGTCTGCTAAAGACAAAAGCAAAAGATACAGCTCAAAGAAGCAACAATTCAAGAGTAAATTGAGAAAGAGTCTGATGGCTACCTTTGAAGAGCTATCATCTGAGGAAGAAGTTGAGGAAGAAGAAGAGGCAAATCTAGCCCTGATGGCTTCAACTGACTCAGATGCTGACTCAGACGATGAATCAGAATCAGAATCAGATTCTGAAGTAACTGATGAGGTATTTTCTGACTGCTCTAAATCTCAACTTATAACTGCACTTAACAAGGTCATTGAGAAACATCTCAGAGTGTTAAGTAAACAAAAAGTTTTACAAGAAAAGCTTAACACTCTGACTGAACAAGCAGAACACTTTCAAGGTCTGTATCAAGAAACTCTGAATAGAGTAAATGACTTTGAAAAGGGTTGTGCTGTTTGTCACAAACCTATTGATGAGCAGGAAATAGCTCTTCAACAGTTTGTGCATCTCAACCTTGGTAAGAGCAAAGCTGCTAATCTTGTTTATAATGTCATGAGACATAGAGGAGAGGGACTTGGCTATGAATATGGTAGAACATATTCAAAGCTGAAGACCTCTGCCAAAAAGGTTGGAAAATCTTGGGTTTATTATGTTGTTCCACAAAGTGAAGAGGGAAAGAATCTTGGTAATGTTGAAAATAACAAAAATGATCTGAGTGATTTAGAAGCTGACAGCTCAGAGGAACCTAGTTTTTCAGGATCTGGAAAGAAAAGTTCAGAAGATAGAAGTTATTCAGAACCTGAGAACATCAGTTCAGAAGTTCTGAAAGCTTCAACATCTGAAACTTCAAATTCTGAATCCAAAGGAACTTCAGTACCTGAAGCTAGTCAATCTAAAAGATCAGAAGTTTTTAAAAGAAAAAATTCAAACTCCAAATCTCAGATGAAGTACAAGACTCAGATTATTTATGATTCTAGAGTAAGTAGATATAATCAATCAGAACATGGGATTGATGATAAATACAAACCCTGGAATCATAAACAATCCAAATCTTGGAACAATAACAGATTTCAAACAAAGAAAAGATTTCAAAAAGGTTATTATTTCAAACCAAGATCTTTCTCTAACACTAGACAACATAGTAAGCATGCATGGACTAACAAGCGTGGACCCAGAAGATGGGTACCAAAAGCTGAAATAATGTATCATTCAGATTTACCAACTAGGAAAGGATATGTCCTACCTAAAATGTGGAAACAAGTCTTATGCAAAGGAAGAAGGGCTTATGTCCTAGACCAATGGCTGACAAGTTCTCAAGTTAACAATCAGAACTTGATAAATGAAGAGGAAGAATATTGGGATGACTTTATCATTAACCTTGATGAAGAGTTCTATCGCAATGATTAAAGTTGTTTCTCATACAGCCTGCCACTCAAAGAAATATCATGAAACACTCATGGTATCTGGATAGTGGATGTTCAAGGCATATGACTGGTGACAAACAACTATTTTCTAAGCTGATTATGAAAGAAGGAGGATCTGTTGGCTTTGGAGGAAATCAAAAAGGAAAGATAATAGGTACAGGTACAGTAGGTAATTCTTCCCTATCCATTAATGATGTTTGGTTAGTAGATGGACTCAAACATAACTTATTGAGCATAAGTCAATTTTGCGACAATGGTTATGTAGTTGTCTTTAATAAGGAATCATGTACTGTATCTAAACAATCTGATAACTCCATTATATTCAAAGGTCTGAGAAAGAACAATGTTTATAAAATTAACCTTTCTGATTTGAATGAACAAAAAGTGATGTGTCTTTTGACCTTGAGTGAAGAAAAATGGATCTGGCATAAGAGGTTAGGCCATGCTAACTGGAGGTTAATCTCTAAGCTTAGCAAGCTTGACCTTGTCAGAGGTTTACCTAAAATCAAATATCACTCAAACACACTTTGTGGTTCATGTCAAAAAGGAAAGATTACAAAATCTTCTTTTAAACCTAAGAACATTGTCTCTACCTCAAGACCATTGGAACTTCTTCACATTGATCTTTTTGGGCCAGTTCAAACTGCCTCTATCAATGGAAAGAAGTATGGATTAGTAATTGTTGATGATTACAGTAGATGGACTTGGGTAAAATTCCTAAGAACAAAAGATGAAGCTTATGATGAGTTTAGCATCTTCTGCAAACAAATTCAAAATGAAAAAGGCTACACTATTTTAAAAGTTAGAAGTGATCATGGTGGAGAATTTGAAAATGAACCTTTTGAAAACTTTTGTGAAAAATATGGCATTCTGCATGAATTCTCTTCTCCTAGAACTCCTCAACAAAATGGGGTTGTGGAAAGGAAGAATAGAACTCTGCAAGAAATGGCCAGAACCATGATGCATGAAACTAATGTAGCAAAGTTTTTATGGGCAGAAGCTGTAAACACAGCATGTTATGTTCAGAATAGAATCTATATCAGATCTAAGCTGAACAAAACTGCTTATGAATTGTTCAAAGGAAGAAAGCCTGATATTTCTTATTTTCATCAGTTTGGGTGTACGTGTTACATCTTAAACAACAAAGTCCATCTAAAGAAATTTGATGCTAGAGGTTACAAGGGTATCTTTATAGGATACTCTGAACGCTCAAAAGCATACAGACTGTATATTTCTGAAACACACACTGTGGAAGAAACTATGCATGTCAAATTTGATGACAAAGAGCCTGACCAAGTGTCAGAGCTTGTGGAAGGTTTGTCTAGATTTCAGGTATCAGAGGATCAATATTCAGATATTCCAAACTACTCAGAACATCCATTCTCTGAAGAACCTCTGAACACAACAGTTCCTACTGACTCTGAACAACAAAGAACTGAAGCATCTGCTGAACCTGTTGATGATGAGTCTGAATATGATGAACCCTCAAGGAATACTTTCAAATACAAATCATCACATCCAGAGGAACTGATATTAGGCAACAAGGATAGTCCAAGGAAGACAAGATCTCAACTAAGAAATGAGGAATCTTTAGTTGGTCTTATCTCAATGATGGAACCCTCAAAGATTGATGAAGCTCTGAAAGATGATGCTTGGATTGTAGCAATGCAAGAAGAGCTGAATCAATTTCAAAGGAATGATGTGTGGACTCTAGTGCCAAAACCTTCACACAAGAACATTATTGGAACAAAATGGGTATTCAGAAACAAGCTGAATGAACAAGGTGAAGTGGTAAGAAACAAGGCTAGATTGGTTGCGCAAGGTTATAGTCAACAAGAGGGGATTGACTATACTGAAACCTTTGCACCAGTTGCTAGACTTGAAGCAATCAGGTTACTTCTATCTTATGCTGTTAATCATGGGATAACTTTGTATCAGATGGATGTTAAAAGTGCTTTCTTAAATGGTTTCATTTCTGAAGAAGTGTATGTTAAGCAACCTCCTGGTTTTGAAGATGTCTCAAACCCAGAACATGTTTTTAAACTGAAGAAATCACTGTATGGTCTGAAACAAGCTCCAAGAGCTTGGTATGATAGACTCAGTAATTTCCTTCTTGAGAAAGGTTTTGAGAAAGGAACGGTTGACTGCACACTCTTTAGAAAAACAACCAAAGAAGACATTTTAATCATTCAAATTTATGTTGATGATATTATTTTTGGTTCAACTAATGCTGCTTTGTGCAAGAATTTTTCTAAGATAATGCAGGATGAATTTGAAATGAGCATGATGGGAGAATTGAAATTCTTTCTTGGAATTCAAATCAATCAGAAGATGGAAGGAACTTATGTTCATCACTCAAAATATACCAAGGAACTTCTGAAGAAATTCAATCTAGATGATTGCAAGATAATGAACACTCCTATGCACTCAACTACCAACATGAGCAAGTCAGAAGATGAAGGAAAAGTAGATCAAAAGGTCTACAGAGGTATGATTGGTTCCTTACTCTATCTGACAGCCTCTAGACCAGATATTTTATTCAGTGTATGCTTATGTGCAAGATTCCAGTCAGATCCTAGAGAATCTCATCTTACAGCTGTAAAGAGAATCTTTAGGTATCTGAAAGGAACAACTAATCTTGGACTTCTCTATAAGAAATCCAATGATTATGTGCTAAATGGATTCTGTGATGCTGACTATGCTGGAGATAAAATTGAAAGAAAATCCACAAGTGGCAATTGTCAATTTGTTGGTGAAAACCTTATCTCCTGGGCTAGTAAGAGGCAAACTACTATAGCTTTGTCTACAGCAGAAGCAGAATACATTTCAGCAGCTAAGTGTTGTACACAACTACTCTGGTTAAAATATCAGTTAGAAGATTATCAGGTAAGCAGTAACAATATTCCTTTATATTGTGACAATACTGCAGCCATTCATTTATCTAAAAATCCTATCCTTCACTCTAGAGCCAAACATATTGAAATTAAACACCATTTTATCAGAGATTATGTTCAGAGAGGCATTATAGATATTAAGTTTGTTGATACTGAAAATCAATGGGCTGACATATTTACTAAAGCCTTACCTGTTGAAAGATTTGATTTTATAAAGAAACATCTGAACATGTTTTCAATCTCTGAATGAAAATTTTTTTTGGCAATTAAAGTGTAAGAGGTTATGTATATCAGAACTTATATCTCAGAACATCTGAAACATAAGCTCTGAAGTACTTAACTCTGATAGAGAATTTTAAATAACTCAGAGGCTCTGAACTATTTAAGTGGGAAACGTTTAGTATTCACTGCTGAACAGTTGTCCATTAAAATAGCAGTTACCGAGTAAATTTCTGCACGTGGTCTACGTGTGTCAGGTAGTGGGTGGTTAATGATGATTTTTGGTATTCAACTTTCTGTCAATTAGCGTAACTTCCCAAATTTGCTATTTTCGTGTTAACTGTACTCATTTAAATAAACTTACACAATACACTTGCACACTATTCACTTTCACAACCTACACTTTCATATTCTCTCTAAACCTCCAACAAACTTTCTTTCTCTCTCGTTAGTTTCCAAACCCTACCCTAATCTCCAACAATGGCCGGACCTTCGTCATCTTCTTCAACAAAGATTCCACCGTTCATGTTCAAAAATCTTCAAATCGTTGGGAACGAGATGGAGTTTCCTGAATCTGAACTATGCTTTCTGTCTGAGAAGATTGTGGATTTTGATAGTCTTTCTGCAAACGGCTTTGAAGTTAAGCAGTACTTTACATCTCAAAGATGGGATAAGTACTTCGACATGCTTAACGGTCCTATCTACCCAGACTTGCTTAAGAAATTTTGGATGAAAGCAAGAGTGTTTGATAAACATGAAGCAAAGAAGGAAGAGATTGCTGCTATTGAGAGGAATCCTAGTCTGAAGGGTAAAACTAGGAAGGAAATGGGTTTGCTGGAATTTACAGGTGTTCAGATTAGGTCTAACATCTGTGGGATGAATATGGCTTTCTCACCAATTCATTTCAATGCTCTTCTTGGTCTACCTAACTCTGGGATAGAGTTAGATGCTTTTGAAAAGGATACCAGATATAGAGATGATCTTCTGCATCTCATCTGCACTGACTTCAAGCTGAAAGGGAAAGTCAAAGGATTGACTGACGAGTGCAGAGTTTTGTTCAAGATAATCCTTGCTTCTATTAGTCCAAGAGTTGGAGGGACTGATACAATCTCCTGGATGCATCGTCATTTGTTATATTTCCTTCTGACAAGGAAGAGAGTTAATCTTGGAGATTACTTTTTTGAACGGATTTGTGAAGCAATTTTTGCAAGTAAGTCTCAGAGGAAAACTACTATAGTTTATCCCAGGTTGTTGTCAGATCTTCTATATCAAGGTCACGTGGTTCAGAATTTGCAGAAGTTTCACCCAGAACTGGTTCAGAAGAGGTTTTATCCAGAGATTCTGAATGCTAGTTTTCTGTCCAAGATGCGTTTGATTGCATCTAAGCCTGTTGCTCCTCCACAAGAGTTCTCTGTCAGGCTTGAAGATCGTCTGTACATAGAAGGATACCCAGTCATATCTGAAGCTGATGCTGAGCATGTGATTCAGGACTACTTAGAAGTGCTCAGAAAAGAAGGTTTTGTTGTTGATAGGAGTATGGTTCCAAAGGCTCCTGCAAACCAGTATAACCCTTCTAGGAAGCAAAAGAGAAAGGCTGAAGCTCAAGATGATCTACCTAAGCCAGATCTTTTGGCTCAGAAAAGGATTAAGGTGGAGCAAGCTGATGCTGAACAGAGAACAAAGAAGAAACATGAAGAATCTGCTACCAAGACTACTGAAGAAGCTTCAAAAGAGCCTGTTGTTGTTGAAGTATCCAGCTCATCTGAAGAGTCTGAGTCAGAAGATGAGACTGAATCTGATGAAGAGACTCTGGCTGAACGTTTGAGGAAAAGACCTGCTCCTACTCCTAAAGGTAAAGGTAAGTCTACTAAGTATGTCTTTAATGCAAAAGAGATTGGAATAGGTTACACCAAACCTCTCAGAACTGTTTTACCAGCCTCTGAAACTCCAACCTCTGATTACCCCCTTTCAGAATTAGAAAAACATCTTAGTCCCGATCCTCTGAATAATCAAACCTTCACCCAGAAACCTTCATCACCTCCAAAACCTAAATCACCTCAACCACAAAAAGAAACACCTATCATATCACCATCTGAACCTACATCACACACTCCAAACCCTGACAAAGCCTCTCCCACTAAACAACCATCTCCAATTCTGTCATCTGAACCTGCATCCCCACAACATCAAAATCCTGAACAATCTAACCCTGAACCAACAGATAATCCAATTCTTGAAACAATCCCTGAACCTCAACCAAGTGCTGAATATGCTTCTCCTGAGCGTATTCATACTTGTGCCCCCAAGCCTTCAGAGGCAGAAGTTGTCATTATTGACAATCCTGCTAATGAATCAACCAATATCTCTATCACTCCCAATCCTTCACCCTCATCATCTAACCCATTCAATAATCTATCCACTCAATTGCATAAAGACTTGGTTAGACTATCTTTGCTAAAGGACAGGTTTCTAGTTTGTCCTTCTGATGTGGATTTGGAAGTTTCAAGCATTAAGGCAAGGATTTGCAATGCTTTGGATGGTGCTGCTGAGGAAATTAAGGCTGTGGTTGGAAGAAAAGACTTGGATGTTGTTGGAACAAAATTGATTTAAAAATGTTTGCCCCTAAATCTATAAAGGTTTTGATGATAACAAAGTATTAATAAACAATTGGAAGGACTAAAAATTTATTTTAAGTGCGCAGATATAAGCATCATATAAGCTCTGAGTGAAGTTCAGAGGATGTGAATTCAGAAGTTCACAAGCGCTCAGAAGATGTTGGACTTCAGAAGTTACAACCTTCAGAGGATGAAGTCTTCAGAACTTCTTGTCTGTCTACAAGCTTCATCAAACTCTGAAGATCTCTTTGAAAGCTGTGAAGATTCTCTTTACAAGTCAACTCTTCTACCAATGAAGAAAAGGACCTTTCAAGTCTGATCAGTTCAGCTACCTCTGTTCTGTCTGTCCTAACTTGAGAACGTGGGTCTTCAGTTTTGTTAGCTGAATAAGGAAAGTCTTCTCTGCAGTGGTCAAAGTACCTGAAACTCTTTCTTAGTTTTGGATACAACCAAACTGCATCAAGACAGGTTGCTTGAAGACAAAAGATTATCAACTCCAACGGTTCTTTTTGCAACGACTCTTTTCTAGTGGTATATATACTAGAAGATTCAGCTACAACAATATAACAATTATCAAGAATTGAACATGCGCTGAACAAACTCTGAACTCTGTGATATACAAGCTCTGAACCTTTCTTAAGTGTTTTTGCACTTTAGTCAAATACTCTGTACTATTTGTATTTGCTCTCTCTAGGTTCATCTAAGAGCATTTGTATATTTTTATATACTTTATTATTCTTGAGAAACTTAAGCTTGTGTGCTTAAGTGTGAAACTTAAGCTTGTGTGCTTAAGTGTGAAGTCTTAAGCTTGTGTGCTTGAGCATTGTTGAGAAGTCTCTTGCTTGTGTGCTTGAGCAGGTGTAATCTTGTGTGATTATAGTGAAATCCCTTGGAAGTGCAAGGGGACTGGACTACTCTCGTTTTGTGAGAGGAACCAGTATAAATTGCTTGTGTGATCTCTCTCTCTCTTGCTTTTATTTGTGTTATTTATCCGCTGCTAACGTAGTTGAGTTAAGAACTTGAAAAAGTTTTAACTTAGCTAAAACACAATTCAACCCCCCCCTTCTTGTGTTTTCACACCTTCAATTGGTATCTAGAGCTCTGGTCTGTTACTTTCACTTAACAGTGAGACAGTAAAGATCTTGTGAGAACACTATGTCTGGAGGAGACGATAGTAGCACTAGAACAACCGGTGAAGCCGGTGATGCCAGTGGAGCTGGTGGTGGTCCTAGAAATGCTTTTGGTTTTGACTACTTGAGTAATGAATCACATGAACATAGTGGCAACAGAAAAGCCTCTATATTCAATGGTGATGCATCATTATTTGAGTGGTGGAAGGAAAGACTGTATAGCAATATTACTGCTATTGATCATGAGTTGTGGGATTTGGTTGAGCTGGGAGTAACTTTTGAAAACTTAAATGAACATGGAAGATTGTCCATTGAGCATAGAAAGTTACTCACACCAGCTAACTTAAAAACCTACACTAAGCATCACAGAGTAAAGGACATTGTTGTTGGTGCTATTAGACATGAGGATTATGTCAGAATAGAGAACAAGTCTACTGCTAAATCTATCTTTGATTCTATGTGTGCTACCTATGATGGTAATGAAAAGGTTCAAGAGGCTAAAGCTAGTCTTTTGATAAGGCAATATGAACTTTTCACTATGCAACAGGATGAAAACATTGAGACTATGTTTACAAGGTTTCAAATCCTTGTATCTGGTCTTAAAGCTCTTAAGAGAAGTTATTCAACCTATGACCATGTTCAGAAGATTCTGAGAAGTCTTCCTATTGCTTGGAGACCTAAGGTCACTGCAATAGAGGAAGCTCAAAATCTCAAGACTCTGAGTCTTGAAGCTCTGATAAGCAATCTCAGAAGCCATGAGATGGTTCTGGATGCTGACTCAGAAACTAAGAAGAAGTCTAAGTCAGTGGCTTTACAGTCAACTAAGACTACTTCTAAGGCTCTTAAGACTCAGCTTCTTGATATTGAAGAAGAATCTTCTGCTGATGGTCAAGAGGATGAGATGAATGAGGATGAGTTTGCTTTATTCACCAAGTTTCAGCAATGGAACAGATTTAACAAAAGAAATTTCAGAGGAGGTAACAGCTCCAGAAATTTTGTCAGCAAAAAGGATGATCAGAAGAATTGCTTCAACTGTAAGAAGCCTGGACACTTTATTGCTGATTGTCCAGAAATGTCTGCTAAAGACAAAAGCAAAAGATACAGCTCAAAGAAGCAACAATTCAAGAGTAAATTGAGAAAGAGTCTGATAGCTACCTTTGAAGAGCTATCATCTGAGGAAGAAGTTGAGGAAGAAGAAGAGGCAAATCTAGCCCTGATGGCTTCAACTGACTCAGATGCAGACTCAGACGATGAATCAGAATCAGAATCAGATTCAGAAGTAACTGATGAGGTATTTTCTGACTGCTCTAAATCTCAACTTATAACTGCACTTAACAAGGTCATTGAGAAACATCTCAGAGTGTTAGGTAAACAAAAAGTTTTTCAAGAAAAGCTTAACACTCTGACTGAACAAGCAGAACATTTTCAAAGTCTATATCAAGAAACTCTGAATAGAGTAAATGACTTTGAAAAAGGTTGTGCTGTTTGTCACAAACCTATTGATGAGCAGGAAATAGCTCTCCAACAGTTTGTGCATCTCAACCTTGGTAAGAGCAAAGCTGCTAATCTTGTTTATAATGTCATGAGACATAGAGGAGAGGGACTTGGCTATGAATATGGTAGAACATATTCAAAGCTAAAGACCTATCCCAAAAAGGTTGGAAAATCTTGGGTTTACTATGTTGTACCTCAGAGTGAAGAAGGAAAGAAATTTGGTACTCTGGAAGATGAGGACAATAATCTGAGAGATTTGGGAAATGACAACTCAGAGGAACCAAGTTCCTCAGGATCTGGGAAGAAAAGCTCAGAAGATAAAAGCTTTTCATAACTTGACAGTTTTAGTTCAGATGTTCTGAAAGTTTCAAAATCTGAGGCTTCAACTTCTGGAACCAGAGGAATTCTAGTTCATGAGAAAAGTCAACCTAAAGGCTCAGAAGTTCTTAAAAGAAAGTCAAACCTCAAACCTCAGAGGCAACATAGGACTAAGGTCATTTATGATTCTAGAGTCAGTAAATATAACCAGTCAAATCAATGGACTGGTGGTAAATACAAACTCTGGAAGCATAAACAATCCAAGTCCTGGAATAATAACAGAACTCAAACTAAGAAACATTTTCAAAAGAGTTATTATTCCAAACCAAAATCTTTCTCTCACACTCAACAACACAGTAAACATTTGTGGACTAACAAGCGTGGACCCAGAAGATGGGTACCAAAAGCTGAAATTATGTACCATTCAGATTTACCAACTAGGAAAGGATATGTCCTACCTAATGTGTGGAAACAAGTCTTGTGCAAAGGAAGAAGGGCTTATGTCCTAGACCAATGGCTGACAAGTTCTCAAGTTAACAATCAGAACTTGATAAATGAAGAGGAAGAATATTGGGATGACTTTATCATTAACTGTGATGAAGAGTTCTATCGCAATGATTAAAGTTGTTTCTCATACAGCCTGCCACTCAAAGAAATATCATGAAACACTCATGGTATCTGGATAGTGGATGTTCAAGGCATATGACTGGTGACAAACAACTATTCTCTAAGCTGACTATGAAAGAAGGAGGATCTGTTGGATTTGGAGGTAATCAAAAAGGAAAGATAATAGGTACAGGTACAGTAGGTAATTCTTCCCTATCTATTAATGATGTTTGGTTAGTTGATGGACTCAAACATAACCTATTGAGCATAAGTCAATTTTGCGACAATGGTTATGTAGTTGTCTTCAATAAGGAATCATGTACTGTATCTAAACAATCTGATAACTCCATTATATTCAAAGGTCTGAGAAAGAACAATGTTTATAAAATTAATCTTTCTGATTTGAATGAACAAAAAGTGATGTGTCTTTTGACCTTGAGTGAAGAAAAATGGATCTGGCATAAGAGGTTAGGCCATGCTAACTGGAGGTTAATCTCTAAGCTTAGTAAGCTTGACCTTGTCAGAGGTTTACCTAAAATCAAATATCACTCAAACACACTTTGTGGTTCATGTCAAAAAGGAAAGATTACAAAATCTTCTTTTAAACCTAAGAACATTGTCTCTACCTCAAGACCATTGGAACTTCTTCACATTGATCTTTTTGGGCCAGTTCAAACTGCCTCTATCAATGGAAAGAAGTATGGATTAGTAATTATTGATGATTACAGTAGATGGACTTGGGTAAAATTCCTAAGAACAAAGGATGAAGCTTATGATGAGTTTAGCATCTTCTGCAAACAAATTCAAAATGAAAAAGGCTACACTATTTTAAAAGTCAGAAGTGATCATGGTGGAGAATTTGAAAATGAACCTTTTGAAAACTTTTGTGAAAAATATGGCATTCTGCATGAATTCTCTTCTCCTAGAACACCTCAACAAAATGGGGTTGTAGAAAGGAAGAATAGAACTCTGCAAGAAATGGCCAGAACCATGATGCATGAAACAAATGTAGCAAAGTTTTTATGGGCAGAAGCTGTAAACACAGCATGTTATGTTCAAAATAGAATCTATATCAGATCTAAGTTGAACAAAACTGCTTATGAATTGTTCAAAGGAAGGAAGCCTGATATTTCTTATTTTCATCAGTTTGGATGTACATGTTATATCTTGAACAACAAAGTCCATCTAAAGAAATTTGATGCTAGAGGCTATAAGGGTATCTTTATAGGATACTCTGAGCGCTCAAAAGCATACAGACTGTATATTTCTGAAACACACACTGTGGAAGAAAGTATGCATGTCAAATTTGATGACAAAGAGCCTGACCAAGTGTCAGAGCTTGTGGAAGGTTTGTCTAGATTTCAGGTATCAGAGGATCAATATTCAGATATTCCAAACTACTCAGAACATCCATTCTCTGAAGTACCTCTGAACACAATAGTTCCTACAGACTCTGAACAACCAAGAACTGAAGCATCTGCTGAACCTGATGTTGATGAGTCTGAAGATGATGAGCCCCCAAGAAATACTTTCAAATACAAATCATCACATCCAGAGGAACTGATATTAGGCAACAAGGACAGTCCAAGAAAGACAAGATCTCAACTAAGAAATGAGGAATCATTAGTTGGTCTTATCTCAATGATGGAACCTTCAAAGATTGATGAAGCTCTGAAGGATGATGCTTGGATTGTAGCAATGCAAGAAGAGCTGAATCAATTCCAAAGGAATGATGTATGGACTCTAGTGCCCAAACCATCACACAAGAACATTATTGGAACAAAATGGGTATTCAGAAACAAGCTGAATGAACAAGGTGAAGTGATAAGGAACAAGGCTAGATTGGTTGCACAAGGTTATAGTCAACAAGAGGGGATTGACTATACTGAAACCTTTGCACCAGTTGCTAGACTTGAAGCAATCAGGTTACTTCTATCTTATGCTGTTAATCATGGTATAACTTTGTATCAGATGGATGTTAAAAGTGCTTTCTTAAATGGTTTCATTTCTGAAGAAGTGTATGTTAAGCAACCTCCTGGTTTTGAAGATATCTCAAACCCAGAACATGTTTTTAAACTGAAGAAATCACTGTATGGTCTGAAACAAGCTCCCAGAGCTTGGTATGATAGACTCAGTAATTTCCTTCTTGAAAAGGGTTTTGAGAAAGGAAAGGTTGATTGCACACTCTTTAGAAAAACAACCAAAGAAGACATTTTAATTATTCAAATTTATGTTGATGATATTATTTTTGGTTCAACTAATGCTGCTTTGTGCAAGAATTTTTCTAAGATAATGCAGGATGAATTTGAAATGAGCATGATGGGAGAGTTGAAGTTCTTTCTTGGAATTCAAATCAATCAGAAGAAGGAAGGAACTTATGTTCATCAATCAAAATACACTAAAGAACTTCTGAAGAAATTCAATTTAGATGACTGCAAGATAATGAATACTCCTATGCATCCAACTACCAACATGGGCAAGTCAGATGATGAAGGAAAGGTAGATCAAAAGGTCTACAGAGGTATGATTGGTTCCTTACTCTATCTGACAGCCTCTAGACCAGATATTTTATTCAGTGTTTGCTTATGTGCAAGATTCCAGTCAGATCCTAGAGAATCTCATCTTACAGCTGTAAAGAGAATCTTTAGGTATCTGAAAGGAACAACTAATCTTGGACTTCTCTATAAGAAATCCAATGATTATGTGCTAAATGGATTCTGTGATGCTGACTATGCTGGAGATAAAATTGAAAGAAAATCCACAAGTGGCAATTGTCAATTTGTTGGTGAAAACCTTATCTCCTGGGCTAGTAAGAGACAAACTACTATAGCTTTGTCTACAGCAGAAGCAGAATACATTTCAGCAGCTAAGTGTTGTACACAGCTACTCTGGTTAAAATATCAGTTAGAAGATTATCAGGTAAGCAGTAACAATATTCCTTTATATTGTGATAATACTGCAGCCATTCATTTATCTAAAAATCCTATTCTACACTCTAGAGCCAAACATATTGAAATTAAACACCATTTTATCAGAGATTATGTTCAGAGAGGCATTATAGATATCAAGTTTGTTGATACTGAAAATCAATGGGCTGACATATTTACTAAAGCCTTATCTGTTGAAAGATTTGATTTTATAAAGAAACATCTGAACATGTTTTCAATCTCTGAATGAAATTTTTTTTTTTTTTGGCAATTAAAGTGTAAGAGGTTATGTATATCAGAACTTATGATTCAGAACATCTGAAACACAAGCTCTGAAGTACTTAACTCTGATAGAGAATTTTAAATAACTCAGAGGCTCTAAACTATTTAAGTGGGAAACGTTTAGTATTCAAGTGCTGAACAGTTGTCCATTAAAATAGCAGTTACCGAGTAAATTTCTGCACGTGGTCTACGTGTGTCAGGTAGTGGGTGGTTAATGATGATTTTTGGTATTCAACTTTCTGTCAATTAGCGTAACTTCCCAAATTTGCTATTTTCGTGTTAACTGTGTGCATTTAAATAAACTTACACAATACACTTGCACACTATTCACTTTCACAACCTACACTTTCATATTCTCTCTAAACCTCCAACAAACTTTCTTTCTCTCTCGTTAGTTTTCCAAACCTTACCCTAATCTCCAACAATGGCTGGTGCTTCGTCTTCTTCGTCAAAAAGGATTCCACCGTTTATATTCAAAAATCTTCAGATCGTTGGGAACGAGATGGAGTTTCCAGAATCTGAACTCACTTTTCTTTCAGAGAAGATGGTTGATTTCGACGGTCTACAAGCTAATGGGTTTGATGTTAAAAAGTACTTTATCACTCAGGGATGGGATAAGTACTTTGACATGCTTAATGGTCCCATTTATCCAGATTTGTTGAAGAAATTTTGGATGAAAGCAAAGGTATTTGATAAGCATGAAGCTAAGAAGGAAGAGCTTGCAGCAATAGAAAGGAATCCTAGTCTGAAGGGTAAAACTAGGAAGGAAATGGGTTTGCTGGATTATACAGGTGTACAGATTAGGTCAAATATCTGTGGGATGAACATGGCATTCTCGCCTATTCATTTCAATGCTCTTCTTGGTCTACCTAACTCTGGGATAGAGTTAGATGTGTTTGAAAAGGATACAAGATACAGAGATGATCTTCTGCATCTCATATGCACAGATTTCTCTTTAAAAGGGAAAGTAAAGGGTTTGACTGATGAATGTAGAGTTCTTTTCAAGATCATCTTAGCAGCTATCAGTCCAAGGGTTGGTGGGACTGATACAATCTCCTGGACTCATCGTCATCTGCTGTATTTCCTTCTGACAGAAAAGAAGGTTAATCTTGGAGATTACTTCTTTGAACGGATTTGTGAAGCCATTCTTGCAAGTAAATCTCAGAGGAAAACTACTATAGTTTATCCTAGGCTGTTGTCAGACCTTCTGCATCAAGGTCATGTTGTTCAGAACTTGAAGAAATTCCACCCTGAATTGGTTGAGAAGAAGTTTTATCCAGAAATTCTGAACGCTAGTTTTCTGTCCAAGATGCGTTTGATTGCATCTAAGCCTGTTGCTCCCCCACAAGAGTTCACTGTTAGGCTTGAGGATCGTCTGTATGTCGAAGGCTACCCAGTTATATCTGAAGCTGATGCTGAGCATGTAATTCAGGATTACTTGGAAGTGCTCAGACAAGAAGGTTTTGTTGTTGATAGGAGTATGGTTCCTCCTGCTCCTGTAAATCTGTATAACCCTAAGAGGAAACCAAAGAGAAAGGCTGAAGCTCAAAATGATCTTCCTAAGCCAGATCTTCTGGTTCAGAAGAAGATTAAGGTAGAAGAAGCTATTGTTGAGCAAAGGACTAAGAGGAAGCATGAAGAATCTGCTACCAAGGCTGCTGAAGGAGTTTCAAAAGAGCCTATTGTTATTGAGGAAGACAGTTCAGACAGTTCATCTGAAGGATCTACATCAGAAGATGAGACTGAATCTGATGAGGAGACTCTTGCTGCTCGTTTGAGGAAAAGACCTGCTCCTATTTCCAAAGATAAAGGTAAGTCTACTAAGTATGTCTTTAATGAAAATGAGATTGGAATAGGTTACACCAAACCTCTCAGAACTATTTTACCAACCTCTGATATTCCAACCTCTGATAACCCACTATCTGAACTGGAAAAACATCTGAGCCCTGACCCTCTCAATAATCACCCTCCTTCTCATGAAACTCAACACAAATCTAGCTCACCTCCTAAACCTAAATCACCTCAACCTCAACCTCAACCTGACATTCCACCATCTGAACCTCAACCAGATATTCCTGTCACTGAACCAACCTCTCCTATCAAACAACCTTCTCCACTTAGATCTCCTAACACAACCCCTGAACAAATTGCTCCTAACACAACACCTGACCATAAATCTCCTGAACCATCTCCTGAACATATTCACCCTGAATCCACTTCTGACATCTCATCATCTGAACCAACCCCTGAACCCCATCCTAGTCCAAGTGCTGAACATGCTTCTCCTGAGCATATTCACACTTGTGCTCCCAAGCCTTCAGATGCAGAAGTTGTTATTATTGACAACCCTGCTACTGAAACACCTACTCTCTCTACCATTCCCAATCCTTCACCCTCATCATCTAACCCTTTTAGTAATCTATCCACTCAGTTTCATGAAGATTTACTTAGATTATCTACAATAAAGGACAGGTTCTTAGTTTGTCCTTCTGATGTGGACCTAGAAGTTTCAAGCATTTAGGCAAGGATTTGCAATGCTTTGGATGTTGCTGCTGAAGAGATTAAGGCCGTTGTTAGTAAGAGGGATCTGGATGGTATAAGCTTCATGAGGAACAGTTTGGCTAGGGCTGAGTTGAAAAGGTTAACGCCGTTCAATCATGAAGAGCATGAGCGTGCTAAGCTTGTTGCTATAGCTGCTGCTGTGAGGCGTATGTCTACTTTCAAGGGTTGCTGGGTTGATTCTACTATTTTGCAAAGTCTTGAGGATCAACGGATTGAGAATGCACGTCTGGAAGAAGCTGCTGCTAGAGTTGCTGAGTTGGCACATGAGCTACATAATGAAGATGTCACAGAAGAGGATGTACTGGATATGCTTGCCTCTCAGAACCAAGAGGATGTGCTGATGATTGACTATCCAGAGGAAGGTGAACCCTCTGATAAAGGCAAGGCACCTTTGGTTGAAGAACAAGTGCCTGTGATTGAAGATCAAGCTCCTGTGATGGCTAATCAATTGCAGATATTTCAAGAAGCCCTGAGGGAACAGCAAGAAGGTTTAGAACGTCAAAGAGCTGCTCAAGAGACATTGGAAACCAAGGTGGATGGTTTAGTTTCCAATGTGGGATCCTTGAATGATAAATTCGACCAACTCTTAGCCTATCTTAAGAAACCCTAGGATTCTATGCACTTATTTTAAGCTTTCTTTTTATTTCCCTGTTTATCTTCTGAACATTTTTTTCTGGTTTATCTATTTCAAGTTGTTTTGTTTATGTTTTGCTTGCTTACTTCTTTCTTGATTCACTTGATATTTATATTTTCTTTGATAAATAAGAACACAAGAACACACAATGCTTTTAATCGAAATTTTTTATTAATGATCTAACCATGTTGAGTACATTGGTAAAAAGAAAAAGAAAAAGACAACCTAATCCTAATCAGATGGATAAAACTCAGAAGAAATCTCTGATTTCTCCTCAGCATCCTCTGATGAAATTTCTATGGGATCTGGGTTTTGCTCTTGTTCTTCTTCTTCTTGTTCCTCTTCTGGAACATAGCTAGCCAGGAACTCAACATAGTCAGCATCATCTTCATTCTCTTCAGCTTCAGAATCTGATGAGATGATTATTATCTCAGCCTCTTGTGGTTTCTTGTTGTTTTCTTTGTCTTTCTCATCGTCGTTGCGTTTCTCTTCGTTCTTCTTTCTCTTAAACTCTGCGATGCGTAAGCTAAATCTTTTCATTATTCCTACCTTCTCTTGCTTCACTTGCTTATTCTTGTTTTTACGTGAAGAAGGCATGTTTAATCGTTCACCTTTTTATAAAACCTTGAGCGCGTTGGTTTTCGTTTTTGAAATTAATTCACCTTTTGTAACAACCACTCTTCTTCTTTGACTGTCTTGGTTATCTAAATTTGTTTTACTTTTTGATAATGACAAAAGGGGGAGTAGTTACGCATTAATTGATAAGTGCCAAAACTGAAACCACGCCTTTTATCTCGCTTTTATCTGTTAAATTAAAAGTTGTTACTTTTAAGTTGTTTTACGTATTTTAATGCGGAGACTAAGTTAGTTGAAACTAAAATAAATTTCATAAGTAAGGATAAGTTAAGAGTGCAATTTTAACTTAGCCTTATGAGACTTAGGGGGAGAGCTTGCAAACCTCTCACTCTGAAGAAAGACATGAAATTTGTTTTATTTCAAACCATCTTAATCTTATACTAAATTAAAATATCATGGATAAAACATAAAGTTCAGACTTTATGAAGTATCAATCTTAGGGGGAGCTTGCAAACCTCATAAACCTAAGAGAAACATGATAAGTTAATTTAACAACAATTGTCAATTAATACTTATGTTTGTCATCATCAAAAAGGGGGAGATTGTTGGAACAAAATTGATTTAAAAATGTTTGCCCCTAAATCTATAAAGGTTTTGATGATAACAAAGTATTAATAAACAATTGGAAGGACTAAAAATTTATTTTAAGTGCGCAGATATAAGCATCATATAAGCTCTGAGTGAAGTTCAGAGGATGTGAATTCAGAAGTTCACAAGCGCTCAGAAGATGTTGGACTTCAGAAGTTACAACCTTCAGAGGATGAAGTCTTCAGAACTTCTTGTCTGTCTACAAGCTTCATCAAACTCTGAAGATCTCTTTGAAAGCTGTGAAGATTCTCTTTACAAGTCAACTCTTCTACCAATGAAGAAAAGGACCTTTCAAGTCTGATCAGTTCAGCTACCTCTGTTCTGTCTGTCCTAACTTGAGAACGTGGGTCTTCAGTTTTGTTAGCTGAATAAGGAAAGTCTTCTCTGCAGTGGTCAAAGTACCTGAAACTCTTTCTTAGTTTTGGATACAACCAAACTGCATCAAGACAGGTTGCTTGAAGACAAAAGATTATCAACTCCAACGGTTCTTTTTGCAACGACTCTTTTCTAGTGGTATATATACTAGAAGATTCAGCTACAACAATATAACAATTATCAAGAATTGAACATGCGCTGAACAAACTCTGAACTCTGTGATATACAAGCTCTGAACCTTTCTTAAGTGTTTTTGCACTTTAGTCAAATACTCTGTACTATTTGTATTTGCTCTCTCTAGGTTCATCTAAGAGCATTTGTATATTTTTATATACTTTATTATTCTTGAGAAACTTAAGCTTGTGTGCTTAAGTGTGAAACTTAAGCTTGTGTGCTTAAGTGTGAAGTCTTAAGCTTGTGTGCTTGAGCATTGTTGAGAAGTCTCTTGCTTGTGTGCTTGAGCAGGTGTAATCTTGTGTGATTATAGTGAAATCCCTTGGAAGTGCAAGGGGACTGGACTACTCTCGTTTTGTGAGAGGAACCAGTATAAATTGCTTGTGTGATCTCTCTCTCTCTCTTGCTTTTATTTGTGTTATTTATCCGCTGCTAACGTAGTTGAGTTAAGAACTTGAAAAAGTTTTAACTTAGCTAAAACACAATTCAACCCCCCCTTCTTGTGTTTTCACACCTTCAGATGTGATAAGCTTCATGAGGGAAAGTCTGGCTAGGGCTGAATTGAAAAGGTTAACCACTTTTAATCATGCTGAATCTGAACGTGCTAAGCTGGAAGCACTTGCTGCTGCTGAACAACGTCTGAACGCTTTCAAAGTCATCTGGATAGACTCCAAGCTGTTTCAGAGTCTTGAAGCTCAGAGGTCTGAGTCTGAAAGGTTAGAAGAAGCTGCTGCAAGAGTTGCCCAGTTGGCAAATGAGTTGCAACCAGAGGACATTTCAGAGGATGATGTGCTGGCTTCTCAGAACCAAGAGGATGTGCTGATGATTGACTATCCAGAGGAAGGTGAACCCTCTGATAAAGGCAAGGCACCTTTGGTTGAAGAACAAGTGCCTATGGTTGAAGATCAAGCTCCTGTGGTGGTTAATCAGTTGCAGATCTTTCAAGAAGCCCTGAGGGAACAGCAGGAAGGTTTGGAAAGGCAAAGAGCTGCTCACCAGACATTGGAAACCAAGGTGGATGGTTTAGTTTCCAATGTGGGATCCTTGAATGACAAATTTGACCAACTCTTAGCCTACCTTAAGAAACCCTAGGATTCTATGCACCTGTTTTAAACTGTTGTTTTTGTTCTGTTTTCTTGTTATCTTCTGAACAATTTCATTTTTTTTTATTTCAAGTTGTTTATGTTTTGCTTGAGTATTTTTTTTAACTTATTATTCATCTTTCTTCTTTGGAAAATAAAAACATAAGAACACAAGATGCTTTTAAAACGAAAATTTTTATTAATGATCTAACCATGTTGAGTACATTGGTAAAAAGAAAAGGAAAAAGACAACCTAATCCTAATCAGATGGATAATACTCAGAAGAAATCTCAGATTTCTCCTCAGTATCCTCTGATGATATTTCAATGGGATCTGGGTTTTGTTCTTCTTCTTCTTCTTCTTGTTCCTCTTCTGGAACATAGCTAGCCAAGAACTCAACATAGTCAGCATCATCTTCATTCTCCTCAGCTTCAGAATCTGACGAGATGATTATTATCTCAGCTTCTTGTGGTTTCTTGTTGTCTTCTTTATTTTTCTCATCTTCTTCGCGTTTTTCGTCTTCTTTCTTTCTCCTAAACTCTGCAATGCGTGTACTGAACCTTCTCATTCTTCCTAATCTTTCTTGATTCACTCGTTTATTCTTGTTTTTACTTGAAGAAGGCATGTTAACTCGATTACCTTTTGATGACAAATCGTCACACTATCTAATCCATGCCTATTTTAGCAACATTAGATACATTTTAGTAGGTTTTTAGCAATAAATATAAGAGAAATCTAACCAATTGCTTGATTACTTGATTTGCAAGAAAACAGGAAAAATTGCAGGATTTGAATGATTTTCACTACGCTGGGGGCGTAGGCCATCACGCGCCGCGTGATGGAGCTAACAGAGAGCCAAGATTCTGATTTTGATCACGCGCCGCGTGATGCCTTACCACGCGCGGCGTGAAGCTTTTCTGAAGATGAAGATTGCTCTCTGACTTGATCACGCGCCGCGTGATTCTGTTACCACGCGCGGCGTAGTAGATGAAATTGCAACCACGCGCGGCGTGATAGATCTGGCGCGCGGCGTGGTTGCTTTCTGTATATATATTTTCTGCAGAATTCTGTTTCAGGGGAGGAAAATTGCTGCACTTTTCACTACATTCTGGTTTTGATACTTGAAGATCGTGATTCAACACTCCAGTGGGAGCTCCAAGCGCATCAGATCATGGATTCACAAGCCGTGGCGATGAAGCGAGGAAGCAATCGAAGAACGATGAGGAGCTAAACTCCTTTGGAGGTAGGATCTAGGGTAGTTTAGAATGTAGTTAAGCTAAATGTAACCTGCAATTGTGTAAGATCATACTCTCTTTATAGTGTTCATTCAATTCAAGTCTGTTTCTAATGCTTTACAATCCTTCATTAGTGTTGTAATGATTTCGAGTTAAGTCACGTGCGAGAGTATTGATTTAATGTCTGAACTGAATTGTATTGAGCGCTCGAGTGTCTCCGGTCGAGAGATTGAGGCATAGAGTGTAGCGAACGATTGACGCGCGTTAATATCATTCGTTGTAGGTAGCTTCCGCCCGAGAGATCGGGGGAGTATCGACAACGAATAGAGTGGATTTTGACAAGAGATTGCGATTCACTAATTTGTCGATCTAGTTGTGAACACTTGAGTAGTTCTTATGACATTGTAGGTTGTATGCGGTTAGCTATAGTCTAGATGATCCCGATGATTCTACCTCATTCTTCCATTATTCTCTAAGCATTCGTTTTCTACCAATTGATCATTCAACATACCCCCAATTTATGTGTATTTTCTGTATACTGTCTATGAACACGATTCGACTAGTTTGATCACACAATCCCTGTGGATCGATATTTTTATTACTACGTGACTTTCGTGCACTTGCGAAATTAGTCATCACCTTTTTATAAACCCTTTAGCGCGTTGTTTTTTGTTTTGAATTTAATTCACCTTTGTAACAACCACTCTTCTTCTTTGACTGTCTTGGTTATATAATTTTTTTACTTTTTGATAATGACAAAAGGGGGAGTAGTTACGCATTAATTGATAAGTGATAAGTTCAAAAACTGAAACCACGCTTTTATGCTTTTATCTCGCTTTTATCCGTTAAGTTAAAAGTTGTTACTTTTTAAGTTGTTTTACGTATTTCAAGGTGGAGACTAAGTTAGTTGAAACTGAAATAAATTTCATAAGTAAGGATAAGTTAAGAGTGCAATTTTAACTTAGCCTTATGAGACTTAGGGGGAGAGCTTGCAAACCTCTCACTCTGAAGAAAGATATGAAATTTAGTTTATTTCAAATTATCTTAATCTTATACTAAATTAAATATCATGGATAGAACTTAAAGTTTTGGCTTTAAGGAGTATCAATCTTAGGGGGAGCTTGCAAACCTCATAAACCTAAGAGAAACATGATAAGTTAATTTAACAACAATTGTCAATTAATACTTATGTTTGTCATCATCAAAAAGGGGGAGATTGTTGGAACAAAATTGATTTAAAAATATTAGCCCCTAAATCTATAAAGGTTTTGATGATAACAAAGTATTAATAAACAATTGGAAGGACTAAAAATTTATTTCAAGTGCGCAGATATAAGCTTCAGACAAGCTCTGAGTGAAGCTCAGAGGATGTGAATTCAGAAGTTCACAAGCGCTCAGAAGGTGTTGGACTTCAGAAGTTACAACATTCAGAGGATGAAGTCTTCAGAACGTCTACAAGCTTCATCAAACTCTGAAGAGCTTCTTGAAATCTGTGAAGATTCCCTTTTCAAGTCAACTCTTCTACCAATGAAGAAAAGGACCTTTCAAGCCTGATCAGTTCAGCTACTCTTGTTTTGTCTGTCCTAACTTGAGAACGTGGGTCTTCAGTTTTGTTAGCTGAATAAGGAAAGTCCACTCTGCAGTAGTCAAAGTAACTGAAACTCTTTCTTAGTTTTGGATACAACCAACTGCATCAAGACAGACTGCTTGAAGACAAAAGATTATCAACTCCAACGGTTCTTTTTGCAACGACTCTTTTCTGGTGATATATATACTAGAAGAATCAGCTACAACATATATACATTTTTATTAAGGATTGAACGTGCGCTGATCAAACTCTGAATTCTGTGTATACAAGCTCTGAACCTCTTATCAAGTGTTTTTGCACTTTAGTCAAATACTCTGTACTAATTGTATTTGCTCTCTTTAGGTTCATCTAAGAGCATTTGTATATCTTCATATACTTTACTATTCTTGAGGAAACTTAAGCTTGTGTGCTTAAGTGTGAAGTCTTAAGCTTGTGTGCTTGAGCATTGTTGAGAAGTCTCTTGCTTGTGTGCTTGAGCAGGTGTAATCTTGTGTGATTATAGTGAAATCCCTTGGAAGTGCAAGGGGACTGGACTACTCTCGTTTTGTGAGAGGAACCAGTATAAATTGCTTGTGTGATCTCTCTCTCTCTCTTGTTATTATTTGTGTTATTTATCCGCTGCTAACGTAGTTGAGTTAAGAACTTGAAAAAGTTTTAACTTAGCTAAAACACAATTCAACCCCCCCCCCCCCCTTCTTGTGTTTTCACACCTTCACTGTTTTGGTTTTGAATTATTATATGTTTAATAATTGTGTTGTGTGATGGCATTTATATAAAATGTCAAAGAAGTATATGTATTTTGTATATCGGGTTGTCCGATAAAGAAGAATATCAGTTTGTCTGATAAAGAAGTTTAATGGATTATGTTATCCATGTAGTGAGCAGTAGCTTCGTGCTACGTGATTATCATATGTTTGGTAAATGCATGACATTCATAAATTCATGCATTATTTAGGGATATCAGACTTGTCTGATAAAGAAGGATATTGGACTTGTCCAATAAAGAAGAACATCAATGGTAAGTTCCTTGATAAAGAAGATGGTACCACATGCATTAGTCGTGTCTAGGTTGGCATGACATTGAATGTTTGGCATTAGTCGCATTTGAGTAAATGGGCAATTAAGTGTTATGTGTTATGTGAGTTCTTTGTGTTGTCCGAGACGACGTGAAACTATCTGGTTGTGTATTTGTGAGTATGTGTTATCTGGTGTATTACTTATCGAGGCATGTGTGTGAGTTAGTAATACGTGATAGGTTGAATATAGGTGCGTTTCTATATTCGTATGTATGTAATTATGTTTACTAACTCTCTACCTATTTGTTATGTGCTGGACCTTTGGGGGTTCAGGTATTCAGGTCGAGGTCTCGACGAGCTTTAGCTGTAGATCGTTTTGGTGTGGAGCACTTTTGGTGAGGAGCTAGTGTAGGCTACCTTTGTATAGTTTTGTTAAGTTTAGTTGGGTTGTGATGTATATTAGTGCTCTGGTATTTTGTAACATCGAGTCGGGGATCGTTTGTATTCCGTCGTATATCGATGCGAACATCTTAACTTATGTTTTATGTAGATGAATTATCTTTTGAACTATTTTGTTCATTACTTTGAAAATCCTTTATTTAATGTTTTCCGCTGCGACGTTTCGTGTCATGTGCACGATCGTTTTGAAAAATGTTTTCCGTAGCGCTCCGGCTACTTATCTTTAAAAAGTTTTTAAGATCACGTCTTTTAAGGGTAGTTAGTTCGGGGTGTTACAATAGTGGTATCAGAGCAGGTTGGTTCATGTGAGCCATTAGGATTTTCTTTCTCTTGTATGAAGCATGTGTTGGGTACAGTGTTAATACATTCTAACGTCGAGTTGTGATTCGTTCAGGAATCATGGCTGCTGCTAGGACCATAGCTCAGATTGCACAAGCTTTGACTGCTTTGACTACATTGGTGGTAAGGGATAATGACCCGGGAAGGGATAGTGAGAAAAGATTGGAAAGGTTTATGTCGCATAAACCAACTCTGTTTACCGGGGGCTATAACCCGGAGGGAGCTATCAAGTGGTTAGATGAGGTTGAGATCATCTTTGAAGCAATGGGTTGTTCTGAGGAGAACAAGACTACTTTGGGAACTTATGCCCTTAGAGAGGAGGCAATCGTTTGGTGGAGGAATGTGAGACTCAGGATAGGAGTAGACGGTGTTGCCATCGTTTGGGAAACTTTCAAAAGGGAATTTTTAAGGAAGTACTTTCTGGCTGATGTGAAGAACAAGAAAGTGATCGAGTTCATGGAACTCAAGCAAGGAAATTTATCGTTCGCCGAGTATTCGGCTAAGTTTGAAGCTTTGTGTGTGTTTAGTCCACACTACAACACGGTGGAAGCCGAAGAGGATAAGTGTGTCAAGTTCGAGAGTGGACTTCGTCCGGATATCAAGCTTTTGATTGGATTTTCTGAAATCAGGGATTTTCCGACCCTTATGACCAAGGCAAGGATTTCTGATGAAGATAGCAAAGCTAAGACTAACTACTATAAGGTTCTGAATGATAGGAAAGGAAAAGGTTTGGATCGTGGTAAGCCGTATGAGAACAAGGGCAATGGAAGTGGAAAGAAGAAGCAAGGAAGTGGAAGTTGTTACAAATGTGGAGAGCGGGGTCATATGTTATATGATTGCCCGAGGAAAAGCGATAAGTGTTTCAATTGTGGACAGTTTGGGCACAAGGCCGATGCTTGTCGGGTGAAAGTGTTTTGTTTCAATTGTGGCGAGGAAGGTCACAAGAGTCCGGTATGCAAGAAACCGAAGATGCCGCGTTGAGGGTTCGTTCTCTGTTTTATCTCTTAGGTAATTTCGAGGGCGAAATTCTTTTAAGGGGGGTAGAGTTGTAACGACCCAATTTTTAGTAAATCGATATTTTATATATTTGTATATATTTTGGGTTAGTGTTAAATATTTATTTACGCGACGTATAATTATTTATCGCGAACACAAGTTTGTGAGCGAAACCTTTGTCGTGTTAGTGGGATTTGGGGCGTGTGAGAACCTTATGGGCCTAAGCCATTGGGCTTGGTTCATGACCAATAGAGAGTGGTATAAGTACCAAGTCAAACCAATGAATAGTCTCACAATTCATTTTCATGAGAAGTTAGAAGTTGTAAGCTTAGAAGCAAGAACAAGCTAAGCTAGGGTTTTGGCTAGAAGAACACGAGCAAGGAGAAGAGATTTAGAGGCCAAGAATCGTCATTCAATCCAAGGTGAGAGTGGTTAAGCATAAGCTTGGGTGATCCAAGAGAGGGGAGGTGTCTAGCCTCCATTCCTAAACTCTCTCATCCAATTTCTTTGGGGTTTTGGGTGAAGTTTCTTTATCATAAACATGTCTTTTCATCTTAGTATGCTTAATGAACATCTAGGAGGGAATATGTATATGTTTGATGATGGTTTTGCATGTTTATGCAACTTTGCTTATTTTGCAAGAAATTGGCATGATTTTGTATGTGTGATGTGTTTTGGTGTTTGTGAATGTTAATACATGTATATATGTATGGTATATACATGATTGATCACTTGTTATGCATTTATAACATGTTATAATGTATTTTGGATGGATTTGAGTGTTAAACCGCCTTAGAAACTCAAGAACAGATATTTTTTTCTGGTGTAGTTCGCTACAGCGAACTGAGCTTCGCTTAGCGAATAAGTTCGCTACCTGTTCGCTACAAGTTCGCTACCTGTTCGCCGTGTACCTGTAATCCTCTGATTTAGTTCGCTACAGCGAACTGAGCTTCGCTTAGCGAATAAGTTCGCTACCTGTTCGCTACGGCTTCGCTTAGCGAACAGTACTGAACCTGCAACTTTTGTTATTGTTTATAAGTGTATCTAGGCACTTGTAACATGGTTCTGTTTTGGTTTTGAATTATTATATGTTTAATAATTGTGTTGTGTGATGGCATTTATATAAAATGTCAAAGAAGTATATGTATTTTGTATATCGGGTTGTCCGATAAAGAAGAATATCAGTTTGTCTGATAAAGAAGTTTAATGGATTATGTTATCCATGTAGTGAGCAGTAGCTTCGTGCTACGTGATTATCATATGTTTGGTAAATGCATGACATTCATAAATTCATGCATTATTTAGGGATATCAGACTTGTCTGATAAAGAAGGATATTGGACTTGTCCAATAAAGAAGAACATCAATGGTAAGTTCCTTGATAAAGAAGATGGTACCACATGCATTAGTCGTGTCTAGGTTGGCATGACATTGAATGTTTGGCATTAGTCGCATTTGAGTAAATGGGCAATTAAGTGTTATGTGTTATGTGAGTTCTTTGTGTTGTCCGAGACGACGTGAAACTATCTGGTTGTGTATTTGTGAGTATGTGTTATCTGGTGTATTACTTATCGAGGCATGTGTGTGAGTTAGTAATACGTGATAGGTTGAATATAGGTGCGTTTCTATATTCGTATGTATGTGATTATGTTTACTAACTCTCTACCTATTTGTTATGTGCTGGACCTTTGGGGGTTCAGGTATTCAGGTCGAGGTCTCGACGAGCTTTAGCTGTAGATCGTTTTGGTGTGGAGCACTTTTGGTGAGGAGCTAATGTAGGCTACCTTTGTATAGTTTTGTTAAGTTTAGTTGGGTTGTGATGTATATTAGTGCTCTGGTATTTTGTAACATCGAGTCGGGGATCGTTTGTATTCCGTCGTATATCGATGCGAACATCTTAACTTATGTTTTATGTAGATGAATTATCTTTTGAACTATTTTGTTCATTACTTTGAAAATCCTTTATTTAATGTTTTCCGCTGCGACGTTTCGTGTCATGTGCACGATCGTTTTGAAAAATGTTTTCCGTAGCGCTCCGGCTACTTATCTTTAAAAAGTTTTTAAGATCACGTCTTTTAAGGGTAGTTAGTTCGGGGTGTTACAATAGTGGTATCAGAGCAGGTTGGTTCATGTGAGCCATTAGGATTTTCTTTCTCTTGTATGAAGCATGTGTTGGGTACACTGTTAATACATTCTAACGTCGAGTTGTGATTCGTTCAGGAATCATGGCTGCTGCTAGGACCAACGCTCAGATTGCACAAGCTTTGACTGCTTTGACTACATTGGTGGTAAGGGATAATGACCCGGGAAGGGATAGTGAGAAAAGATTGGAAAGGTTTATGTCGCATAAACCAACTCTGTTTACCGGGGGCTATAACCCGGAGGGAGCTATCAAGTGGTTAGATGAGGTTGAGATCATCTTTGAAGCAATGGGTTGTTCTGAGGAGAACAAGACTACTTTGGGAACTTATGCCCTTAGAGAGGAGGCAATCGTTTGGTGGAGGAATGTGAGACTCAGGATAGGAGTAGACGGTGTTGCCATCGTTTGGGAAACTTTCAAAAGGGAATTTTTAAGGAAGTACTTTCTGGCTGATGTGAAGAACAAGAAAGTGATCGAGTTCATGGAACTCAAGCAAGGAAATTTATCGTTCGCCGAGTATTCGGCTAAGTTTGAAGCTTTGTGTGTGTTTAGTCCACACTACAACACGGTGGAAGCCGAAGAGGATAAGTGTGTCAAGTTCGAGAGTGGACTTCGTCCGGATATCAAGCTTTTGATTGGATTTTCTGAAATCAGGGATTTTCCGACCCTTATGACCAAGGCAAGGATTTCTGATGAAGATAGCAAAGCTAAGACTAACTACTATAAGGTTCTGAATGATAGGAAAGGAAAAGGTTTGGATCGTGGTAAGCCGTATGAGAACAAGGGCAATGGAAGTGGAAAGAAGAAGCAAGGAAGTGGAAGTTGTTACAAATGTGGAGAGCGGGGTCATATGTCATATGATTGCCCGAGGAAAAGCGATAAGTGTTTCAATTGTGGACAGTTTGGGCACAAGGCCGATGCTTGTCGGGTGAAAGTGTTTTGTTTCAATTGTGGCGAGGAAGGTCACAAGAGTCCGGTATGCAAGAAACCGAAGATGCCGCGTTGAGGGTTCGTTCTCTGTTTTATCTCTTAGGTAATTTCGAGGGCGAAATTCTTTTAAGGGGGGTAGAGTTGTAACGACCCAATTTTTAGTAAATCGATATTTTATATATTTGTATATATTTTGGGTTAGTGTTAAATATTTATTTACGCGACGTATAATTATTTATCGCGAACACAAGTTTGTGAGCGAAACCTTTGTCGTGTTAGTGGGATTTGGGGCGTGTGAGAACCTTATGGGCCTAAGCCATTGGGCTTGGTTCATGACCAATAGAGAGTGGTATAAGTACCAAGTCAAACCAATGAATAGTCTCACAATTCATTTTCATGAGAAGTTAGAAGTTGTAAGCTTAGAAGCAAGAACAAGCTAAGCTAGGGTTTTGGCTAGAAGAACACGAGCAAGGAGAAGAGATTTAGAGGCCAAGAATCGTCATTCAATCCAAGGTGAGAGTGGTTAAGCATAAGCTTGGGTGATCCAAGAGAGGGGAGGTGTCTAGCCTCCATTCCTAAACTCTCTCATCCAATTTCTTTGGGGTTTTGGGTGAAGTTTCTTTATCATAAACATGTCTTTTCATCTTAGTATGCTTAATGAACATCTAGGAGGGAATATGTATATGTTTGATGATGGTTTTGCATGTTTATGCAACTTTGCTTATTTTGCAAGAAATTGGCATGATTTTGTATGTGTGATGTGTTTTGGTGTTTGTGAATGTTAATACATGTATATATGTATGGTATATACATGATTGATCACTTGTTATGCATTTATAACATGTTATAATGTATTTTGGATGGATTTGAGTGTTAAACCGCCTTAGAAACTCAAGAACAGATATTTTTTTCTGGTGTAGTTCGCTACAGCGAACTGAGCTTCGCTTAGCGAATAAGTTCGCTACCTGTTCGCTACAAGTTCGCTACCTGTTCGCCGTGTACCTGTAATCCTCTGATTTAGTTCGCTACAGCGAACTGAGCTTCGCTTAGCGAATAAGTTCGCTACCTGTTCGCTACGGCTTCGCTTAGCGAACAGTACTGAACCTGCAACTTTTGTTATTGTTTATAAGTGTATCTAGGCACTTGTAACATGGTTCTGTTTTGGTTTTGAATTATTATATGTTTAATAATTGTGTTGTGTGATGGCATTTATATAAAATGTCAAAGAAGTATATGTATTTTGTATATCGGGTTGTCCGATAAAGAAGAATATCAGTTTGTCTGATAAAGAAGTTTAATGGATTATGTTATCCATGTAGTGAGCAGTAGCTTCGTGCTACGTGATTATCATATGTTTGGTAAATGCATGACATTCATAAATTCATGCATTATTTAGGGATATCAGACTTGTCTGATAAAGAAGGATATTGGACTTGTCCAATAAAGAAGAACATCAATGGTAAGTTCCTTGATAAAGAAGATGGTACCACATGCATTAGTCGTGTCTAGGTTGGCATGACATTGAATGTTTGGCATTAGTCGCATTTGAGTAAATGGGCAATTAAGTGTTATGTGTTATGTGAGTTCTTTGTGTTGTCCGAGACGACGTGAAACTATCTGGTTGTGTATTTGTGAGTATGTGTTATCTGGTGTATTACTTATCGAGGCATGTGTGTGAGTTAGTAATACGTGATAGGTTGAATATAGGTGCGTTTCTATATTCGTATGTATGTGATTATGTTTACTAACTCTCTACCTATTTGTTATGTGCTGGACCTTTGGGGGTTCAGGTATTCAGGTCGAGGTCTCGACGAGCTTTAGCTGTAGATCGTTTTGGTGTGGAGCACTTTTGGTGAGGAGCTAGTGTAGGCTACCTTTGTATAGTTTTGTTAAGTTTAGTTGGGTTGTGATGTATATTAGTGCTCTGGTATTTTGTAACATCGAGTCGGGGATCGTTTGTATTCCGTCGTATATCCATGCGAACATCTTAACTTATGTTTTATGTAGATGAATTATCTTTTGAACTATTTTGTTCATTACTTTGAAAATCCTTTATTTAATGTTTTCCGCTGCGACGTTTCGTGTCATGTGCACGATCGTTTTGAAAAATGTTTTCCGTAGCGCTCCGGCTACTTATCTTTAAAAAGTTTTTAAGATCACGTCTTTTAAGGGTAGTTAGTTCGGGGTGTTACAGTAGCTGATCATTTGTCAAGGATGGAGGGCATTGAGCCTGAGTCAATACCCATCAATGATGATTTCCCTTATGAACGACTCATAGCTCAATTAGAGAATATTTCAGCTAAATTATCCTTAAACGAATTCAATACCATACAACCAATAGGAGAAGTCTGGTCCACCAAAAACACTTTACCATGGTATGTTGACTTTGTTAACTACCTAGCAGTCGGAGTACTCCCACCAGATTTAACATATCAGCAAAAGAAGAAATTCTTCCATGACCTTAAAAACTATTATTGGGATGAACCTCTACTTTTTAGAAGAGGTCCTGATGGTATCTTCCGTCGTTGTGTCCCTGAAGAAGAGGTGGAAGATATAATCTCCCATTTCCATTCTGCCCCTTATGGAGGGCATGCTAGCACTTCAAAGACCTGCGCCAAAATATTACAAGCTGGTTTCTTTTGGCCTACTCTTTGGAAAGATGTTCACATCGCTATTAAAAATTGTGACCGATGCCGCAAAATGGCAATTTAGAATTAGAGATCTTTGACGTGTGGGGGATAGATTTCATGGGACCTTTCCCATCATTTGGTGGAAATATATACATACTTGTTGCTGTCGACTATGATTCAAAATGGATCGAGGCTGTAGCTTCTCCTACTAATGACACACAAGTAGTGATTAAAATGTTTAAAAACATCATCTTCCCTAGATTCGGTACGCCCCGTCTAGTCATTAGCGATGGTGGCTCCCATTTCATATCTAAAATCTTCGAAAAACTATTAATTAAATATGGAATAAAACACCGAATAGCAACCCCTTACCACCCACAAACTAGTGGGCAAGTAGAAGTTTCAAATAGGGAAATTAAAAGAATTCTAGAAAAAACAGTTGCTACTAGGAAAGATTGGTCATATAAACTCCCCGAGGCTCTGTGGGCATATAGGACATCATTTAAAATCCCTATAGGGACTACACCGTTTAACCTAGTCTATGGAAAATCGTGCCACCTACCAATAGAACTTGAACACAAAGCCTTTTGGGCTATCAAGGCACTAAACATGGATTACAAAGCAGCGGGAGAGAAAAGAATTCTTGATCTTCACGAACTCAAAGAACAACGAATGAGCGCTTACGAAAATGCTAAAATTTATAAAGATAGAACTAAAAAATGGCATAACAAGCGCATACTTAAAAAAGAATTCAAATTAGGAGAATTAGTGCTTCTTTTTAACTTAGACTGAAGCTTTTCCCTGGAAAACTCCGTTCTCGTTGGTCGGGACCTTTCGAAATAACCAAAGTTTTCCAAAACGGAGCTTGTGAAATAAAAAATAAATAGAATGAAATCTTTACCGTTAATGGACAGCGTCTCAAGCACTACTTCTACCCAAGTGACTCAGATTACTATTCTAAGTTAAAATTACATGAAACACATCCTAAAACTTAGAATTATGGGACAGTCGAGCTACCGACGTTAAACGAAGCGCTGCGTGGGAGGCAACCCATGACTCTTTACTTTTTGCATTCTTTTATCTTTTATTTTTCTTTCTTTGTGACTAATAGAGCTCCCACGCACATTTCTCAAAATGTTGCCGCTGGTGGGGGCGCCAACACCGTTCCACCTGCACACACTACACATTTTTCTAACACTTTTGTAGGCAGTTCCTCCTCATCAAGACAGAGTACCATCAATGATGTGCTCTATGAAATGCGCGCTCAAAATGCTATGAACAAGGAGCGCGATGGACTCTTTTATACGATGCATCAACAACAAGAGGAGATGTTGGAATGAATGCAGTTCATGCAAGCCCAGCAAAACCAAATTCTTCAAAACCAACATGAGATGCAGGGCTATTACCATAGATGGGAGAGCTCAGAAGAGCGCCGTCAGCAGCAGCTCGACAATGTCATACAAGAGCTAGGCGGTTTGAGGCTTTAGTTTGACAACTTCCAAAATTATCAACAGCATCCCCCATGATTTTTTAGGTTTTGCGCTCCAATTCTACTCTTGAGTCACAACAATGAGGACACTGTTGGATTTAAGTTTAGGGGAGCATTTCACTGCTTTTATTATTTTTAGTCATTTAAATTTTTATTAGTTTATTTTCCCTTTCGCATAATAAAAAAATTAATTTATAGTATTTTCTCTGGTTTTTCTAAATTTTTCCTTTGCTTGAGCCAAATTAAATTTTTTCCAAAGACTTAGGATAATAGCTCACTTAGAAAGTATATAGGTTAAGAAAGGACGAGGGGCTAAGTTAAGGAAATTAGGGAATTTTAAAACAAAATCGGTATTTTTCCAACACCTAGAAGTCTCCATAGTATGGATATCAGTTTGAATCCCCGTTATGCCAAAATATCCTGATTTAAATTTGTGGAATCCTTTAGTAGTTTATCTATCCAGTCGGACACCATCTATAAAGTCACACATTAAGTAGGTTTGTCGATGAATATAAGCGAATCATCTAAGCAAATTAAAGGTCATACTGTGGTAATACGGTTAAACTTTGAAGAAAATAATAATAATAAGGTCATACTGTGGTAATACGGTTAAACCTTGGAAAAAACATATTTGATTGCTCATACAAAATTTGCATCATCAAGCTAAGTGCGAGTTGAAAAAGATGAATGATGACGCTAACCGGTTTTCCTACCATGTGTGTGAAATAGATAAAGGGTCTTAATGGTACTGTCTAGAATGAAAAAGGATGAAACAAAGGAGAAGATTTAGATTTTAGTACAACGGCATGATCCAAATTCGGTATGTATAAGAGGGAGAACTTTGGGTGTCGTTGAAATACCATTTTTGATTGGAAAAACACCTAATTAATTAATCTTAGCTGATTTGAATTTCTGACCACGTATGAGTACTTGTGATGTTATTTTTCTCTAAGTCTGTGTGCGTGAGTTGCTTCGCATTTTAAAAGATTTCTACATGCAAACTAAATTGCTTGAGGACAAGCAATGGTTCAAGTTTAGGAGAGTTTGATACACCGGAAAATGTACTATTTATTTAGTTAATTTAGCCTATGTTTTTACTATTTATTTCTACATTTTCGTCATATTACTTTGCTGTTTTTATGTTTTTCAGTTACTTGCTCCGGAACACGCTTAAAAGGACACATTGATCAAAACGAAAAAAAATGGACAAAAAGGCCACACATGTGCAGCCAATTGGGCCACACATGTGCAGCCCACCACAACAAAGCATGCAGCCCAACAACAACACATGTGGCGCTCGCCACACACCACAAGAACAACTGTAACGACCCAAAATTTAGTATTCGTTATTTAATTATTTTATTACGCGAGGGCGTGATTTATAATTAAATTATTAAGCGGCGAATAATCATTTAGCGAGAACGTAAGTTAATGAGCGAGAAGTTATGTTGTTTGGGCCTTTGGGCGTGGAATAGGCATTGGGCCTAAGCCAAGTGGGCTTGGATCCATGAGAATAGAGAGAGCTATAAGTAGCATAAGTTTGGGTGAATAGTCTCATAAGTTACAATTCCATGAGAAGTTCAAGAGCTTAGCTAGGGCAAGGAGCTCATGAGGGAGAGGAAGAGCTCGTGGGAGAGAAAGAGAAGAGCAAGCTTGTGGATTCGTCGAGCTAAGGTACGAGAGTTAGATTACATATTCGTGAGTGATTCGAAAGAGGGGAGGATGTCGATTCCTCCATTCCCAAACTCTTTCCACTCTATTTTCTTGTGGGTTTTGTGGGTGATTTTCTTAATGGAAAATGGATTCTTTTGATCCTAACATGTGTAGTGAACTCATGGTAGATGAGGTAAACAACTTTGGGGAGTTGAAAGTGGGTATATGTAGATGTTTGATCAATGATTTGAATGTTTTGTTAAAGTTGCTTAAAACCCAAGAAATTGGCATGATTTTGATTGTTTGAGGTATTTGGATGTTTGGAAGGGATGATTAATGTTCCTTGATACCATATATGCTTGAATTAGCTGTTTATAAGAATTTATAACATGTTTGAATGAATTTTTGAGTGGATTCAATGTTAAACCGCCTTAGAGAAACTCAAGAACAGATATTTTTCTGGTAAAGTTCGCTAAGCGACCAGGAGTTCGCTGTAGCGAACCTGTTCGCTGAAGCTCGCCAAAGCTCGCCATGAGCAGGTGACTTCCTGGTGAGGTTCGCCAAGTCTCGCTAAGGCTTCGCTTAGCGAAGGCCTCTGTGACAGCAATTTTTGTTAATGTTTGTAAGTGTATTCAGGCACTTGTAACATGGTTTAAGGGTATCCTTACATGATTGTTGATACATGTTGATACTGTTAATGCTTATTATTAATCGTTATATGATTGATAAACGTGTATGCAATAAGATGTAGTTCAAAAGTGAGTATGTTCATTATTTGGCATTAATTTGCAATGAGAGAAGAAATGTGTTTGAATTGTGTTTCCGCATTCATAATGAGTAGCTTCGAGCTAGAAATATCATATTGATGATATGTGCAAACATACATGCATTCATGTATATATATATGTTGAATTGGAAACTTGGGTTCCAATAGATTTAAATGGATTTTTGAGTCCATAAGGAAGCCGAGGATCGGATTAGATGAATCCATAAGATCTAGAGCTGCTATCCAGCAGGATATAAAACTGTTTAACTTATCCATAAGGGATATGAAGGTTTGGTAAGTTCCGAACAATCCGGCAAGATGTAAAACTGTTTAACTTATCCATAAGGGATATGAAGGTTTGGTAAGTTCCGAACAATCCGGCAAGATGTAAAACTGTTTAACTTATCCATAAGGGATATGAAGGTTTGGTAAGTTCCGAACAATCCGGCAAGATGTAAAACTGTTTAACTTATCCATGAGGGGTAAAAGGCAATTGGTACCACATGCATTAGTCGTGTCTAGGGATGACATGACATTGGATAATTGGCATTAGATGCATTAGGGTAAATGCACATGTATTTGATAATTGTTATGTGACATTATCTGATTGGATTGTAATGTGTTTTCCGTATGTGTTAAACTTTGGTATTTACTAATTGTTTAATACTGTGATTGTTGCCATGTCTTGGTGTGTGAGCAGAGTCCGTCATGACTATAAAATGAACACTTTGGTAGTGTCCGAGAAGACGTGAAACTATATGATTGGTATGTTTGTAAATGAATGATTAATTGGTAGTCGCATTTGACGATGTATGTGCGTGAGTTAGAAATGTATGATAGCGTGTGAAGTGTGTAGTATACTACTCACACTTATATTTATGTTTATGTTTTCTAACTCTCTGCTTTGTGTTAATTGCTGGACCTTTGGGGGTCCAGGTTGACAGGTTATGTGTTAGCCTCGTCCGAGTGCAATGGTGAAGCTCTGCTCTGATTGAGACACGGGAAAAAGGGGTTTTTATATGTATATGCATGTAGTCCTCTTAGTATACTCTGTTGGTCTTAAGCTTTCATTTGAAAAGTATCCGTTTTGTATAACTAATAACGCATCGTTCGATGCGAGGTTTTGTTTGTTGGAACAAAATTGATTTGAAAATGTTTGCCCCTAAATCTATAAAGGTTTTGATGATAACAAAGTATTAATAAACAATTGGAAGGACTAAAAATTTATTTAAAGTGCGCAGATATAAGCATCATATAAGCTCTGAGTGAAGTTCAGAGGATGTGAATTCAGAAGTTCACAAGCGCTCAGAAGATGTTGGACTTCAGAAGTTACAACCTTCAGAGGATGAAGACTTCAGAACTTCTTGTCTGTCTACAAGCTTCATCAAACTCTGAAGATCTCTTTGAAAGCTGTGAAGATTCTCTTTACAAGTCAACTCTTCTACCAATGAAGAAAAGGACCTTTCAAGTCTGATCAGTTCAGCTACCTCTGTTCTGTCTGTCCTAACTTGAGAACGTGGGTCTTCAGTTTTGTTAGCTGAATAAGGAAAGTCTTCTCTGCAGTAGTCAAAGTACCTGAAACTCTTTCTTAGTTTTGGATACAACCAAACTGCATCAAGACAGGTTGCTTGAAGACAAAAGATTATCAACTCCAACGGTTCTTTTTGCAACGACTCTTTTCTAGTGGTATATATACTAGAAGATTCAGCTACAACATATATACAATTTTATCAAGAATTGAACGTGCGCTGAACAAACTCTGAACTCTGTGATATACAAGCTCTGAACCTCTGTTAAGTGTTTTTGCACTTTAGTCAAATACTCTGTACTATTTGTATTTGCTCTCTTTAGGTTCATCTAAGAGCATTTGTATATTTTTATATACTTTACTTTTACTTGAGGAAACTTAAGCTTGTGTGCTTAAGTGTGAAGTCTTAAGCTTGTGTGCTTAAGCATTGTTGAGAAGTCTCTTGCTTGTGTGCTTGAGCAGGTGTAATCTTGTGTGATTATAGTGAAATCCCTTGGAAGTGCAAGGGGACTGGACTACTCTCGTTTTGTGAGAGGAACCAGTATAAATTGCTTGTGTGATCTCTCTCTCTCTCTTGCTTTTATTTGTGTTATTTATCCGCTGCTAACGTAGTTGAGTTAAGAACTTGAAAAAGTTTTAACTTAGCTAAAACACAATTCAACCCCCCCCTTCTTGTGTTTTCACACCTTCAATTGGTATCTAGAGCTCTGGTCTGTTACTTTCACTTAACAGTGAGACAGTAAAGATCTTGTGAGAACACTATGTCTGGAGGAGACGATAGTAGCACTAGAATAACCGGTGAAGCCGGTGATGCCAGTGGAGCTGGTGGTGGTCCTAGAAATGCTTTTGGTTATGACTACTTGAGTAATGAATCACATGAACATAGTGGCAATAGAAAAGCCCCTATATTCAATGGTGATGCATCATTATTTGAGTGGTGGAAGGAAAGACTGTATAGCAATATTACTGCTATTGATCATGAGTTGTGGGATTTGGTTGAGCTGGGAGTAACTTATGAAAACTTAAATGAACATGGAAGATTGTCCATTGAGCATAGAAAGTTACTCACACCAACTAACTTAAAAACCTACACTAAGCATCACAGAGTAAAGGACATTGTTGTTGGTGCTATTAGACATGAGGATTATGTCAGAATAGAGAACAAGTCTACTGCTAAATCTATCTTTGATTCTATGTGTGCTACCTATGATGGTAATGAAAAGGTTCAAGAGGCTAAAGCTAGTCTTTTGATAAGGCAATATGAACTTTTCACTATGCAACAGGATGAAAACATTGAGACTATGTTTACAAGGTTTCAAATCCTTGTATCTGGTCTTAAAGCTCTTAAGAGAAGTTATTCAACCTATGACCATGTTCAGAAGATTCTGAGAAGTCTTCCTATTGCTTGGAGACCTAAGGTCACTGCAATAGAGGAAGCTCAAAATCTCAAGACTCTGAGTCTTGAAGCTCTGATAAGCAATCTCAGAAGCCATGAGATGGTTCTGGATGCTGACTCAGAAACTAAGAAGAAGTCTAAGTCAGTGGCTTTACAGTCAACTAAGACTACTTCTAAGGCTCTTAAGACTCAGCTTCTTGATATTGAAGAAGAATCTTCTGCTGATGGTCAAGAGGATGAGATGAATGAGGATGAGTTTGCTTTATTCACCAAGTTTCAGCAATGGAACAGATTTAACAAAAGAAATTTCAGAGGTAACAGCTCCAGAAATTTTGTCAGCAAAAAGGATGATCAGAAGAACTGCTTCAACTGTAAGAAGCCAGGACACTTTATTGCTGATTGTCCAGAAATGTCTGCTAAAGACAAAAGCAAAAGATACAGGTCAAAGAAGCAACAATTCAAGAGTAAATTGAGAAAGAGTCTGATGGCTACCTTTGAAGAGCTATCATCTGAGGAAGAAGTTGAGGAAGAAGAAGAGGCAAATCTAGCCCTGATGGCTTCAACTGACTCAGATGCAGACTCAGACGATGAATCAGAATCAGAATCAGATTCAGAAGTAACTGATGAGGTATTTTCTGACTGCTCTAAATCTCAACTTATAACTGCACTTAACAAGGTCATTGAGAAACATCTCAGAGTGTTAGGTAAACAAAAAGTTTTTCAAGAAAAGCTTAACACTCTGACTGAACAAGCAGAACATTTTCAAAGTCTATATCAAGAAACTCTGAATAGAGTAAATGACTTTGAAAAAGGTTGTGCTGTTTGTCACAAACCTATTGATGAGCAGGAAATAGCACTTCAACAGTTTGTGCATCTCAACCTTGGTAAGAGCAAAGCTGCTAACCTTGTTTATAATGTCATGAGACATAGAGGAGAGGGACTTGGCTATGAATATGGTAGAACATATTCAAAGCTAAAGACCTATCCCAAAAAGGTTGGAAAATCTTGGGTTTACTATGTTGTACCTCAGAGTGAAGAAGGAAAGAAATTTGGTACTCTGGAAGATGAGGACAATAATCTGAGAGATTTGGGAAATGACAACTCAGAGGAACCAAGTTCCTCAGGATCTGGGAAGAAAAGCTCAGAAGATAAAAGCTATTCAGAACTTGACAGTATTAGTTCAGATGTTCTGAAAGTTTCAAAATCTGAGGCTTCAACTTCTGGAACCAGAGGAATTCTAGTTCATGAGAAAAGTCAACCTAAAGGCTCAGAAGTTCTTAAAAGAAAGTCAAACCTCAAACCTCAGAGGCAACATAGGACTAAGGTCATTTATGATTCTGGAGTCAGTAAATATAACCAGTCAAATCAATGGATTGGTGATAAATACAAACTCTGGAAGCATAAACAATCCAAGTCCTGGAATAATAACAGAACTCAAACTAAGAAACATTTTCAAAAGAGTTATTATTCCAAACCAAAATCTTTCTCTCACACTCAACAACACAGTAAACATTTGTGGACTAACAAGCGTGGACCCAGAAGATGGGTACCAAAAGCTGAAATTATGTATCATTCAGATTTACCAACTAGGAAAGGATATGTCCTACCTAGAGTATGGAAACAAGTCCTATGCAAAGGAAGAAGGGCTTATGTCCTAGACCAATGGCTGACAAGTTCTCAAGTTAACAATCAGAACTTGATAAATGAAGAGAAAGAATATTGGGATGACTTTATCATTAACTGTGATGAAGAGTTCTATCGCAATGATTAAAGTTATTTCTCATACAGCCTGCCACTCAAAGAAATATCATGAAACACTCATGGTATCTGGATAGTGGGTGTTCAAGGCACATGACTGGTGACAAACAACTGTTTTCCAAGCTAACTATGAAAGAAGGAGGATCTGTTGGCTTTGGAGGCAATCAAAAAGGAAAGATAATAGGTACAGGTACAGTAGGTAATTCCTCCCTATCTATTAATGATGTTTGGTTAGTTGATGGACTCAAACATAACCTATTGAGCATAAGTCAATTTTGCGACAATGGTTATGTAGTTGTCTTTAATAAGGAATCATGTACTGTGTCTAAACAATCTGATAACTCCATTATATTCAAAGGTCTGAGAAAGAACAATGTTTATAAAATTAATCTTTCTGATTTGAATGAACAAAAAGTGATGTGTCTTTTAACCTTGAGTGAAGAAAAATGGATCTGGCATAAGAGGTTAGGTCATGCTAACTGGAGGTTAATCTCTAAACTTAGCAAGCTTGATCTTGTCAGAGGTTTACCTAAAATCAAATATCACTCAAACACACTTTGTGGTTCATGTCAAAAAGGAAAGATTACAAAATCTTCTTTTAAACCTAAGAACATTGTTTCTACCTCAAGACCATTGGAACTTCTTCACATTGATCTTTTTGGACCAGTTAACACTGCTTCAATCAATGGAAAGAAGTATGGATTAGTAATTGTTGATGATTATAGTAGATGGACTTGGGTAAAATTCCTAAGAACAAAAGATGAAGCTTATGATGAGTTTAGCATCTTCTGCAAACAAATTCAAAATGAAAAAGGCTACACTATTTTAAAAGTTAGAAGTGATTATGGTGGAGAATTTGAAAATGAACCTTTTGAAAACTTTTGTGAAAAATATGGCATTCTGCATGAATTCTCTTCTCCTAGAACTCCTCAACAAAATGGGGTTGTAGAAAGGAAGAATAGAACTCTGCAAGAAATGGCCAGAACCATGATGCATGAAACAAATGTAGCAAAGTTTTTATGGGCAGAAGCTGTAAACACAGCATGTTATGTTCAAAATAGAATCTATATCAGATCTAAGTTGAACAAAACTGCTTATGAATTGTTCAAAGGAAGGAAGCCTGACATTTCTTATTTTCATCAGTTTGGATGTACATGTTATATCTTGAACAACAAAGTCCATCTAAAGAAATTTGATGCTAGAGGCTATAAGGGTATCTTTATAGGATACTCTGAACGCTCAAAAGCATACAGACTGTATATTTCTGAAACACACACTGTGGAAGAAAGTATGCATGTCAAATTTGATGACAAAGAGCCTGACCAAGTGTCAGAGCTTGTGGAAGGTTTGTCTAGATTTCAGGTATCAGAGGATCAATATTCAGATATTCCAAACTACTCAGAACATCCATTCTCTGAAGTACCTCTGAACACAATAGTTCCTACAGACTCTGAACAACCAAGAACTGAAGCATCTGCTGAACCTGATGTTGATGAGTCTGAAGATGATGAGCCCCCAAGAAATACTTTCAAATACAAATCATCACATCCAGAGGAACTGATATTAGGCAACAAGGACAGTCCGAGAAAGACAAGATCTCAACTAAGAAATGAGGAATCATTAGTTGGTCTTATCTCAATGATGGAACCTTCAAAGATTGATGAAGCTCTGAAGGATGATGCTTGGATTGTAGCAATGCAAGAAGAGCTGAATCAATTCCAAAGGAATGATGTATGGACTCTAGTGCCCAAACCATCACACAAGAACATTATTGGAACAAAATGGGTATTCAGAAACAAGCTGAATGAACAAGGTGAAGTGGTAAGGAACAAGGCTAGATTGGTTGCACAAGGTTATAGTCAACAAGAGGGGATTGACTATACTGAAACCTTTGCACCAGTTGCTAGACTTGAAGCAATCAGGTTACTTCTATCTTATGCTGTTAATCATGGGATAACTTTGTATCAGATGGATGTTAAAAGTGCCTTCTTAAATGGTTTCATTTCTGAAGAAGTGTATGTTAAGCAACCTCCTGGTTTTGAAGATGTCTCAAACCCAGAACATGTTTTTAAACTAAAGAAATCACTGTATGGTCTGAAACAAGCTCCCAGAGCTTGGTATGATAGACTCAGTAATTTTCTTCTTGAAAAGGGCTTTGAGAAAGGAAAGGTTGATTGCACACTCTTTAGAAAAACAACCAAAGAAGACATTTTAATTATTCAAATTTATGTTGATGATATTATTTTTGGGTCAACTAATGCTGCTTTGTGCAAGAATTTTTCTAAGATAATGCAGGATGAATTTGAAATGAGCATGATGGGAGAGTTGAAGTTCTTTCTTGGAATTCAAATCAATCAGAAGAAGGAAGGAACTTATGTTCATCAATCAAAATACACTAAAGAACTTCTGAAGAAATTCAATTTAGATGACTGCAAGATAATGAATACTCCTATGCATCCAACTACCAACATGGGCAAGTCAGATGATGAAGGAAAGGTAGATCAAAAGGTCTACAGAGGTATGATTGGTTCCTTACTCTATCTGACAGCCTCTAGACCAGATATTTTATTCAGTGTTTGCTTATGTGCAAGATTCCAGTCAGATCCTAGAGAATCTCATCTTACAGCTGTAAAGAGAATCTTTAGGTATCTGAAAGGAACAACTAATCTTGGACTTCTCTATAAGAAATCCAATGATTATGTGCTAAATGGATTCTGTGATGCTGACTATGCTGGAGATAAAATTGAAAGAAAATCCACAAGTGGCAATTGTCAATTTGTTGGTGAAAACCTTATCTCCTGGGCTAGTAAGAGACAAACTACTATAGCTTTGTCTACAGCAGAAGCAGAATACATTTCAGCAGCTAAGTGTTGTACACAGCTACTCTGGTTAAAATATCAGTTAGAAGATTATCAGGTAAGCAGTAACAATATTCCTTTATATTGTGATAATACTGCAGCCATTCATTTATCTAAAAATCCTATTCTACACTCTAGAGCCAAACATATTGAAATTAAACACCATTTTATCAGAGATTATGTTCAGAGAGGCATTATAGATATCAAGTTTGTTGATACTGAAAATCAATGGGCTGACATATTTACTAAAGCCTTATCTGTTGAAAGATTTGATTTTATAAAGAAACATCTGAACATGTTTTCAATCTCTGAATGAAAATTTTTTTGGTAAGTAAAGTGTAAGAGGTTATGTATATCAGAACTTATGATTCAGAACATCTGAAACACAAGCTCTGAAGTACTTAACTCTGATAGAGAATTTTAAATAACTCAGAGGCTCTGAACTATTTAAGTGGGAAACGTTTAGTATTCAAGTGCTGAACAGTTGTCCATTAAAATAGCAGTTACCGAGTAAATTTCTGCACGTGGTCTACGTGTGTCAGGTAGTGGGTGGTTAATGATGATTTTTGGTATTCAACTTTCTGTTAATTAGCGTAACTTCCCAAATTTGCTATTTTCGTGTTAACTGTACTCATTTAAATAAACTTACACAATACACTTGCACACTATTCACTTTCACAACCTACACTTTCATATTCTCTCTAAACCTCCAACAAACTTTCTTTCTCTCTCGTTAGTTTTTTTTCAAACCTTACCCTAATCTCCAACAATGGCTGGTGCTTCGTCTTCTTCGTCAAAAAGGATTCCACCGTTTATATTCAAAAATCTTCAGATCGTTGGGAACGAGATGGAGTTTCCAGAATCTGAACTCACTTTTCTTTCAGAGAAGATGGTTGATTTCGACGGTCTACAAGCTAATGGGTTTGATGTTAAAAAGTACTTTATCACTCAGGGATGGGATAAGTACTTTGACATGCTTAATGGTCCCATTTATCCAGATTTGTTGAAGAAATTTTGGATGAAAGCAAAGGTGTTTGATAAGCATGAAGCTAAGAAGGAAGAGCTTGCTGCAATAGAAAGGAATCCTAGTCTGAAGGGTAAAACTAGGAAGGAAATGGGTTTACTGGATTATACAGGTGTACAGATTAGGTCAAATATCTGTGGGATGAACATGGCATTCTCGCCTATTCATTTCAATGCTCTTCTTGGTCTACCTAACTCTGGGATAGAGTTAGATGTGTTTGAAAAGGATACAAGATACAGAGATGATCTTCTGCATCTCATATGCACAGATTTCTCCTTAAAAGGGAAAGTAAAGGGTTTGACTGATGAATGTAGAGTTCTTTTCAAGATCATCTTAGCAGCTATCAGTCCAAGGGTTGGTGGGACTGATACAATCTCCTGGACTCATCGTCATCTGCTGTATTTCCTTCTGACAGGAAAGAAGGTTAATCTTGGAGACTACTTTTTTGAAAGGATTTGTGAAGCCATTCTTGCAAGTAAATCTCAGAGGAAAACTACTATAGTTTATCCTAGGTTGTTGTCAGACCTTCTGCATCAAGGTCATGTTGTTCAGAACTTAAGGAAATTCCACCCAGAATTGGTTCAGAAGAAGTTTTATCCAGAGATTCTGAACGCTAATTTTCTGTCCAAGATGCGTTTGATTGCATCTAAGCCTGTTGCTTCTCCACAAGAATTCTCTGTTAGGCTTGAAGATCGTTTGTATGTGGATGGTTACCCAGTAATCTCTGAAATGGATGCTGAGCACATAATCCAAGATTATCTGGAAGTTCTTAGGAAAGAAGGATTTACTGTTGATAGGAGTATGGTCCCTCCAGCTCCTGTAAACATGTATAATCCTAAGAGGAAACCTAAGAGGAAAGCTGAACAAGATAAACCAGATCTTCTGGTTCAGAAGAAGATTAAGGTAGAAGAAGCTATTGTTGAGCAAAGGACTAAGAGGAAGCATGAAGAATCTGCTACCAAGGCTGCTGAAGGAGCTTCAAAAGAGCCTATTGTTGTTGAAGAAGACAGTTCATCTGAAGGATCTACGTCAGAAGATGAGACTGACTCTGATGAAGAGACTCTGGCTGCTAGTTTGCGGAAAAGACCTGCTCCTATTTCCAAAGATAAAGGTAAGTCTACTAAGTATGTCTTTAATGAAAATGAGATTGGAATAGGTTACACCAAACCTCTCAGAACTATTTTACCAACCTCTGATATTCCAACCTCTGATAACCCCCTATATGAACTAGAAAAACATCTGAGCCCTGACCCTCTCAATAATCACCCTCCTTCTCATGAAACTCAACACAAATCTAGCTCACCTCCTAAACCTAAATCACCTCAACCTCAACCTCAACCTCAACCTGAAATTCCACCATCTGAACCTCAACCAGATATTCCTGTTACTGAACCAACCTCTCCTATCAAACAACCTTCTCCACTTAGATCTCCTAACACAACCCCTGAACAAATTGCTCCTGACACAACACCTGACCATAAATCTCCTGAACCATCTCCTGAACATATTTACCCTGAACCCACTTCTGACATCTCATCATCTGAACCAACCCCTGAACCACATCCTAATCCAAGTGCTGAACATGCTTCTCCTGAGCGTATTCACACTTGTGCTCCCAAGCCTTCAGACGCAGAAGTTGTGATTATTGACAACCCTGCTACTGAAACACCTACTCTCTCTACCATTCCAAATCCTTCACCCTCATCATCTAACCCTTTTAGTAATCTATCCACTCAGTTTCATGAAGATTTACTTAGATTATCTAGAATCAAGGACAGGTTCTTAGTTTGTCCTTCTGATGTGGACCTAGAAGTTTCTAGCATTAAGGCAAGGATTTGCAATGCTTTGGATGTTGCTGCTGAAGAGATTAAGGCCGTTGTTAGTAAAAGGGATCTGGATGGTATAAGCTTCATGAGGAACAGTTTGGCTAGGGCTGAGTTGAAAAGGTTAACGCCATTCAATCATGAAGAACATGAGCATGCTAAGCTTTTCGCTATAGCTGCTGCTGTGAGGCGTCTGTCTACTTTCAAGGATTGTTGGGTTGACTCTACACTTTTGCAAAGTCTTGAGGATCAACGGATTGAGAATGAACGTCTGGAAGAAGCTGCTGCTAGAGTTGCTGAGTTGACAAATGAGCTACCTATTGAAGATACCACAGAAGAGGATGTACTGAATGTACTGAACCAGGATGATGTGCTGATGATTGATTATCCGGAGGAAGGTGAATCCTCTGATAAAGGCAAGGCACCCTTGGCTGAAGAACAAGTGCCTGTGAATGAAGATCAAGCTCCTGTGATGGCTAATCAATTGCAGATATTTCAAGAAGCCCTGAGGGAATAGCAAGCAGGTTTAGAACGTCAAAGAGCTGCTCAAGAGACATTGGAAACCAAGGTGGATGGTTTAGTTTCCAATGTGGGATCCTTGAATGATAAATTCGACCAACTCTTAGCCTTTCTTAAGAAACCCTAGGATTCTATGCACATTTTCCTTATTTTTTATGTCTTGCTTGCTTATTTTGTCATGTTTGTTTTCTCGATTACTTTCTGAACAATCTTTTTGTCTGGTTTATATATTTCATGTTATTGCGTTTATGTTTTGTTTTTTCCTAATCTGTCTTTGATAAATAAGAACACAAGAACACACAATGCTTTTAATCGAAAATTTTTATTAATGATCTAACCATGTTGAGTACATTGGTAAAAAGAAAAAGACAAAGACAACCTAATCCTAATCAGATGGATAAAACTCAGAAGAAATCTCTGATTTCTCCTCAGCATCCTCTGATGAAATTTCTATGGGATCTGGGTTTTGCTCTTCTTCTTCTTCTTCTTGTTCCATTTCTGGAACATAGCTAGCCAGGAACTCAACATAGTCAGCATCATCTTCATTCTCTTCAGCTTCAGAATCTGATGAGATGATTATTATCTCAGCCTCTTGTGGTTTCTTGTTGTTTTCTTTATCTTTCTCATCGTCTTCGCGTTTCTCTTCGTTCTTCTTTCTCTTAAACTCTGCGATGCGTAAGCTAAATCTTTTCATTATTCCTACCTTCTCTTGCTTCACTTGCTTATTCTTGTTTTTACGTGAAGAAGGCATGTTCACTCGTTCACCTTTTTATAAAACCTTGAGCGCGTTGGTTTTCGTTTTTGAAATTAGTTCACCTTTGTAACAACCACTCTTCTTCTTTGACTGTCTTGGTTATCTAAATTTGTTTTACTTTTTGATAATGACAAAAGGGGGAGTAGTTACGCATTAATTGATAAGTTCCAAAACTGAAACCACGCCTTTTATCTCGCTTTTATCTGTTAAATTAAAAGTTGTTACTTTTAAGTTGTCTTACGTATTTCAAGGTGGAGACTAAGTTAGTTGAAACTAAAATAAATTTCATAAGTAAGGATAAGTTAAGAGTGCAATTTTAACTTAGCCTTATGAGACTTAGGGGGAGAGCTTGCAAACCTCTCACTCTGAAGAAAGATATGAAATTTGTTCTATTTCAAACCATCTTAATCTTATACTAAATTAAAATATCATGGATAAAACATAAAGTTCAGACTTTATGAAGTATCAATCTTAGGGGGAGCTTGCAAACCTCATAAACCTAAGAGAAACATGATAAGTTAATTTAACAACAATTGTCAATTAATACTTATGTTTGTCATCATCAAAAAGGGGGAGATTGTTGGAACAAAATTGATTTGAAAATGTTTGCCCCTAAATCTATAAAGGTTTTGATGATAACAAAGTATTAATAAACAATTGGAAGGACTAAAAATTTATTTAAAGTGCGCAGATATAAGCATCATATAAGCTCTGAGTGAAGTTCAGAGGATGTGAATTCAGAAGTTCACAAGCGCTCAGAAGATGTTGGACTTCAGAAGTTACAACCTTCAGAGGATGAAGACTTCAGAACTTCTTGTCTGTCTACAAGCTTCATCAAACTCTGAAGATCTCTTTGAAAGCTGTGAAGATTCTCTTTACAAGTCAACTCTTCTACCAATGAAGAAAAGGACCTTTCAAGTCTGATCAGTTCAGCTACCTCTGTTCTGTCTGTCCTAACTTGAGAACGTGGGTCTTCAGTTTTGTTAGCTGAATAAGGAAAGTCTTCTCTGCAGTAGTCAAAGTACCTGAAACTCTTTCTTAGTTTTGGATACAACCAAACTGCATCAAGACAGGTTGCTTGAAGACAAAAGATTATCAACTCCAACGGTTCTTTTTGCAACGACTCTTTTCTAGTGGTATATATACTAGAAGATTCAGCTACAACATATATACAATTTTATCAAGAATTGAACGTGCGCTGAACAAACTCTGAACTCTGTGATATACAAGCTCTGAACCTCTGTTAAGTGTTTTTGCACTTTAGTCAAATACTCTGTACTATTTGTATTTGCTCTCTTTAGGTTCATCTAAGAGCATTTGTATATTTTTATATACTTTACTTTTACTTGAGGAAACTTAAGCTTGTGTGCTTAAGTGTGAAGTCTTAAGCTTGTGTGCTTAAGCATTGTTGAGAAGTCTCTTGCTTGTGTGCTTGAGCAGGTGTAATCTTGTGTGATTATAGTGAAATCCCTTGGAAGTGCAAGGGGACTGGACTACTCTCGTTTTGTGAGAGGAACCAGTATAAATTGCTTGTGTGATCTCTCTCTCTCTCTTGCTTTTATTTGTGTTATTTATCCGCTGCTAACGTAGTTGAGTTAAGAACTTGAAAAAGTTTTAACTTAGCTAAAACACAATTCAACCCCCCCCTTCTTGTGTTTTCACACCTTCATTGTTTTTAGTTCATTCGAATATTTTACTAGATAAATGTATTAGTATTATCTTTGAATGAAGTTTGTGATATTCAAACCAGCGCTTTATAAATTAGATTTTCAATTTTTCCGCTGCGTATTTTCGAAAAAGATTTTATAAAGGCAGAGTTAATTAAATAATGGGTTTGGGTGTTACAAAGTGGTATCAGAGCAGGTCGTCTTCGGACTGTGAGGTTAGGTGTCAATCAGAGCCGGTCTGTGCATTCAGATCGAGTGAGCATGTGTGCCAGTTGTGTCTGTCTGTTTTTGTTGTGTATTATTATGTTTATAGCTTGAGTGTTTACTTAAGTGTGAATGTATTCTCGTATTGAGAAGTTGTTGAAAGCATGCTATATTTTATATATATATATATATATACATGTTTGAATTGATTTTGTGGAATTCATATCTGTGAGTAATATGAAATGTAATGCATGTACTTGACTCGATGTCTTATGTACATGGATGTTTCATTGTCTTACATATAGTTTAGTTATAAATATATGTATAGACATGTGGTAGTAATTATGTATGCTAGTGGTTACGAAGGTTGTTACATTAGCATAGATGGGAATAGTGTGTTTATGTATTTTGTAGTGGTGTGTATGTCAAAAGGACTGCACCGGGGTTTTGAGTAGATGCTTAGATATCTTACCTTATGTTTACCCTTTGCATACGACCTGCATGTGAATGCTGTCGGTATTAGATTTCTCTTGGGAGGAATAAATTTGGAATCGATAGGACGGTTAGGTGCTTACACCGGATGTTCTAGTGAAAGTGTAAAGGTGGGTTTGAGATAAGTGGGGGAGAAGATTTTGTCTCTCCAAGATGTTTCGAACGCGAGAAGTAAGGACGAATAGAGATGTTCTTGAAGTGGATTGTTTAAGATTGAGTAGAATTGTTCGAAGTGGAGTTCTTATTTGGAGAATATTTTGGAGGAAGTATCAGATGATCATTTCGGAGTGAGTCGGAATGAAGTTGTTTAGCCGTAGGGAGAATGTGGACATTGGGGAACGATGGAGCAGATTGAATGTTAAGTGAACACCGTTGCTGGGAAACGGAGAAGACGTGTGCGTCAAGGGTAAGAAAACCTAGTGATGATCATACGATGAGTATGCGAATGGTGGGTACCTTGAGGGTTAAGTTAAGTGGGAGATTGATGTCAAGGATGGAAGGTGTGGTTAGGGAACTGAAAACCCGATTACAATAAGTGGGACTGGTGGTGTTTCTAGCGGAACTCGTAGCAAGAATGTTCCATTGATTGGTTGTCTTTCACTTGATGGTTCATCCTCAAAGAGGAGGAAGAGTGATAAAGATGGAAGCTTTGTTGATGAAAAGTTTTCAGAGGAATCTGATGAGAGTTGTGTTGGAATCAACAAGACGGAGATCATGGTTGTTTGGAAATCAACTTTTGATAGTAGCTGAGATTTAAATACAGAATTACTAGGTGATCAAGAAGAGCCTAGGAAGGATTTATAAAGGTTGAGTATGTTTGAACCGAGTAGTCATTTCTTGGAAGGATTTGAGAAACTTAGAAATAGAGGTGGAGCCTTGTAAACCGTTAGTGTTAGTAACCACAGAATGAGAATGAAGTTATGAAGATATCATAATAAGATTAGCAAACTTTTTAAGTTATCAAGTGGCATATGATTGTACCAGTAGTAGAGTTATTCCAAGATGGAAGTGGGATAACAAATCGAAGAATTGCATAAGAAGTTTATAGAGGAAGGAAATGAATCCATTTGGACGATAATCAGACAACTAGTGTCTAAGATTGGATGAAACCTTAGAGGTTGATGAGAAGCTAAGTGCGAAGTGTTACCTTTGGATGTTTGGGGATAAGAAAGTTAGCCTTTGGAAACGTGTCGAGCACGAGTATTAGAGAGACGTAAGAAAGTGACTTATGTCAAGTAAGAATTTGCGGAAAGGACTATCTCACACATAAGTGATTGTTGTGTTTGGAAAATGTGTATTAAGAATTTGGAAGCAATGCTCAAAGTAAGTGTCAAATGATGTTTTGTAGCAATTGGAAAAAGTTAACTATGAAATGGAAAAGTCGGTGGAGATTAGAGATGTCGGACACATCGTATCTATGGGAATAGTATAGTAATACCATGTGGGAAGGAAATAAATGATTATGGATATTTTCGTCGTGAACGGTGGGATGATAGTGTGTCGACGAGTGACTTAAGGTAATATTTTGGATAAGAATATTTCGACGGGAAATGATATCGGGAAGGTCATGTTAAGGAAGTCAGAAATTGGATAAGAGATTATTTGGAAAATAAAACAGTTATGTTGAATGTTCGACGCAATGATTTGGGGAATTGCAAGGAAAAAGAATTTGACGGTTGGATAGTATATTTTTGGCATGTGTTAAGAAATTTGAGAAGTTAGACAGCAGATGAGTGTAGAGGTTGTGCTACCGAATGAATAGTTGGAATGAGATTCGGCACAGTGAAACGATTTAAGAAAATGTTGAGAACTTATGGAATTTGAAAAGTTGTGAAGTATGCAACGGAAGGGTCTTTCGGAGTATTTTGGGTTAAGTGGTTTTGTTTTGGAGTGGTGCTGTGAGTACCGTAAGATGTTAAGAGAAAGTTTTAAGTAGTTTGATGAGAATGGTTTATGCCATCATCACGATTGTTGACTATCTATCGACAAATCAAGGGATTAGCTGTCCTTGATCTATTGTTGATGAGTAGACGAGATTGTGTCGATTAGGATTGACTGATTTTGTCAAACTTGGTTTGGAGTTTGTATGTTTTGTTGGTACGAATCCGGAAGAAGTGTTATTTTGACCGGAGATGGTATAAAGGAATACCCAGGGAAGTAAAATGATTCGGAAAAGTGACGTATAGGATTGCTTTGCCGCCATCATGGGCGAATTTGCATGAAGTGTTTTGTATGTTTTGGTTAAGTAGTATGAGGAAACCCATTGGTTAGAGTGTAAGTTGGAATTAGAAAGTCGGATGAGAGAGTTCATCCGAGGTTGTTCTTAGTCGAGCCATTTTCGAGGGCGAAAATATTTTAAGTGGGGGAGAATTGTAACGACCCAAAATTTAGTATTCGTTATTTAATTATTTTATTACGCGAGGGCGTGATTTATAATTAAATTATTAAGCGGCGAATAATCATTTAGCGAGAACGTAAGTTAATGAGCGAGAAGTTATGTTGTTTGGGCCTTTGGGCGTGGAATAGGCATTGGGCCTAAGCCAAGTGGGCTTGGATCCATGAGAATAGAGAGAGCTATAAGTAGCATAAGTTTGGGTGAATAGTCTCATAAGTTACAATTCCATGAGAAGTTCAAGAGCTTAGCTAGGGCAAGGAGCTCATGAGGGAGAGGAAGAGCTCGTGGGAGAGAAAGAGAAGAGCAAGCTTGTGGATTCGTCGAGCTAAGGTACGAGAGTTAGATTACATATTCGTGAGTGATTCGAAAGAGGGGAGGATGTCGATTCCTCCATTCCCAAACTCTTTCCACTCTATTTTCTTGTGGGTTTTGTGGGTGATTTTCTTAATGGAAAATGGATTCTTTTGATCCTAACATGTGTAGTGAACTCATGGTAGATGAGGTAAACAACTTTGGGGAGTTGAAAGTGGGTATATGTAGATGTTTGATCAATGATTTGCATGTTTTGTTAAAGTTGCTTAAAACCCAAGAAATTGGCATGATTTTGATTGTTTGAGGTATTTGGATGTTTGGAAGGGATGATTAATGTTCCTTGATACCATATATGCTTGAATTAGCTGTTTATAAGAATTTATAACATGTTTGAATGAATTTTTGAGTGGATTCAATGTTAAACCGCCTTAGAGAAACTCAAGAACAGATATTTTTCTGGTAAAGTTCGCTAAGCGACCAGGAGTTCGCTGCAGCGAACCTGTTCGCTGAAGCTCGCCAAAGCTCGCCATGAGCAGGTGACTTCCTGGTGAGGTTCGCCAAGTCTCGCTAAGGCTTCGCTTAGCGAAGGCCTCTGTGACAGCAATTTTTGTTAATGTTTGTAAGTGTATTCAGGCACTTGTAACATGGTTTAAGGGTATCCTTACATGATTGTTGATACATGTTGATACTGTTAATGCTTATTATTAATCGTTATATGATTGATAAACGTGTATGCAATAAGATGTAGTTCAAAAGTGAGTATGTTCATTATTTGGCATTAATTTGCAATGAGAGAAGAAATGTGTTTGAATTGTGTTTCCGCATTCATAATGAGTAGCTTCGAGCTAGAAATATCATATTGATGATATGTGCAAACATACATGCATTCATGTATATATATATGTTGAATTGGAAACTTGGGTTCCAATAGATTTAAATGGATTTTTGAGTCCATAAGGAAGCCGAGGATCGGATTAGATGAATCCATAAGATCTAGAGCTGCTATCCAGCAGGATATAAAACTGTTTAACTTATCCATAAGGGATATGAAGGTTTGGTAAGTTCCGAACAATCCGGCAAGATGTAAAACTGTTTAACTTATCCATAAGGGATATGAAGGTTTGGTAAGTTCCGAACAATCCGGCAAGATGTAAAACTGTTTAACTTATCCATAAGGGATATGAAGGTTTGGTAAGTTCCGAACAATCCGGCAAGATGTAAAACTGTTTAACTTATCCATGAGGGGTAAAAGGCAATTGGTACCACATGCATTAGTCGTGTCTAGGGATGACATGACATTGGATAATTGGCATTAGATGCATTAGGGTAAATGCACATGTATTTGATAATTGTTATGTGACATTATCTGATTGGATTGTAATGTGTTTTCCGTATGTGTTAAACTTTGGTATTTACTAATTGTTTAATACTGTGATTGTTGCCATGTCTTGGTGTGTGAGCAGAGTCCGTCATGACTATAAAATGAACACTTTGGTAGTGTCCGAGAAGACGTGAAACTATATGATTGGTATGTTTGTAAATGAATGATTAATTGGTAGTCGCATTTGACGATGTATGTGCGTGAGTTAGAAATGTATGATAGCGTGTGAAGTGTGTAGTATACTACTCACACTTATATTTATGTTTATGTTTTCTAACTCTCTGCTTTGTGTTAATTGCTGGACCTTTGGGGGTCCAGGTTGACAGGTTATGTGTTAGCCTCGTCCGAGTGCAATGGTGAAGCTCTGCTCTGATTGAGACACGGGAAAAAGGGGTTTTTATATGTATATGCATGTAGTCCTCTTAGTATACTCTGTTGGTCTTAAGCTTTCATTTGAAAAGTATCCGTTTTGTATAACTAATAACGCATCGTTCGATGCGAGGTTTTGTTTTTAGTTCATTCGAATATTTTACTAGATAAATGTATTAGTATTATCTTTGAATGAAGTTTGTGATATTCAAACCAGCGCTTTATAAATTAGATTTTCAATTTTTCCGCTGCGTATTTTCGAAAAAGATTTTATAAAGGCAAAGTTAATTAAATAATGGGTTTGGGTGTTACAACAACCTTGTGGCGGTCGCCACAAGGCTAATTCTAGCCGTCCTTTCATTTTTCATCGTGTGGCGATCGCCACACTACTACAAGTCCCACATTGCTCAAATTTGTTTCGGTTGCCAGTCTCCATCTAGTATAAATAGGTGGTCATTCTTACATTTCAAAACACACACCAACTTGTAACAGTTGAAGAAGAGAATTGAGAACGAGATTTATTCTTAGTTTCTTCTCTTAGTTTAAATTTTTATTGCTGTTGTTGAGCTGTCGGTGTCCGTACTCAAAGTATTTTATTTAATTCAGGTTTTTATTGTCTTTATTTTTATTTACTGTCTTTATTTATTTTCTGTTTTTTATTTCTGCTTTTATTTATTATGCTTATTTTCGTTTATTTAATTTATTTATTATGTCTTTAGTTTTTATTATCTCTAGCTAAATTTAGTATTGCTAGGATGTGTAGTTAGTAGCTAATAGGGGTTCGGTAGTCGATTCGTGCAAGTAGGTTTATCAATCAATTTTTAATAATACGTTTCCAATAATTTGTCATGAGAGTGAGAATTATTTTACGGTTTAAACCAACATTAACGAGAGTTGAGGTTTATACCCGATAGTAAAAACTGATTATTAAATAAGTTTTCAACCACCAGTTTTAAATAATACGTTTTCAAACAATTTGTCATGAGAGTGAGAATTGTTTCAAAGGCATAAACCAACATTAACGAGAGTTGAGGTTTAGGCCGGATAGTTAAAACTGAGCGTTAGTTCTAAAGTCCGCGAGAGCTATTTAGGATTAATGAGTTTTATATTGATTTTCAAAGGTACTTTTATAAGTAAGTGAGCGCGTGAGAGCTGAGCATTTATTTTATCTAAGTATAATGCTAGTGAAGATTTGCGAGAGCTGAGATTAGTGTTTTTAAATCAAATATAATTTTTGAAAACTAATTCTTTTACCTGGTAACTGTTTTGTTTTCTTAAGCAGTTTTTAATTTAACGATTATAATTTGTCACGAGAGTGAAAATTAATTAAAGTAAAAATCAATAGAGCGAGAGCGTGAGATTTCTACTAGATAGTAAAAACTGAACATTAACTCTAATCAGCAACGAGAGTTGGGATTAGAGTTAATTAAATTATATTGATTTTGAAAAAATATTTTATTAGCGGATGTGAGAACGATAGTTAAGCACACTAGTACAGAAAATACTTTTTACATCTGGCCAAAACCACATTTTACATTTGAACCCAGTTAGAGGTAGACGTACAAGATGTAGTAAGTTTACGGTTTTTACATCAGACTTTCGCCAGATGTAAAATTATCCCCATTTACCTCTGTTCTCATGTTTCAGCTGACCAATTTTTTTTTTATCCCCTTGGACCTTTTACATCTGACCAAGTCCACCAGATGTGAAATAATAACTTTATTTAATTTTTTTTTCTTCAAAATCCTGCGTTTTTTATTTTATTTTATATTTTATATTTTAAATCCTATTTTTTAATTAAAAAAAAAAAACTAAAATAGAATTACAATTCAACATTCAACCAAAATACAATTACATAATATGATCAAATGTCATTAAAGCAAAATACCAAGTCATTACAATTCAAGCAAAATAACAAGTCATTACAATTCAAGCAAAATACCAAGTCAAGCAAAACATCAAGCCATTCATCCAAAATGTTAATTCAACATTTAAGCAAAATACCAAGTCATTACAATTCAAAACATCATAATTAATATGAATCCATTGTAACATCACACAAATTAACCTAGCTAGCTCCTAAACCTCATCATCGACAACATCATAATCTACCTCGAGATTATATAGGTCAAGAAAACAAGTTTCCCAGCTCTTTCACAATTCATACAGCTCCTCCTCTGTTAATGACGTGGGATCATCGAACACCTACAATATGTAATATATAATTACTTATACATACATGGCTCAAGCAAATCTTTTAGTTTGTTGAAGAATTATTTTCAAGCAAATCTTGCGAGCTGTCCATTGAAGATTTAAGCAAATTATTCTGAATACCTAACTTGGGCATCAAGATTATTCAAGGCTATAAATACGAAGGCCTAAACCCTGTTTTATTTATGTAATCTAAACCGTGTTTACCAAAACATAAGTTTTAGGGTTTAGAGTGTTTAATGTTAATTGTGAGCCTTTCTTGCTTCACATTGATGCAAGCTTAGGACTAGAGTTTATGTTGTAAGTTGTGTACTAACTCCAAAGCTTTTAAGAAAGGAGGTTAGGTAGTTTGTGATCATTACCTTAAGCTTCTAAGTATGGGTATAGATCGATTGTGTCTTGAAGGGTGACTTCGCCATCGTTATTGTTTGTATACTATCACAGGTTATGTGGTAGTGAAAGGGAGTGAGACGGGGGTCTCATATCTAGGAGTTCCTAGGTAGAATATAACACGGGTAGTTGCTAGGTGATAAGTCGTAAACTTGAAAGTTTGCTGAGGGCTTAGAATTAGGGCTATTATAGTGGATTCCTCCTGGATTGGTATCCCCCAGAGTAGGTGTGTTTACACTGAACTTGGTTAACAAACCTATAGTGTCTTTTATATTTCTGCCCTTTATTATTATACTAGTTGTCTGCTGTGTTACATATATAGACAACTGTTGTAGCATCTGTCACAACACTTGTCCACTGCGTGCCAGGAATTTCTTATAGTTTAGATAAATCCAGTTTACAATGAACCTAAAAAATAAATATTTATATATAGGACCGGAGGGAGTACATTAATTATTTGAAGGTACCAAAGGAAATTCATGTCAACGAAAAATAAGATAGTTTTTTTTTTCTTTTCTTAATTGCACTTGTATCCCCTATTTTACAGGATCCACGATTTTGGTCCCCTTGGTTTAAAATCAAACATTTTTGCTACCTTATTTTGATTTTTTTTTTGGAGTTTAGGTCCCCGACCCCATTTTTTAACCAGCTGGCAGGAAAAATACTGATGTGGCAATATCCACGTGACAAAAACAACATCCATATCAACATTTTTCCTGCCAGCTAGTTAAAAAATGCTGATATGGCAGCATCCAAATGACAAAGAACAGTATCCACATCAGCGTTTTTTAACCAGCTGGTAGAAAAAACTCTAATGTGGCAGGAAAAATGGTTATATTTTTTTTTATTAAAAATAACACATTTACTGACATGTACTTGTTCTTTTCCATGCGGATACTATCACATTAGTGTTTTTTCTACCAGTTGGTTAAAAAATGGGGTGAGTGACCAAAACTGCAAAAAAACTTAAAATATGGGGAAATAATGTTGATTTTAAAATAGGGGGACCAAAATCGTGGATCTTGTAAAATAGGGGACCAAAAGTGCAATTAAAACTTTTTTTTCCACAAAAACAATCCTAATTAAATATGAAGAATTGAAATATTGGTTATTATTTAATATTTGAAGGATTATTTTGGAAAATGAATATATGATTAATATAACAACTATTTTTTTAATTTTTGTGTAATTTAGACGCTCCCCTCTCTTGAGAGATACTTAAATTACGCAACCCTCCACATTAAACAAAATATATTTGAGAAAATTATACTTTCTAAACCTTTATTTCTCTCATTAATAAAAATTCATTTTAATATAATCAACTTCTAATGTAAATATTTTCAATATTATTTTATGGGAAAATGGCTGTTTACCCCCTACGTAATTGTTTTTCCTTCTAAATACACCCTTGCACTATGAAGATTATCACATTTTGCAGTTTTCTTTGTATCTGGTTTGTCCTCTTCCGCGTCGGTGTTAACTGTCTGCAACGGACTACGAGCTGAGACTTATCTGCCTAGGTTTTCACTCTATTGTTTGACCCATCAATTATTGGCTCGCGGACTTGCTTTTTGGATTCTGATGGGCCAGTCACTTTTGATTCGAGATCAAGAGTTAGAGTCTAGTTGTATCTCTATGGGTCGGGTTGATGGCCGTCTTTGGTAGTCTGGAGGCTGTGGAGTGTCCTTCTAAGAATGGGATTAGAAGTGAACCTCTATTATGTGGTGTTAGTTTTTGGCTTTTTCATTGGTGTTCTGCTTTTTACGGCGCCTTTATTTTGTAGTTCTGCTTCTCCCGGTTTTTGTTCATCTTGTGCAGAGACCGGTTATTAATAATAATAATATTTTGCCGTTCAAAAAAAAAAGATTATTACATTTTGCCGTCTGGCTAGACATCTGGTTCTGCATTTTAAATGGCGTGACATGCACATGTGGACAAAATAATAATTTATATATATTTTTAATTCCATGTCAGCAAATAATAATTTTTTTAAAAAAAAATCTTCTAAGAATAATTTTTTTCACGTGGAAAATAATTTTTATTTTTAAGATTTTTTTTAAAAAAATTATTATTAGCTGATGTGGAATTAAAAATAAATATAAATTAATTATTTTTCCACATGATCGAAAATGCACAGTCAAATGTCCTTTTTTTTTTATAAGTTAAGAGAATCTAGGCTTCAAGAAATGAATAGACATCCCAACGGTGTTGGCACCCCTAAACATTTCTATCCCAAACCTATAGCTCATAATAATATATATAAATAGAAAAATATATTTACAAAAGAAGGGGGGCTAGGCCTAATCCAAAAGAAATAACTCAGACTAAGCAAAACGATAACGGGGGAGTCCTAATTTGTCATCGATGAAAGCTCCCCTCACAAATTGTGGCAAAGATTTCCACCAAGTAAAATCTAAAATAGAATGGCCATGGTTAGCAAGTTGATCCGCACATGTGTTGCCTTCACTAAAAATATGGGAATTAACTTGCCAAATTAAGTCCCAACGACATACAATTCTTCCATCTATTACATAGGCTCCATGGTTAGCAGTCAGATGTCCAGTTGTCCGTCCAGAGGGCAAAATGAGAGAATCAAATTCATATCGCAAGGGTGGATTTATAATAAAAATTTACTCGGGATAAATCAAATTTCACTAAATTTGCAGGGGGTAAACAGACATTTACCTTTTTTTTTACTCGCATCTATTCCATCTATTTTTTTTATAAATTATGAAACTATACAAAATAAAATACAAATCTCGGATAAATTACTAAACTCGATAAAAAAATGTACCCTTAAAGTCTTCTTATGCAATTACACTGAACTTCCATAAAGTATCTTTAAATCACACAGACACCTCTCTTGTTTTAAGTTAGAAACTAATTAACCTCCCTTAAATTATCTTGAAAGATAAAGATACATCCCCTTTATAATTTAACAACGTTAACTTTTCTTATTTCGGAAGCGTTTTTGTATCGACGAATAGAATCTGTTGCCATTGTTTGTTGATTTGGCTTCAAAGTTATTATAACTTGAATAAAAAGTATTATAATACAAATTCATCACATTTTCAAATATAAAAAAAAAAACTTAACTACACATTTGATCTCTTACGTTTATTTTAGGTTTCAATTTGGTCCTTACGTTTAAAAAGTATCAATTTGGTCCCTTACGTTTATTTTAGGTTTCAAGTTAGTCCTTTCCGTTAGTTTTGTCCCTAACACTGTTTGAACAATACACGTATCAGTGTGTCCAAGTGCCACGTGTCAGTCCACATATGCAAATTGGCTGCCACATGTGACAAAATTGACGGAAAGGACTAACTTGAAACATAAAATAAACGTAAGGGACCAAATTGATACTTTTTAAACGTAAGGGACTAAATTGAAACCTAAAATAAACGTAAGGGACCAAATTGATACTTTTAAACGTAAGAGACCAAATTGAAACCTAAAATAAATGTAAGGGACCAAATGTGTTGTTAAAAAAAACACAAATGTACAATTCATAACAACAAAAATCCAATTTAGACAAAGGCCCTTGTGAAACAATTTGACTAACATACTAACATCAAATTTGGATGATGGACACCATTTGACAAATTCTTCTCCCTTTGCTTTTTCTATTGGATTTGAAATTTTTGAATTGTTGATATTATGATCTATGAATCACTGAACTTTGTTAGGAATGTCAACGGGATGAAGAATGTGCGGAGGAAGCTTCCTCGTTCCCCGTCCCCGATCCCCGTCACGGGGGAATATTTGTCCCCATATATAAATCCATACGGACAGACATTGAATATTAACAAAATTTTTATATTTTTCGGTCAAAATTATGACAGTAATATGGTGTTATTTTTTCCTTTTTTTATTAAAAAAATCAAATATTTTGCATCTTTCTTTTTTTAAAAATAAAAACAACGCATAATGCATTCATAATAAAAAAACAATGCAAAAATATTTGGCCACTAAAAATCATACAAAAACTTATAGCCAAAATATTCAATAATGTATAGCTAAATATGCATAATCATACAAAAATTCATAATAAAAATATCTCATAATGCATAGCAAAATAGATACCTAGAATTGTCAAATATAAAAAATAAATTGTTGGTAAACAGATACCAAAATTAAGTATAATGGACTGGAAAAAAAAATGCCTATTCCCGAGGCTCCGAACAGGGCAATTTCCGTCGGAATCCCCGTTGACGAATGCAAATTAACATCCTAAACTTTGTTGTGGAGTATGTCTCCATCCCATGCGACTATGATTTCTAGGGCTGACATTAATATATATTTTAGGATTTTATTTTGTTAGAGATTCGGGGAATGCGACGGACAATGGATCAATTTTATTTTAGAAAGAAAGAACATATAAATCAAAACCTTATTTGTTTTGATTGAAAACGAAGTATTGATTTTTCTTTTTAACAGAAGGTGGATGAAGTTTAACAGTATTGATTTATTCATTCAACTAATAAAACCAAACGTACATGTTCCATTATTTTGCGGTTTGCATTTCTTTACTCTTTTGTATACTAATTGTTGTTTAAACAATTAGTATTAAATGACGATCAATTCTTGTGTGATATTTGTTCGACAAAATGAGAAAATTAGGATTATGAAAAAGAAGGGTTAAAGATCGGTTGGCTCAACAAATTTTATAAAAGGCTTTGTGCGAGAGGAAACTGGCAGACATGGTGGACATCGATTGGTATACGTCTATGTGTATCAGACTAGGTGATGCATCTTATCTTGAAATTAACATCTCCAAAAGAAGGTTTAGGATAAATTTTCTAGTTAGTATATGTCTAAGATGCAGCTGTTTGTGAAGCAACGACTATATACAACATGAAGACACAGGAAGGATTTGATTTACAACAAGTCAATACTCAATACCTTCAACAATGTACCGGTCTGATGAGGCTTGGGGGTCGATGACAATGACAATATAACTGTAATTTTTTGGGGGGTTTTAGCCTGATACCAGCCTTCAATCAAAACCCCCGCCAAAAAGTTCGCGGAGGTTGAAAACCCCCGCTAAATGGCTTAAAAATCCCTGCTAAATAGCGCGATTTTTTGTAGTGCAGTAATTTTTAAGATAAATTATTATACTTTACTTAGGTGCCTTCTAAGGTGAGGGATCTATTAAGTCCGTCACCGGTGAGACAGGAAAAATGCATCGTTTGATATGTTTAATGGTCTAGATTTAATAGAAATAAAACAACAAAAAATGCACAATTATCCACACAATACTGCCCCCAACCCAACCTTCCAAAGAACATATGCAGAACACGGTTTTTTCCCCTTGTGTCTACGATAACCAAACAAAAACAACAAACTTCAAACATGATAGATTTGGAAATGGAAAAAAGTATTTTTACATTAAACACAGCCCAGCAAAATTGATATGAGAAAAAGACATCAATCAAACACACGCCTAAAAATTCAAAGTTATAAAATGGGTGATTTTTTTTCTTCCATGTTCTTGTCAACAATTTCATTCACATGTACTTAAATATTGAAATTTATCGAGGGCTCGTGCACATCATCATCAATAATAGGGGAAATAAAGGTGAAATGAAGAAGAAATAATAGTCTTATGTTGTTTGTCACTTTTAACTATCATTACTGAGGCACTAAATCCGAACTTCATATGGTGAAAAAAGATCATTTTAAGGGTAATTAAATATTAGATCCGGTATGACAATTAATTATTAGATCAGATGGTCTTATTTAATGATCTAATGATAAAAATGAATGGTGCATCGGTGAGAGACTTTATTGAGCCATCATCCTAGAATTCACTCTTTACTTATGTTTCATCCGAACTTTAGATAACCAGAATTTCTTTTTCGAAAATCAGATAGTTAAAATAACTATAAATTAAAATTGATTATAATGCAAATAAGTCAATGTTTGCGCATATTATGGCAATGGACTGTCTAATTATAGTTTACGACAAGACATCACATAAAATGACATCCTTATAGTTTATAACTGCAATCATATCAAGTAAACAGTAAGTTTTCAAATAGTACACTAGTAATGGATTAATTCAATGTTTATGGCAAATTTTCTACTCATTTTCTATACCTAACAAATAAATTTTTTTCTTGGTTCTTAAGAGGGGAGAAAATACACGCTTTGTCTCAATTCAAAGAGGTCAAAAGATTAAGAGAAGACCAAAAAGAAAATGTAGTTAACAAGTAATCTGTGGACAAATTTGAGTCAAAGACGCATCAAAGATAAAGACAATATATAAATTTTACACTAATTTTTTTGTAGATAGATATTTTTCATTCCTAAATAAACAAAACAATATTTTTTTTATAAATTTGATTATTTGATGTATGTCTAAAAGGGAAATGTCAACCCCATGTATCCTAAAAATCCGGCTATCTTTTGACAAAAATATCAAGAAACTATGGATCATGGATGTGTCACTCTCATTTTAGCAAAATAATATTCCTAGTGACATGGATCCCAATAAGAACACCATTATGAAAATTAATCTACTTATACCTAAAAGAACTTAGATGATATGACGCGAGTCTCTTCTGACTTAATCAAAGTCATGTATTTGATCTTTAGCTTGGAGCAACAGTGTTAAATTTCTTAGAGAGAGTTTGTCACTCATTTGTATCCTACAACGTTCGAAGAATTAGTCTATGCAGTTGCACGCAGATGATACTCAACTTACGCAAAAGAAAAAAATTAATCTAGTAATTATTACTTAACCAAGTTGGGGTTGGTTTTGATGATGCCTTCTAATTAAGGTATAAAAACTAGTCAAGAATGTTGTTAAATGTGGAATTTTTCCATGTAGCTTGACATGCTCTTACTTCTTATAGCAATCTATGCTAATTTCCACTTAGCTTAAATTTTACTAATTAAAACAACAAGTTTTCTGTTCCGTAACTGGTGCACTCAAAAGATGCTTAATAGAAGCATCCATGAAGAAATTTTGAGGCTTAATACATAAATAACTATATGATTATAACATTGGGTTAGGTGTGTGTCTTATGACATTTTGAAAGGAGAAATTAAAGTGTATCAACAAATTTTAAAAAATAATATATTGTTGCATTGCATACTTGCATTTTATTAATGTCAAATTTTAGTGACATTATCCCTATGACTTTTGTAAATTTGTACTTATTTTTCAATTTATTTATCCATTGTCACACTAAATTATGTGTGTACAATTTCGTCTTTTCTTGAATTTTCTCATTATTTCAATTGTTCGTTATCCATTCACTAATTACACTATTTAATTTTCTATGTGAATATGAGTAATCCATTGCATGAATTAAAAACCATTTTCGTTTTGGAAACTATTGTGTAACAAAAAAAAAAGTGTAACACAAATATCATAAAACAAAAATCAACTACATATTGTCAATTATTTTGTCCAATAAAAAATAAAAAAAAAACTAAAAATACAAGAATTAATATAATGCGTATGAACCTATATATAATATGTGGTGGAGCATGACTTGTGGCTGGTATTTCTGAATTAGATCATATAAAATTAGCACGTGTCAAAGATTAAGGGGTAACTATTATCCAACTCAATTTGTTCTTTAATTCTTTAATTTATTTTTTTCAGCTTTTTTTCCACTCTAGTTTCCTTGTGGGGAGTAGGAAACTGATCCTTTTGGAATATTTTTAAAGTTGTGTCTCTTTAGCAGGCAACCCCATTCACACTAGACCACATAACAAGTGCAATATCATGTATTTAGATGACTTTATTTTTTGGAAAATGCTAAACAGTGCCCCCGGACACTAGTTAAGGATACAAATATAGAAGTTTCATCTCGTAAATTGTGCATTCAATGTTTTAATGATGTGAAAAGTTATTCTCTTTCATCATTAACTTTCTCATTTATTTCTTTTTTTAGTATGCTTAACTAGTCCCCAGGAGCACTGTTTAGCATGACTCTTATTTTTTCCTTTTGTGAAAAATATAGCTGACTTTATTTGTACTCCCTAGTAAATAAGCCGACATATAATTTCTTTTCTTCTAAAAAAATTGATTCTAAAATTGATCAAGTAGTATGTTAAGATATTTATTTGTAATAAATCAGTTTTTAAGTTTTTTTTTCTTTTTCTTCTCAAGTTGGTTCTTTATATAAATTTTTATATTTTATAATTGAGTTTAATTCATCTTTATAATATCGGGTTGTAAAACGAAAAATATATCATTTTTTATAATTTTCTTTTGACACACATTTTTTATAAATTTGTTAAGCATATGATTTTATTTTAAGGAATTTTAGTACTTTTCAATACATCATCCCCTCATGTCAACACTAGTGAGTTTGATACATGCATATATATAATTGGCAAATGATCATTTAATGATCACTTGTCAATGAAGATCGAATCTAGGAGGATCTTATGCATATTACGTAAATGACCATATTTTGATACAAT